>NC_138777.1:238389050-238756550 GCF_965119305.1 Pelophylax lessonae | reverse complement strand
AAAAATATATAAAATAATAATGACACTGGCAGGGAAGAGGTTAACCTAGTGGGTGATCAAGGGGTTAAATGTGAGCCTAGGGGAGTGATTCTAACTGTAGGGGGTGGGGCTTGTGAAATGACCATAGAGACCTGTGTTCCTATAGAGAAGGATCTCTGTGATCATTCCAGGGAATAGAACGGTCGGCTGTGTTTACAACATCCGACCGTCCTTCTCTCTCAGCAGGGAATGATCGCGGGTGTCAGTTGGCAATCAGAGCCGTCTTACCCGTGCATCAGCTTCACCGCTGCCGAATGGGGGTGGGAGCACGCCGCCGGCGGCGCGCGCGCTCCCTGCTTGCAACCGACGTAGCCCTACATCGGTTTGCACAAGAGAGCCACATCGCCACAGTAAATAGGCGGCAGGTCGGGAACTGGTTAAAATGATATTTTGGTCCTGGCGGGAGCCTGTTGGGTTGAGTTCAGCTCATTGCTTCTTCTATACTCCCTTTAACGCCATAATTCCTGACTCTGCTGTGTGTTCCATCTCCTTCTGTTTGTTCTTTATATTATAAATCCGGGGTACTGAATTAAAATTCACCGAGGTCCAATCAGTAACATTTTCTTCAAGCCGAGGTCCGAATCCCATGTTTGTGTGATTACTCCGATCCTTCAAATGACAGCTCCTCCTCTTAACCACTTCCCACACGCTGTCAAATGACGGCGGAGCTCTGCGGCTCTCGTTCTGGGATGACATCCTATGAGGGCGCCCCAAAATGGCCGCTCTCTTAGGGCCCGGGGGGGGGGGGGGGCACGCAGCGTGGCGATCACAGCCGCACTATGTTCCCAGGACATGGTGCAACCACCATGTGATCAGCTGTGTCCAATCACATGTAAATACGGAAGTGCCGTTTATCAGCTCTCCTCACCTCACACTGTCAGAATGTGTGGTGAGGAGAGCAGCAGCATCTCCTTGAAGGGATGACTAGGACAGGTAATCGGGGCACTGATTATCAGAGCCCTGATTACAGTAAAGCCCCAGCAGTGCCCATCAGTGACCCCAATGAGTACCCATCAGTGACCGCCAATGAGTGCCCATCAGTGACCCCAGTCAGTGCCCATTAATGCCACCTATCCGTGCTCATTAGTGCCACCTATCAGTGCCCATCAGTGACCCCCCAATGAGTGCTCATCAGTGACCCCAATGAGTGCCCATCAGTGACCCCAATGAGTGCTCATCAGTGACCCCAATGAGTGCCCATCAGTGACCCCCAATGAGTGCCCATCAGTGACCCCCAATGAGTGCCCATCAGTGACCCCAATGAGTGCCCATCAGTGACCCCAATGAGTGCCCATCAGTGACCCCAATGAGTGCCCATCAGTGACCCCCAATGAGTGCCCATCAGTGACCCCCAATGAGTGCCCATCAGTGACCCCAGTCAGTGCCCATTAATGCCACATATCCATGCTCATTAGTGCCACCTATCAGTGCCCATCAGTGACCCCCAATGAGTGCCCATCAGTGACCCCCAATGAGTGCTCATCAGTGACCCCAATGAGTGCCCATCAGTGACCCCAATGAGTGCCCATCAGTGACCCCAATGAGTGCCCATCAGTGGCCCCCAATGAGTGCTCATCAGTGACCCCAATGAGTGCCCATCAGTGACCCCCAATGAGTGCCCATCAGTGACCCCAATGAGTGCCCATCAGTGACCCAAATGAGTGCCCATCAGTGACCCCCAATGAGTGCCCATCAGTGACCCCCAATGAGTGCCCATCAGTGACCCCAGTCAGTGCCCATTAATGCCACATATCCGTGCTCATTAGTGCCACCTATCAGTGCCCATCAGTGACCCCCAATGAGTGCCCATCAGTGACCCCCAATGAGTGCTCATCAGTGACCCCAATGAGTGCCCATCAGTGACCCCAATGAGTGCCCATCAGTGACCCCAATGAGTGCCCATCAGTGACCCCCAATGAGTGCTCATCAGTGACCCCAATGAGTGCCCATCAGTGACCCCAATGAGTGCCCATCAGTGACCCCAATGAGTGCCCATCAGTGACCCCCAATGAGTGCTCATCAGTGACCCCAATGAGTGCCCATCAGTGACCCCCAATGAGTGCCCATCAGTGACCCCAATGAGTGCCCATCAGTGACCCCAATGAGTGCCCATCAGTGACCCCCAATGAGTGCCCATCAGTGACCCCCAATGAGTGCCCATCAGTGACCCCCAATGAGTGCTCATCAGTGACCCCAATGAGTGCCCATCAGTGACCCCCAATGAGTGCCCATCAGTGACCCCCAATGAGTGCCCATCAGTGACCCCCAATGAGTGCCCATCAGTGACCCCAATGAGTGCCCATCAGTGACCCCAATGAGTGCCCATCAGTGACCCCAATGAGTGCCCATCAGTGACCCCAATGAGTGCCCATCGGTGCAGCATATCCATGCCACCTATCAGTGCAGCCTCATCAGCACACATCAGTGAAGGAGAAAAATTACTTATTTTGTCGCCTTGCCCTATTAATGGGGGGATAGGTACATGCCAATCCAAATTGTTCAATATTTTCTTATACATATCCACATACTTCCCCTTATCCATTAGTACTGTATCCCCCCCCCTCCCCCCTTGTCGGCAGTCATGATTACCAAATTGGAATCAAGTCTCCGTTCACAAAGGACTGTCCTTTCATTACTGTTAGGATTGTCATTGACAGTATAGCTCCTCTTTAATTGCCTCATCTCCCCCCGTAACAAAGATGGAGACCGCTGGTACTGTTACCAAGGGGAGGAACGTACCGGATCCTTTATATAAGCCGTTTATTGTCCATCCTTGGGAAATCTTCCCATCTTTCATCCGCTTCCATAGCCAGTTCCAGCATCGAATTTGCAAGATCCTCATCAGACTTGGTGTGGCCCTCTTCCCATAGGTCAGTTGGGTCTCTTAGAGCACGATATTCTTTCCTAGTAAGGTCCGACCAATCGCCCAAAGACCCCAATGGATGTCCAATAGATTTTTTGTAATACATCATATGTAAAATGAACTTCCGTGCGAACAAATAAATGTCCTTAATTACAACAGACGTCTCCATTGTGAGTTGGGCCCCTCCTTTAGATAAGATAGTTGAGGCTCTGACAACTCAATGCTGGAGAGATTATTTTGAAGTCTTCCTTGTTGTAGACAAAAATGTCCAGACCGTATTTCTTGGGGAGAGGGGTCGAGAGTCCATGTTGGGTTCCCACCATGTTGGGGACTTTCATGTTGGTTGTTGGACCCAGTGGCGTAGCGTGGGTTGTCAGCACCTGGGGCAAGGCAAGTAATTTGCGCCCCCTAACCCGCGGGATTTTAGCACTCGAGTCTCTTCCACTAGATTAGTTAAAGAAACCCTTACCCCTAAGCACATGTATTGTTTGTTATGAAAATACTGATGTAATTAAAGTAAAATTCATCTAAATACAAGTTTGAATGACCAGCGTGCCCCCTTTCAATGCAGAATGACCAGCGTGTCCCCATTCCATGCAGAATGGCCAGCGTGCCCCCTTTCAATGCAGAGAGATCATCGTGCCCCCTTTCAATGAAGACAGACCAGCATGCCCCCCTTCAATGAAGACAGGCCAGCATGCCCCCCTTCAATGCAGAGAGACCAGCATGCCCCCTTTCATTGCAGAGAGACTTACTTGCAGCGGCGGCTTCTCCTCAGTTCCCCACATCTTCTTGAGTCCTCCGCGTCTCCTCGAGTCCCCCTGCCTCCTCCTCGGCCAATGGCATGAGTTCGCCTTTGGCCAATCAGGAAGCGGGTCTCAGACCTGCTTCCTGATTGGCCAGGAGGAGGATCCTTGTGACAATAGCGAATTTTCATTCGCTATTGTCACACAATGGGTGGGCTCCGGCCTCACTGCTCTGCGCCCCGGGTCCACCCTTTTTTGAAGCCTATTAGAGCCTCTGGCTCTAATCAGGCGATTAAAAAAAAAACCCACTCTGTGACAGCGCCAGGCTGCTAAACTGACTGAGCAGTGAGGAGAGGGGGCATAGGCGGGGCTTGGCTTGCAACACCACCCCACCCTACACCAATGGACAGGTGAGGCACAGTCCAGCCCCGTCCCGACCCGCCATTTTCATCCATAGGGCAGCCGCGCTGGACATCTCCCAGCCTAAAGATGGAGGCAGCCGCAGACAGTGTGTGAACTGTGTATGTCAGAGTCAGAGAGACAGAGTGACACTACAGATGCGCCCCCCCAGATGTTGTGCCCGGTGCGGCTGGCCCCCCCTGCACCCCCCACGCTACGCCACTGGTTGGACCCTAGATCTATGTCTGCGCCTCTTACGGGTGATACCTCGTTCTTTGATGAAGTGCCTGAATTCTGTTCATTCACTGTTTATTCATTTCTAATATCTAGAGTTGTAGATTGAGAATGAAATTCATCCTCAAGTTCATGATTTTTCCTTTTATATGTACCCCCATGTTTATGGTGACTCCGTCCCCTTCCCCTACCTCCAGACCTATTTGATGTTCTTCTAAATGAGCCCACAGATTCAGATTGACTGCTCTCCTCATAACTTTGAAGTCCCTTCCAGTTGGAACCAAAATGCCCCCTGTTCTGAAAGATACCCCATTTATATACCTGATTTGTTGCATATGCCATCTGATCTCTATCCAACATTTTATTTTTTGTGCTTGATACAGTATCTCCTGAAAATAAGTACACCCCTCACATTTTGTAAATATTTTATTATAATTTTTTTCATGTGACAACACTGAAGAAATGAGACTTTGCTACAATGTAAAGTAGTGAGTGTACAGCTTGTATAACAGTGTAAATTTGCTGTCCCCTCAAAATAACTCAACACACAGCCATTAATGTCTAAACCGCTGGCAACAAAAGTCAGTACACCCCTAAGTGACAATGTCCAAATTGGGCCCAAAGTGTCAATATTTTGTGTGGCCACCATTATTTTCCAGCACTGCCTTAACCCTCTTGAGCATGGAGTTCACCAGAGCTTCACAGGTTGCCACTGGAGTCCTCTTCCCCTCCTCCATGATGACATCACAGAGCTGGTGGATGTTAGAGACCTTGCGCTCCTTTGCCTTCCGTTTGAGGATGCCCCACAGATGCTCAATAGGGTTTAGGTCTGGAGACATGCTTGGCCAGTCCATCACCTTTACCCTCAGCTTCTTTAGCAAGGCAGTGGTCGTCTTGGAGGTGTTTGGGGTCGTTATGTTGGAATACTGCCCTGTGGCCCAGTCTCTGAAGGGAGGGGATCATGCTCTGCTTCAGTATGTCACAGTACATGTTGGCATTCATGGTTCCCTCAATGAACTGTAGCTCCCCAGTGCCGGCAGCACTCATGCAGCCCCAGACCATGACACTCCCACCACCATGCTTGACTGTAGGAAGACACACTTGTCTTTGTACTCCTCACCTGGTTGCCCCCACACACGCCTGACACCATCTGACACCAAATAAGTTTATCTTGGTCTCATCAGACCACAGGAGATGGTTCCAGTAATCCATGTCCTTAGTCTGCTTGTCTTCAGCAAACTGTTTGTGGGATTTCTTGTGCATCATCTTTAGAAGAGGCTTCCTTATGGGATGACAGCCATGCAGACCAATTTGATGCAGTGTGCGGCGTATGGTCTGAGCACTGACAGGCTGACCCCCCACCCCTTCAACCTCTGCAGCAATGCTGGCAGCACTCATACGTCTATTTCCCAAAGACAACCTCTGGATATGACGCTGAGCACGGCACTCAACTTCTTTGGTGGACAATGGCGAGGCCTGTTCTGAGTGGAACCTGTCCTGTTATACCGCTGTATGGTATTGGCCACCGTGCTGCAGCTCAGTTTCAGGGTCTTGGCAATCTTCTTATAGCCTAGGTCATCTTTATGTAGAGCAACAATTCTTTTTTTTTCAGATCCTCAGAGAGTTCTTTGCCATGAGGTGCCATGTTGAACTTCCAGTGACCAGTATGAGAGAGTGAGAGCGATAACACCAAATTTAACACACCTGCCCCCCATTCACACCTGAGACCTTGTAACACTAACGAGTCACATGACACCGGGGAGGGAAAATGGCTAATTTGGCCCAATTTGGACATTGTCACTTAGGGGTGTACTCACTTTTGTTGCCAGCGGTTTAGACATTAATGGCTGTGTGTTGAGTTATTTTGAGGGGACAGTAAATTTACACTGTTATACAAGCTGTACACTCACTACTTTACATTGTAGCAAAGTGTCATTTCTTCAGTGTTGTCACATGAAAAGATAGAACTTTTGTGAGATACTGTATATCCTTTCTCAATGGACTGGCATATCTCCTTCTCCTTAGATACTACCTGAGGTTTCTGTCTAGGAGGGGATCGGGAATCTAGAGCGGTTTCTAAGTCCTGATTAATCTGCACCATTTGTTTCTCATAATAATCCATCAACATTATCACCATATTACGAGCAGTGCTGTATCTTGGCCTAGGCCAACAAGGCCCAGGCCTAGGGCAGCACTTTTCAGGGGGGCAGCAAAAAAGCTGGACCACGCACAAGAAAAAAACAGCCTCCTCCCGCCTCCCCCACTAAAAAGAGTCCCTGACGGCTTGCGCTACACACTTTTTTAGTATAGTATCAGTCTTATAGGGCGAATTGGGCTGGGGGGCAGGGTCCAGGAGGCAAGTCAGTCTGACACCCCCATAAAGTGGTCATACTGCTACCTCCTGGTATGATATGATGGTATGATGATGGGCACTGTTGAGGCTGACCTTATGGGAACTGATGAGGCTACACTAATGGGCACTGATAGACTGTGGTTGTGGTTTACAAATGACAGGGCGGGTCATAAACAGGAAGAGGTGTGGCCTTTACAAGAAGGGGTGGGTCATATTTAAATTAGGGGGTGCACAAGTTTAGTCAGGCCTAGGGCAGCACAAAACCTAAATACACCACTGACTACGAGAACACTGCTGTATATTATCTTCCCATCTTTTCTCAAAGTCTGAGTCCACCTCCCTAATTCTAGTGAAGATCTGGACTCTCAGACCATTTGTGGTGAGATCCTCCCAAAGGGAAATCATGTCTGAAGGGAGGCAGACCCTGACACTTTCCTCATCCGAGCCCTGCAGGTGCAGCAGCTGATAATTATAAAGTCACTCCCATTCACATCTCTGCACATGGACACAGAGAAAAAGATATTTCTTCAGAATAACAAGAGGTAGGAATGTGCTACAAAGTTTTTAAAATCCCTGCAATGTACAGAGATCACCCAGAGGGGGAGGGGTTTTTTCTCAATAAAAGTGGAGTTCCTCTTTAAAGATTCTTTGTAAGCCGATTGTCTCCCATGTCCAGCTGCTCACCACGCTTTCTCTTTGACCTTTCTTCCAGCGGCGCGGATGACCTGTTGCCCATCTTGGCCTTTGTGATTCTGAGAAGCGGAATGTCCCACTTGGTGTCAGAGTGCGCCGCACTGGAGGAGTTCATATACGAGGGGTGAGTACGCCTTGCCTGTGCCGCCCGCCATATACTTTAATATGACAGTTTATGTAAGCGTCATGCATTGTGCCCTGCCATTAATTAATAAACGGGAAGCGCTCTGCCCTTGTAATGTCACTCACTTTTATCTGCCCGGGTGACATGTCTGCTGCTGTGACAGCTTTATTGTCTGGCGAGATCTCCCTGAGCTAAATATGCAGACGGCCGTCTCCCTCCATTCCATTCACCGCTCTCTTCCCACCACATCTGCTCTCTGCTCTCCCCTTCTCTGCTCTCTGCTCTCTGCTCTCTTCCCACCACATCTGCTCTCTGCTCTCTTCCCACCACATCTGCTCTCTGCTCTCTTCCCACCACATCTGCTCTCTGCTCTCCCCTTCTCTGCTCTTTTCCCACCACATCTGCTCTCTGCTCTCCCCTTCTCTGCTCTCTGCTCTCTTCCCACCACATCTGCTCTCTGCTCTCCCCTTCTCTGCTCTCTGCTCTCTTCCCACCACATCTGCTCTCTGCTCTCCCCTTCTCTGCTCTCTTCCCACCACATCTGCTCTCTGCTCTCCCCTTCTCTGCTCTCTGCTCTCTTCCCACCACATCTGCTCTCTGCTCTCCCCTTCTCTGCTCTCTTCCCACCACATCTGCTCTCTGCTCTCCCCTTCTCTGCTCTCTTCCCACCACATCTGCTCTCTGCTCTCTGCTCTCCCTTTCTCTGATCTGTTTGCTGGGAACTTTTCTTCATACCGCCTTCTCTAATGAAGGTAAAATTCCCTGAAGTCACCCACAGATATTGGAGGACGGTCTGGAAAAAATGGAAGATTTACAAAATGTATCTAAGAATCATCATTTGTACAAACAAGAGACCCGGTCACCACAGCCTTCTCTGTTCACTAAATACAGTGAGGGAAAAAGTATGTGACCCCCTGCTGATTTTGTATGTTTGCCTACTGATGATAAATACATAAATACACATTTTCTGCAGGAGCTGCGCAGCACTGAGAGAGTTCATTGAGAACTGCAAGCCGAGAGCTGCAAAGGATTGTCACAACTTATCGTTCGTTCACCCACAGAGCTGTCACCCGGGGTCAGGACTGACCGATATACAGCTGTTATTTTACTATCATGCTATACAGATGTTATTTTACTATCATGCTATACATATCAAAAACGAAGGGATTTCCAGTCACTACTTACCAACCAGCCAAATTAACCTAACAGTATGCGTTAAAAACAGGGGTTTGGTTGCACACATTTACAAATACAT
The DNA here is from genome assembly GCF_965119305.1 of Pelophylax lessonae. Classification (NCBI taxonomy): domain Eukaryota; kingdom Metazoa; phylum Chordata; class Amphibia; order Anura; family Ranidae; genus Pelophylax; species Pelophylax lessonae. The sequence continues at coordinate 238,747,844 of NC_138777.1, read as the reverse complement.
GCGTAAGCTGCAGGCCGCGCCAAGGCACCCTGATATCTGCAGTCCCTAACTCTACCTTTAAAGAGTCTCCACAGTGAGAGCACATGCATTCTGATGAGATAGATGGAGGACAGGTGACTGGAGGGAGCCCACCCCTCCTTAACCACTTAAGCCCCGGAAGATTTTACCCCCATTCCGACCAGGGGGTATTTTGCGATTCGGCACTGCGTGACTTTAACGGAGAATTGCGCGGTCGTGCGACGCTGTACCTAAACAAATTTGGCGTCCTTTTTTTCCCACAAACAGAGCTTTCTTTTGGCGGTATTTGATCACCTGTGCGATTTTTTGATCACGCGCTATAAACAAAAAAAGAGCATCCATTTTGCAAAAATAGCAATATTTTTCCCTTTTTTTTATATGAAATTCCCCCCAAAAAAAATGTAAAAATCAAAATTTTTTAAAATTTTCGGCCAATTTGTTTTATGCTACCTATGTTTGGTAAAAAAAATCACAAAAAGCGTATTTTGATTGGTTTGCGCAAAAGTTATTGTGTTTACTAACTAAGGGAAAGATTTTTGTCATTTTTGTTGTTTTTTTTTTTAACGCGTAATGGCGGCGATCTGCGATTTTTTTTGCGGTACTGCGACATTGCGGCGGACAGATCGGACCCTTGACTGACATTTTTGACACTTTTGGGGTTACCAGTGACATTTCTACAGTAATCAGTGCTATATATATGCACTGTTACTGTAAAAATACACTGGTAGTGAAGGGGTTAACTTTGTTTCAGAGGGAGGGGCTGTGTGTGTCCCTAGGGGCGTGATTCTAACTGTGATTGGCTGGGGCTTCAGCTGTATGCAGACTGATCAACGGATCTACATAGTAGATCTAGATGATCAGCTCTCATACAGCGAGGAGAATGACAGGTGGCTTGTTTACACAAGCTGCCTGACATTCTCCCTCTCCCCCGCCGATCGCAGAGTGGCCGGCGGACATCGGGTCCGCCGGTCACACGCGCGGGGGGGTCCGTGACCACTCGGGAGCGGGAGCGCGCCTCCGGGGGCGCGCGCTCGCTCCCTAGACCCTCACAAGCTAGTGACGTAGCCCTACGTCACTTTGCCTGTGAGGGGCTGACCGCCGACGTAGATAGTCGTGCGGCGGTCGGCAAGTGGTTAAAGGCGCAGGGTCACACTGAACACCCAGCACATTGCACAATGGCAGCAAAGGTGTCAGTGCGTTGCCTGACCAATATAAACGTTATACGATATTGCAAAAAGTGGTCACCTCCTCCTATCATGCTATACAGCTGTTATTTTACTGTTCTACTATACAGCTGTTATTTTACTGTTGGACTTTATAACGCCTTGTTTCGAAGTGTCACTTTGTGCTTCTCTTCCTCAGGTATCTGATCGGAGAAGAAGGATATTGTCTGACCTCAGTGCAGAGTGCATTGGTTTATCTAGAGACTCTTCCGGTCCCCCCATCACCGCCTGCTATCTGAGGGGCCAATACGCTGCTTTATGTTATAAGGAGTCCTGAGGACAGGCCAAACCTTATATTGCACCTTATCCATGTAAATATAGCCAACTGCAAACACTGGTCAATCCCCCCCCCCCCCCCCCACTAATGTGAAACTGAAAACTACAGGGGGTGTAGAACTGAGCAACGGAACCTGGAAGTCCTCCCAACCACCTTCATTTTGGAAAAAAACATTTTTTTAAAGCCCCTTTTCCTGCATTCCAGAAGGTCACATTGCATTGATGATTAGCAGCTGGTTGTGGACTCAGTATAGACAGGGACATCATAGGCAACTAGTTCCAGCACTTTAGGTAACTCAGTGTGCTAGTTACAGCCAGGGCAGCCATCAGGGGGGGATAGCCCATGCACATGGAGGGGGCCCAGGCGTCCCGAGGGGCCTGGGGACCAGGCCCAACCAACGAGATTGAGTTGTTGCTGCTGTAGTAACTAGCAATTGCTAAAGCAGGATGGCTGCAGAGTAAGCCAATGCAGCCGAAGGGATGTCTCTTACTGGATTGGGGTGTCTCTTTGCTCGATTGGAATTTCTTTTTGCAGGATTGGGCTGTCTCTTTGCTGAATATATGGAGATGTCTCTTTGCTGGAATGGATTCATGTAAGAATGTTCAAACTAAAGTAGGTGCACTGAAGAACTCGGTGGGGTGTCTAGTGGGTGGAGTGGGCGAGATGGCCCTGGGGAATGTTGGTTGTCAGGCCCGGAAGGGCCCAGGTCTAAAGCTGTGTAAGGGGCCCAAAAATTTCTGATGGCTTCCCTGGTTACAGCATGGTGGGTGATGGGTGACTGCTGGAAGATTGGGGTGCTGGGGGTCCTATTATCAGGGGTGCTGCTGAATTATGTTAGATGGGCGAAATTATATTCCTTCTTGTTGTCCCTATTTTTAATGGCAGTCTCTGTATTCTGGCCTAAGTGAGGCTTTGAAAAGGAAACTGCATGGCTAAACTTTGCACAAGTCTTAAAGTAGAGGTAAATCCAATCACAAAAATCGTAAAGCGGAACTTTACCCATAACAACTTAAAAATTGTGTTCTTTAGTGAGGAATATCCATTCCATATTATTAATTCTGTTACCGAAATGAGTGTGTGCTGCAAATTGCCTCCACCATTGCTCCGGCTTCTTTTCTGGAGGTAATTTACAGCACACACTCATTTAGTTAACAGAATTATTAATGTGGAATGGATGTTCCTCGCTACAGAACGTTATTTTTTATCAAGTTGTTATTGGTAAAGTTCTACTTTATTGTTTTACATATCTATACCTGCAAAATAGACCAACCTGAAGTCATCAAGCAGGGCTTCGTTTTCTGACTAAAGTTCCACCTTAATAAGCTTTAACCTAGAATTGTTACAGTATTTTTAGAAGTAATTTTCAATATATTTTTTCTTTCTTCTTATAATATGTTTTATTTCTGCAGATTTAGAAATAGCTCAAAATATGCAGAAAATAAAGTGATGCCCCAGCTTGACTATGAGGAGTGACCTGTCAAGGCTGCAACCACTAAATCCCTAATAATCCTTCTATTCCCATGTGGTGCGCTGTGCATGGAACTGTTACAGTTGCCTCGGCACACCTGTTGCTCAGTTTTATACCCCCTAACCTTATACCCCCCCCCCCCCCCCCCGTTACTCATGAAAGATGCCCACTGATCTCTAGGCAGAGAAGTAGCTTTGAAGGCAATTTAAAGGAGAACTGCAGCAAAACATATTGCGTAGAAACAAAACTTGTTTACCTTATGAAAAAGTGGGTATCAAAGCCTGTCCTCCTGTTTCTGGGGACCGCGGACAGCGGCTAGCCATACAGTGCAGTTCTTTGTGACCCCCCCGTATTGGCAGGGTACTTTGATCAGAAATGTGCCCTCCACTATGGGGACCTGATTTGTAAGTGTTATGGATCTCGCCATCAGAGAATGACAAGTTCTTGTAATTCGGTTTTACGAGGTGTGTCTAAAAACCTGGGTGTATCAGAAAACTGACCTCTTGGCCTTCAAAATAATCGCCATCCTTGACAACACAATCTTGGCAACGTTCATGAAGCTTCTAGAAACTGTCAGCAAAGGCCTCTTTAGGAATCACTCCGCCACCAGCTGTGTCCAACAGTAGGTGGAGCTGTGACCTTTGACCTGAGGCCACACCTTTGACCTTTGGGGTGGGTCCATGACCCATTTCCTGAGTCAAAACCCTCTCCTGTGTCTCCTCTGTCTAACCCTAACCCCTAACCCTAGTTCTAACCCAAACCGCTATCACACATTCTTGGATCACCACCACGTCCGCAAAACACGCTCCTTTCATGGCGCTCTTCAGGCAGGGAAACAGAAAAAAGTCCACAGGCGCCAGATCAGGGGAGTACGGTGAATGATGGAGAACAGAAACGCCATGCTGAGCCAAGAATTGGTGCACACGGATCATACAGTGCGCAGGCGCATTGTCGTCCAGCAACATTCATGTCCAGTCCTGGGCAGCTCTGCGGATGCGTCATAGCAAAAGCTGCAAAACGCCCTCATAAAATGCGGCATTTACAGTTTGACCCGCTGGAACGAATTCATTATGCTACTGTCTTAACCAGACTTTTGCAGGTGACTTTTTGGGTAGCGGGGAAGATGGTAAAGACCATTCCATTGATTGCCGCTTGGATTCCGGATGGAACTGGTAGCACCGGGTCTCATCCCCTGGGATGATGGTTGGCAGAAAGGATGGATCCTGGTCACACGTTGTAATGAAATCTCCAGAGATTTCCATCTGTTTTGCTTTCTGTTCATCTGTCCGGGACCAGATCTTCTGCTTACCCAAATCTTCATGAACGATGATGTGCAGCTAATTCCCAGTTCCTCCTCCATCAATGGTAGTCATTCCATGATCTCCTGCCAGTATTTGTTGCACTCGCTCCATCATGTCTGGGGTTCTGCTTGTCGATGGCTGACCCGAATGTGGCTCATCCTCAGTCGTTTCCTTCCCATCCCAAAAACCATCTGAACCAGTAGTAAACTCATTTTCTGCTCACGACTTCCATTCTGTACACTTGCACCAACATTTAATGCGCCTCCGTCGCCCTTTTCCCCAATTTGTAGCAGAACTTGATGTTCACTCGTTGCTCCATTGCACTGTGACCTTACCTCTCATACTGACTACATTCTAGCGGGTATACCCTGATGGTAATGTCTACCCCACACTAGGTGGCGCTTCTTGACGTGTCTCTGGATAGCCATGTGCTTGCGCACGCACCTGGCCCATGTTACCGTCGCAATATCGTGCCATTCACCGAATGTTTTAGACACACCTCGTATATAAAACTGTTTGGGTGGGTCCCGGCTGGTGTTCTCCTTTAAATTACTATTTTATCATTGGAGATGAGGCTCAAAATGAAAGGGACAAGAGGTTGTTCCCGCTAGTAACCAGTTCAGTCAGGTGTCAGTTTCTAACTCTTAATTCTGGAATCTGGTTACTTTGGATAATTCCTCCACTTTTCTTTCTACTGAACCTAATGATTACCTGCACTGTATGAGAGAACGTTTGTGGACACCTGACCATCACACCTATGTGCCTATAAGTATGTGGACAAATGATGGAGTTTAGGTGTTTCCAGTGAAGGGTACTGTTAATGCTACAGCTTACAAAGGGCAATGTAGACAATTGTGCTCCTCCGACCTTGTAGTAACAACCTGGGGAAGATAATTTTCTGTTCCAGCATGACTGTCCCCTGTGTTCCATAGATATGGTTTGGCCAGTTTGGTGTGGTGGAACTCAAATGTCCTGCACAGAGCCCTGACCTCATCCCTACTGAACACCTTTTGGATGAACTGGAATGCCAATGTTAAGCTAGGTCTTCTTTTTTCTGGTGCCCAACATGTGAGCCAAGTCATCTCATCCAACATCAGTACTTGAGGGGGTTAATGGTTAATGCTCCATCATACAAAGACATTGTAGACAATTGTGCTCTTCCAACCTTGTGGTAACAGTTTGGTGAAGACTCTTTTCCGTTCCACCATGACTGTGCCCCCCTCGTGTACAAAGCCAGCTCCATAAAGACATGGGTTGACCAGTTTGATGTGGAGGACGGCGAGTGTTCTGCACAGAGCCCCGACCTCAACCCTACTGAACACCTTTAGGGTGAACTGGAACTCCGATTGTGAGCCAGGTCTTTTTTTTGGTGTCCAGCGTGAGGCAAGTCGTCTTATCCAACATCAGTACCTGAGGGGATACTGGTAATACTCCATCATATAAGACATTGTAGACAATTTTCCTCTTCTAACCTTGTGGTAACAGTTTGGTGAAGGCCCTTTTCTGTCCCACCATGGCTGTCCCCTGTGTACAAGGCCAGCTCAGGTGGTTTAATGAGTTTGGTGTGGAGGAACTCAAGGGTCCTATACAGAGTCCCGACCTCATCCCTACTGATCACCCTGTACAGAGCCCCGACCTCATCCCTACTGATCACCTTGTACAGAGCCCAGACCTCATCCCTACTGATCACCTTGTACAGAGCTCCGACCTCATCCCTACTTATCACCTTGTACAGAGCCCCGACCTCATCCCTACTGATCACCCTGTACAGAGCCCCGACCTCATCCCTACTGATCACCTTGTACAGAGCCCAGACCTCATCCCTACTGATCACCTTGTACAGAGCTCCGACCTCATCCCTACTTATCACCTTGTACAGAGCCCCGACCTCATCCCTACTGATCACCTTGTGCAGAGCCCAGACCTCATCCCTACTGATCACCTTGTACAGAGCTCCGACCTCATCCCTACTGATCACCTTGTGCAGAGCCCTGACCTCATCCCTACTGATCACCTTGTACAGAGCCCCGACCTCATCCCTACTGATCACCTTGTGCAGAGCCCCGACCTCATCCCTACTGATCACCTTGTGCAGAGCCCCGACCTCATCCCTACTGATCACCCTGTACAGAGCCCCGACCTCATCCCTACTGATCACCTTGTGCAGAGCCCTGACCTCATCCCTACTGATCACCCTGTACAGAGCCCCGACCTCATCCCTACTGATCACCTTGTACAGAGCCCCGACCTCATCCCTACTGATCACCTTGTACAGAGCCCAGACCTCATCCCTACTGATCACCTTGTACAGAGCCCCGACCTCATCCCTACTGATCACCTTGTACAGAGCCCCGACCTCATCCCTACTGATCACCTTGAAGGCTGATGGTGAGCCAGGTCTTCTGGTCCAACTTCAGTACTTGACCTCACATAGGTACAAATCCCCTCAGACCCCCTCCAATGGTCCGGTGTCCACAAACTTTGAGTTATATAATTTTTATTGTATACACTGGGGCTGAAGACATTCTATTGTTACTGATAAATGCTTTCTCTAACACTGAATATGCAAAGTGCATTAGCCTGTGGAAATGCTGGTGATGTCTTTAGAGGAAACTTGTCATTGGGACTACTCTCATGAAAATGCTAGTTGTCTGGCTGTGACAGTGACCCTCTGACTTTTGAGGCACTGACTTGAACAAGAAACCTCTGACCTGCAAATGGTCAGTGTAATGGCCAGACAGCTGGTATTTTCAGGAGGTCAGCTATCAGCCTACGTATTTCTTTCATGACAGGTTGACTTTAAAGCATAGTTTTTATATGAATGTAAATTGCTGGAAGCTGACATAGATACTGCGGTGTCCTCTAGGGGTGGCCATAGAAAGGCGATTGCAGGGCTGTTGCACCCCTGGACAATACATGGGGCTGCTTCTCTTTCAGTTCTCTCCCTCTGTGTGTTTGTATCGATCCATCGGATCTTTTCCTTTCCCCTCGCTGTTATTTCTGTCACTTCTCATGCTCACCTCTAGGGAGGCGAAGTGCGGGAACCATAACCCTTTGTTCTGTGGTCTCTTTTAAACCTTAACTCTGAGCCAAGAACCTTTTATTCTTTCATTTTGTTATATAACTTAATAATCGCCAATAATATACATGAACATTATGTGCCTTTGCCAACCCAGATATTATCATGTTACGGTAGCAGTGATATTTCTTGCAGTGCAGATACCCTGAGCAGAGCAGGTCCTCCCACTAAAGCCTGTCTGCAGGAGAGGGCGGAGACAAGACCAGTCACCCTGCACAAGGAGAGAGGGCAGAGCTGTGGGAGGGGCCCAGCAGGTTCCACCCACTATAGGAGGGGGGGGGTGGAGACAAGACCAATCACCCTGCCCAAGGAGAGAGAGCAGAGGTGTAGGAGGGGCCCAGCAGGTTCCACCCACTATAGAAGGAGGGATGGGGGGCGGAGACAAGACCAGTCACCCTGCACAAGGAGAGAGAGCAGAGGTGTAGGAGGGGCCCAGCAGGTTCCACCAACTATAGGAGGGGGGGTGGAGACAAGACCAATCACCCTGCACAAGCAGAGAGAGCAGAGCTGTGGGAGGGGCCCAGCAGGTTCCACCCACTATAGGAGGGGGGATGGAGACAAGACCAATCACCCTGCCCAAGGAGAGAGAGCAGAGGTGTAGGAGGGGCCCAGCAGGTTCCACCCACTATAGGAGGGGGGTGGAGACAAGACCAGTCACCCTGCCCAAGGAGAGAGAGCAGAGGTGTAGGAGGGGCCCAGCAGGTTCCACCAACTATAGGAGGGGGGGTGGAGACAAGACCAATCACCCTGCAGCAGCAGAGCTGTGGGAGGGGCCCAGCAGGTTCCACCCACTATAGGAGGGGGGATGGAGACAAGACCAATCACCCTGCCCAAGGAGAGAGAGCAGAGGTGTAGGAGGGGCCCAGCAGGTTCCACCAACTATAGGAGGGGGGGCGCAGAGACAAGACCAGTCACCCTGCACAAGAAGAGAGAAAGCAGATCTGTGGGACGGGCCCATTACCCTCCACCCACTACAGGAGGGGGGCGGAGACCAGACCAGTCATCCCTGCACATGAAGAGAGAGAGAGCAGAGCTGTGGGATGGGCCCATTAGCCTTCACCCATTTTTTTTATACACACACACACACAATCCCTCTATAGGGTGTACTTGTCTCAGTCCAGAGCACTAAGGGGTGGATTTATTAATGGCAAAGAGACTGTGCACTCTGTAAGTGCAGTTGCACCAGAGATTAGTAAATGAGATGAAGGTTCAGTTTGCAAAGAATACCCAATCACGTGCAAGGAAAATAAAGAAAAACAGCTTATTTGCTTGCACATAATTGGATGATGGAGGTCAACAGATCTTCCCCTCATTTAGTAAGCTCTGGAGCAACTGCACTTGTAGAGTGCAGCTTCACTTTGCAAAGTGTACAATCTATATTAATCAGCAGCTACAGGATTTGTACAGGATTTGTAGCTGCTGGCTTTAATTTTTTTTTCCCCAGCTGAAACACCCCTTTAAGGTTTACCAACCCCCTAGGGCAGTGATGGGGAACCTTGGCACCTCAGACGTTTTGGAACTACATTTCCCAGGATGCTCATCTACACTGCAGAGTGCATAAACATCATAGGAAATGTAGTTCCAAAACATCTGGGGTGCCAAGGCTCGCCATCATTGAAAATTCCTTGATACTTACACCATCAAATGCTCCGCCATCTTCTCCCAGGATCCACGGATGTACCAATGAAGGTTCAGTGACTGGCGTATGATCTCAGTGCCCCGCCCACAGATCTCAGTGTCCCGCCCACAGATCTCAGTGCCCCGCCCACAGATCTGCAGACCCCACGTTTCTCTGTCATTACTCCTTCCTACGCCCGTCCATTGCCACCAATGCTGGATTCTGCTGCATCGCACCCTCTATGGCTGCCCTTAGCGGGATAAAACTAAATTCTTCATTTCTAAAAGCTGACAAATCACTTTAGAGTTATTATGTTTCGTTTTATTTTTTATATTGTATGTAGCATGAATAATCAGCCTGTGGCTCTCTAGTTATGGTGGAACTACAAGGCTCAGCATGCTTGGGACAGCACAGACTATGAAGGGTTATTACTTTTGTGATGAAGTTATTTATAATAAAGAATTTGACAGAAGCGGCTGAGTGTGCGTTGTGTAACGTGAGGAGAGACAATGGAAAACGCATTCCTCCTGGCGGGAAGAACGCCAACTATTCAGAACATGGAAAACGGAACGCTGTCTATTGTGAAATCTCCGCTAACATCTTGAAGTATTTAGAAATTTATTTATATTTTCTTCAACTCCCTAAAATTTACAGCGTCTACATTATTCACTATTTCTGGAACAATTGCATTTTATAGAAGACTTGCACGAACGTCTGGCCAATGGCGTCTAATTTAGCACACGCCTTTTAAATTAAATGATGGACTTCTTAGGCCGGTGTCACGCGGGATTCAGTGGCCAGCAAGCTTTGTTGAAGCTTTTCCTATGGAAGATTTACCCCCCTTCATGACCAGGCCATTTTTTGCAATACAGCACTGCGTTACTTTAACCACTTAAGCCCCGGAGGATTTGGCTGCTCAATAACCAGGCGCTATTTTGCGATTCGGCACTGCGTGATTTTAATGGACAATTGCGCGGTCGTGCGACGATGTACCCCAATAAAATTGACGTCCTTTTTTCTCACAAACAGAGCTTTCTTTTGGCGGTATTTGATCACCTGTGCGGTTTTTAGATTTTGCACTATAAACAAAAAAAGAGCGACAATTTTGAAAAAAAAAAAAAACGCCATATTTTTTACTTTCTGCTATAAAAAACATTCACAATAAAAACAATTTCAAAAAATCAAATTTTATCAGTTTAGGCCAATTTGTTTTCTGCTACTTATTTTTGGTTTAAAAAAATCCCAAAAAGAGTACTTTAATTGGCCTGTGCAAAAGTTATCACATCTACAATCTACGGGATAGATTTTTGGAATTTTTATTTTTATTAGTAATGGTGGCAATCAGCGATTTTTAGCGGGACTGCGGCTGACAGATCGGACCCTAAACTGACATTTTTTTACACTTTTTGGGGATCAGTGACATTAATACAGTAATCAGTGCTAAAGATTATGCACTGTTACTGTATAAATGACACTGGCAGGGAAGGGGTTAACACTGGGGATGATCAAAGGGGTTAATGTGTGCCTACATATGCTTACTAACTGTGGTGGGGGAAGGGTTCTGTGACGGGTACAGAGAGATCGGGGGTTGTAGCTTAGCTGAAACTTCTGATCTCTCCCTGCCTGTCTCACAGAAGACCCGCCTGCTTTGTTTACATAAGCAGGCGGGTCTTTTGTCAGTTTGTCTGAAGAATTGTGGGAGGCCGGCGGCAATCGCTGTCGCTCCTTCTGCGGCCCGCCTCCCGCTGTGTCCGCCGAAAGCTCGTGCACGAAATCACGTAGTACTAAGTGATTTTGCACAGCCGAGCTGCCCTGCCGCAGTAATACTACAGTGGGCGGTCGGCAAGAGGTTAATGACCAGGCCATTTTTTGCGATTTGGCACTGCATTACTTTAACTGACAATTGCGCGGTCGTGCGACGCTGTACCCAAAAAATATTAATGTCCGATTTTTCCCAAAAATAGAGATTTCTTTTGGTGATATTTGATCACCTGTGCGATTTTTATTTTTTGCGTTTTAAACAAAAAAAAAGAGCGACAATTCTGAAGAAAAAAAAAAAACAATATTTTTTACTTTCTACTATAAAACATCCAATAAAAAAAATGTTTTGAAATGTTTTCTTCATCAATTTATTCCAATATGTATTCTGCTACATGTTTATGGTAAAAGACACCAGAAGATTGCCCGTCCACTCCGGATGCTAAGCGCGAGTCGTGCATGCGTAGTGTGAACCTTTGCGGGCGGCCCCATCGCTGGACCGTGGGACGGGTGAGTGAGTGTTCATTAAAAGTCAGAAGATACACTTTTTGTAGCCGCCGACTTTCAATAAAAACAAAAACAGCTGAAACACTGCTTTAAATGCGGGAAAACTCGCATCCAATTCGCAATTTTTGTGAACCCAGCCTATAAAAAAAATTTCAAAGAGAAGTTTGGGTTTTGTTTTTTGAATTGGCCTCTGCTAAAGACGGCTCACAGGAGTGCAGAACGGATCCACAGGAGGAGTGCAGAACGGATCCACAGGAGGAGTGCAGAACGGATCCACAGGAGGAGTGCAGCCAAACCAGCCGCAGTTTGAAGAATGGAAGTCCGGTTCTATAAAGATCTGCTGTAGAAAAGAATACAAAAAAAGCATTTGTTTTCTGGGGTACAAACCTAAAATGTAATTCCCAACAGGTGCTCTAATCTTGTACTCTCCTTTACGTAGACATTATACCTGACACAACATTGTTTTCTTTATTTTGTATTCTTTATTTTACACAGAAATGGGTCAACCAAGATAAAAAGGGAGGCAAGGAGGAGGTCTGGGAGCTGTCAGAGGTTATAATATGGTCCGGACTGGGAGCTGTCAGAGGTTATAATATGGTCCGGACTGGGAGCTGTCAGAGGTTATATTATGGTCCAGACTGGGAGCTGTCAGAGGTTATATTATGGTCCGGACTGGGAGCTGTCAGAGGTTATAATGTAGAGGGATCGGCTTCAACCATCTCTTCCATTTTAAAAACTCTGAACATTGGGACTGCCGGATAAATGTGGGCGTTTGTGTAGAGTTGTCCAGTTTAGTGTAATGAAAGCCATTGGCTTTGGTTCCTTAGTAATACAAAGGGATCGCTGTACCCCATTAAAAAAAAGTAAGTTGTACGATGGCAGATGCGCATGCCCAAGACCTCGGACGCAAGTCAGGTGACTCACTTCCAGAAACTTTGATGCCAAGACATAGCTGTGCCACTGCCAGGGTCAGCAACAGTGGAGAGGATCGCCTCTTCCTTTCAGGAGCGGACACAACTGTCAACCTTTAGTAAAATGTGGACAACCCTTTTAAGACAAGGCATGCATAGAAGTTTCTGGTGGGTGAACAACAATACTTTAGGATTTATCCTCCCGTTCCCAAACATGTACAAAGTTCAGTCAGTCCCCCCGTCTCCTTCAACAGAATGGAACGTTCCAAATCTCATCTTTCATAATCCACTTGTGTAGGTTTTCTCCACCCACTGCAAGATGGTGATGGGCAATGTGAAGCTCTTGGTATCTTGCAATATCCTTACTTTTCTTGGGATATTTCAGGACTATGATCAGTGATGCTGAACGCTGGTGGTCTGAAGCAGGTGGAGGGTGGTGGAGGCTTGTTTGGGGCTCTGAATCGGCCCTCTGTGATCTGTGGGCTGGATGCGAAGTGATGAAATTATAGACAAGGTAGCAGTGGATGGGTGGTCACAGTACACCAAGAATTAGAATCAGGCGGGAGGAGGCAAAGTGTCCCGGTGCTCACAGCTTGCCTTCTAAGATAAGAGTCTTGAGGTCAGTGGTGGAGTTGGCACACAACACAGTATGTGACACTCGTCTCTTCTCCACCAGCGAGGCAACTGCCTCTCCCACCTCCAGGTGGCTCACGTAGCCGGGTCCGAGGCGTTCTGGAAGGGCCACTCCCATGTTGATCTTGACCTGAAAATAATAAAAATTTAGACCTTCTGATAGAAGCCTAATCTACCTTCAAGCAGACCATACAGCACCATGCCATATTGTCCGGGACCTCTCCTTCCTTCAAAATCACCGGCTATTTCTAGGTGCAAAATGTACCTGTAAACAAAACATTTTATGGGGGTTGCTCACAGCAAAATCCCTCTCTAAGTTCATTGACAGGCACAGCTCTTCCTTATTCTTGACCATAGGCTTATATCACCACCTACAGGAGTAGGACACTAGGCAGAAAAAAGGAATACAGCACCTCCTATGGGCAGTCCTAGCTGGTAGCCAATCCCCTCTCTGCCATGGGCAGCTCAGTTTAGTTACAAAGCAGTACAAGTAGAAAGAACCAATAGAGGGGCGGGTTCTGTGTCCATCAATAAACTCAAAGAAATTGATTTTTCGGTGAGTGATGGACACAGCTCTTCATTATTCTTCACTATAGGAATGCCCCAAAGCAGTGCAACAATGAGGGGTGGGCAACCAGAGAAAGAACATGCAACAACACCTGAGAACCCCCCCCCCCCCCAGAAAGGGTCAGGAGAACTCAGACAACCGCCCGCAAAACCTTGCGGTCAAAACAATCGTCCAAAGGTGCTAAAACATCAACTGTGTAAAACTTAGGAAAGGAGTGCTTCCTTACAACCTTGAGGCACAGATGTCTGATGTCGGAAACGCCCAGGAGGTACTAATCTCCCCCAGCAGTATGTGCCGCAACGTGGAAGGGAGAAGCCTGACCCTCAATAGCGTGAGCCTGGACAATTATCTTCATGGGCCAGCCACAAGCACAAAAAAAATTGAGCGGTCTATTGCAGAGAGGAGATTGGCTGGGTTTCATTTTCTGCCTTGTGCCTTACTCCTGTAGGATGGTGATACAACCCTATGGTCCAGAAGGAAACATAAGAAAGTTTTTTACTTACCTAACCCCCTCTCCTGCATTGCTGGGAGCGGTCTCACTGGTCATGGGGAATACAGAGCAGTCCAAGAGGGTCTTCTCATAAGATTTGGGCTCCTCTGTATTCCCCAGGATCTTGCTGGAAGGAATGAGACACCAACCTCACCTAGAGGCTGAGGGCAGAAGACGGCAGTAAGGTCAGTATAACTCTAACATTCTCCTTCATTGCTACATTTTACACCTATTAGTATCAGGTGATTATTATAGGGTGAGAGGGCCGGGACAGTACATGCACACTTTGCATTTCACTCTTTACCCATAGTTGAAGAATAATACTGCTTTATTATACATTGTTACATTGCTCCAGCTTAGACCAATCTATGTACATACCAGACCTTGCCGATTCCCTGGAAGTTGGAAATCACAGAAGTAGACACCCACAACAAGCGGCTGCACTCCTGCAGTGTGAACACAAGCGGTCGGCCGGCCGCTTGGCACTTGGTGCAATTTTGCGCATGCTTTGCATTTTCTGAATGGTTACAAAGCATTCTCTGATTGGACTAGGTGGAGAGGCAGGGCGGTGAAATCATGCTCTCTGCTTTATCCAATTAGCAAACACTTTGCCTTCATCCAGAAAATGCAACCTGTGCTGATTGGTCAATCTCCTGTGTTCTCAATGCAGGAGTTCAGCCGCTCAGCACGGGATCCCAAAGCAAGGGGGGATCACTGGAGTAGCAGTGTGCAGAATCATAACTAGAACCTTCAGGGCCCTGGTGCAAGAAACCTTGAAGGGCCCCCCTGACCCCCTCCACATAAGAGCAATGTAGAAATTTACTATGGCGACGTGAGGGAACTTCCCTGCTTCGGTCTTAGGACCCTTTCCATCAGTCCTGACTCTCCTGAGGCCCTTGCCACTGATCTTGGGTTGCTTCCCACTGGTCCTAGGGCCCATCTTATCGGTCCCAAGCCCTTTTCATCAGTTCCATGGCCCTTCCCACTGATCACAGGGCTCTTTACTCCTGTCGCAGGGCCCTTTATTACAGTGCTACAGCAGGACCCTTTTCACATGTTCTGCAGTGGACCCCCTTCCTGCTGTCTTGGGCCCACCCCATGGTGGGGAAATTCCAGGGCCCAGTCACAAGTGAGACCTCTGCGACCCTGGTAGTTTTGCCACTGGTAGTGTAGTAGTTTTAGTGTAGAAGCTGTGCCTACTTCATTATTTTCCAGGGACATTGGCCGGGTCTGGTATATACATAGTTGGTCCAATCTGAAACAATGTAACTATATATAAAATAATATCTGAAATTCTTCATGAAAGCTTCTATTGTAGAATTAATTTTATAAAACACATTCAGCCCAATTTGCTAAAAAGAAAAGTACAACAGTTTCCAGATGTTAAAAAAGTACTTTCACATTCTCCCTGATTTAGGAAAGTTTTTGCGCTCATATGATGGGAAATCTGTGCATTCCCTCTGATGGTAGAGGAAACATTTCACCATGCAGAGCGGGCTGTGCGCACATATGATGGGAAATCTGCGCATTCCTCTGATGGTAGAGGAAACATTTCACCATGCAGAGCGGGCTGTGCGCACATATGATGGGAAATCTGCGCATTCCCCTGATGGTAGAGGAAACATTTCACCATGCAGAGCAGGCTGTGCGCACATATGATGGGAAATCTGCGCATTCCTCTGATGGTAGAGGAAACATTTCACCATGCAGAGCGGGCTGTGCGCACATATGATGGGAAATCTGCGCATTCCCCTGATGGTAGAGGAAACATTTCACCATGCAGAGCGGGCTGTGCGCACATATGATGGGAAATCTGCGCATTCCTCTGATGGTAGAGGAAACATTTCACCATGCAGAGCGGGCTGTGCGCACATATGATGGGAAATCTGCGCATTCCCCTGATGGTAGAGGAAACATTTCACCATGCAGAGCGGGCTGTGCGCACATATGATGGGAAATCTGCGCATTACCCTGATGGTAGAGGAAACATTTCACCATGCAGAGCAGGCTGTGCGCACATATGATGGGAAATCTGCGCATTCCTCTGATGGTAGAGGAAACATTTCACCATGCAGAGCGGGCTGTGCGCACATATGATGGGAAATCTGCGCATTCCTCTGATGGTAGAGGAAACATTTCACCATGCAGAGTGGGCTGTGCGCACATATGATGGGAAATCTGCGCATTCCTCTGATGGTAGAGGAAACATTTCACCATGCAGAGCGGGCTGTGCGCACATATGATGGGAAATCTGCGCATCCCTCTGATGGTAGAGGAAACATTTCACCATGCAGAGCGGGCTGTGCGCACATATGATGGGAAATCTGCGCATTCCTCTGATGGTAGAGGAAACATTTCACCATGCAGAGCGGGCTGTGCGCACATATGATGGGAAATCTGCGCATTCCCCTGATGGTAGAGGAAACATTTCACCATGCAGAGCGGGCTGTGCGCACATATGATGGGAAATCTGCGCATTCCTCTGATGGTAGAGGAAACATTTCACCATGCAGAGCGGGCTGTGCGCACATATGATGGGAAATCTGCGCATTCCTCTGATGGTAGAGGAAACATTTCACCATGCAGAGCGGGCTGTGCGCACATATGATGGGAAATCTGCGCATTCCCCTGATGGTAGAGGAAACATTTCACCATGCAGAGCAGGCTGTGCGCACATATGATGGGAAATCTGCGCATTCCTCTGATGGTAGAGGAAACATTTCACCATGCAGAGCGGGCTGTGCGCACATATGATGGGAAATCTGCGCATTCCCCTGATGGTAGAGGAAACATTTCACCATGCAGAGCGGGCTGTGCGCACATATGATGGGAAATCTGCGCATTCCTCTGATGGTAGAGGAAACATTTCACCATGCAGAGCGGGCTGTGCGCACATATGATGGGAAATCTGCGCATTCCTCTGATGGTAGAGGAAACATTTCACCATGCAGAGCGGGCTGTGCGCACATATGATGGGAAATCTGCGCCTTCCTCTGATGGTAGAGGTAACATTTCACCATGCAGAGCGGGCTGTGCGCACATATGATGGGAAATCTGCGCATTCCTCTGATGGTAGAGGAAACATTTCACCATGCAGAGCGGGCTGTGCGCACATATGATGGGAAATCTGCGCATTCCTCTGATGGTAGAGGAAACATTTCACCATGCAGAGCAGGCTGTGCGCACATATGATGGGAAATCTGCGCATTCCCCTGATGGTAGAGGAAACATTTCACCATGCAGAGCGGGCTGTGCGCACATATGATGGGAAATCTGCGCATTCCTCTGATGGTAGAGGAAACATTTCACCATGCAGAGCGGGCTGTGCGCACATATGATGGGAAATCTGCGCATTCCTCTGATGGTAGAGGAAACATTTCACCATGCAGAGCGGGCTGTGCGCACATATGATGGGAAATCTGCGCATTCCTCTGATGGTAGAGGAAACATTTCACCATGCAGAGCGGGCTGTGCGCACATATGATGGGAAATCTGCGCATTCCTCTGATGGTAGAGGAAACATTTCACCATGCAGAGCAGGCTGTGCGCACATATGATGGGAAATCTGCGCATTCCTCTGATGGTAGAGGAAACATTTCACCATGCAGAGCAGGCTGTGCGCACATATGATGGGAAATCTGCGCATTCCTCTGATGGTAGAGGTAACATTTCACCATGCAGAGCGGGCTGTGCGCACATATGATGGGAAATCTGCGCATTCCTCTGATGGTAGAGGAAACATTTCACCATGCAGAGCGGGCTGTGCGCACATATGATGGGAAATCTGCGCATTTCTCTGATGGTAGAGGAAACATTTCACCATGCAGATCGGGCTGTGCGCACATATGATGGGAAATCTGCGCATTCCTCTGATGGTAGAGGAAACATTTCACCATGCAGAGCGGGATGTGCGCACATATGATGGGAAATCTGTGCATTCCTCTGATGGTAGAGGAAACATTTCACCATGCAGAGCGGGCTGTGCGCACATATGATGGGAAATCTGCGCATTCCTCTGATGGTAGAGGAAACATTTCACCATGCAGAGCCGGCTGTGCGCACATATGATGGGAAACCTGCGCATCCCTCTGATGGTAGAGGAAACATTTCACCATGCAGAGCGGGCTGTGCGCACATAACCTGCGAGGAAGGGGAGACGAGGAAGGAGTTCCTCCTGGAAGGGGATTGCTGGCCTTTGCTGGAAGCAGACAGACAATTGTCTGGAGATTTGGGAAGCGGCGCTGTCCGGCATTACTGCCCATATGAAGCGTAATATCAAATCTAGAACACGGATGACAGAAAAATAAGGCTTCAAATCTTGCTTACCAAACAGACATGACATGTGCACATGATGCATAGGCCACCTGCCAGCCTGTTCAGCCAGGACTTCATCAAATATAAGATTTAGGAGAACCTGAAGGGTATAAATATAACATAGCAGCCCACAGAGCTATTTTGGGGCCCTGTTTGTGTATCAAAAAGGAATGTAAAATAAATAAATAAATACACCTTATGAATTGCAGCTTGCTAGAATACTACACCGGCTAGCTTTGATTCCCCCTCTTTACTGTGCTGGCCCAGCTCCTTTGCTCCTCTCTTCATCTCCCTGCATTCCTTTTCATGTAGCTGCCAGGGGAGGAGTGAAAGGGAATACTATAGAGCAACCATTCTCATCAAGAATTCCTACAGAGGTTTCAAGGGGTTCCTTGAGCTGTCGCTGATTGACCTTCCATCTGATGGTGCTTCCACGGTTCCTGGACCGACACCATTTGGCAGTGTCAGCTGCATGACACCATCATCTTTTCAGCTGTCTGGGTGACCACCAATGTAAGTGGGCATTCTTTCCACTGGCCACCAATGTAAGGAGAGCATGCTTTCCACTGACCACCAATGTAAGGGGAGCATGCTTTCCACTGACCACCAATGTAAGGAGAGCATGCTTTCCATTGACCACCAGCGTAAGGGGGGCATGCTTTCCACTGACCACCGATGTAAGGGGGCATACTTTCCACTGACCACCAATGTAAGGGGAGCATGCTTTCCACTGGCCACTAATGTAGGGGGGCATACTTTCCACTGACCACCAATGTAAGGGAGCATGCTTTCCACCGGCAACCAATTTAAGGGGCGCATGCTTTCCACTGACCACCAATGTAAGGGAAGCAAGCTTTTCCACTGCCCACCAATCTAAGGGGGGGGGGGGGCATGCTTTCCACAAGCCCCCATTGTAAGGAGAGCATTCTTTCCTCTGACCACCAATGTAAGGGGAGCATGTTTTCCACTAACTACCAATGTAAGGGGGATGGGGGGGGGGGCATGCTTTCCACAAGCCACCATTGTAAGAAGAGCATGCTTTTCTCTGACCACCAATTTAAGGGGAGCATGGTTTCCACTAACTACCAAGTAAGGGGAACATGTTTTCCACTGACTATAAATTTAAGGAAGGGGGGGGGGGGGCATGCTTTCCACAAGCCACCATTGTAAATAGAGCATGCTTTCCACTGACCACCAATGTAAGGGGGCATGCTTTCCACTGGCCACCAATGTAAGGGGAGCATGCTTTCCACTGGCCACCAATGTAAAGGGAGCATGCTTTCCTCTGACCACCAATGTAAGGGGAGCGTGCTTTCCTCTGACCACCAATGTAAGGGGAGCATGCTTTCCTCTGACCACCAATGTAAGGGGGGCATGCTTTCCTCTAGCCACCAGTGGAAGAGGAGCATGCTTTCCACTGATTACCAATGTAATGGGGGGGGGGGGTGCATGCTTTCCACAAGCCACCATTGTAAGGGGGGCATGCTTTCCACAAGCCACCATTGTAAGGGGGGCATGCTTTCCTCTGGCCACCAATGTAAGGAAGGCATGCTTTTCCACTTGCCACCAATGTAAGGGGAGCGTGCTTTCCTCTGGCCGCCAATGTAAGGGGAGCATGCTTTCCTCTGGCCACCAATGTAAGGGGAGCATACTTTCCTCTGGCCGCCAATGTAAGGGGAGCATGCTTTCCTCTGGCCACCAATGTAAGGGGGGCATGCTTTCCTCTGGCCACCAATGTAAGGAAGGCATGCTTTTCCACTTGCCACCAATGTAAGGGGAGCGTGCTTTCCTCTGGCCACCAATGTAAGGGGAGCATGCTTTCCTCTGGCCGCCAATGTAAGGGGTCTATGACATACAAATTATTTCAAGGGTTCCTCTAAGGTAAAAGGGTTGAGAAAGGCTGCTATGGAGTGTCACCTAAATGACAGCTCTGAGTCTAACGGGTCTGCTGACATCACATCTAAGATGGCAGCACCCAGCAGCAGTCTGAGGCCTTTTGTCTACACAAGGGAGGGTGTTACTGGGAAATAACATGAATAAAAATAAATGAAATAAGCAGATTGTTTTCTGGAGAGATTGTTCTTGGAAGAAATGGCCTGGCAACACGGCCTATATAAATGTATAAACATTCTGTGGGGATGCATTACAGACCGCCTACCTATGATTAACAGTGTTAAAGCGACGACCCAAACAACCTCACTCACCTAAATAACTATTTCTCCCCCCCCACTTTAAAACCATAGCTTGACCACCTTGTTTTACTGACATCTCTGCTGTCCGTGTGAAAGAGCCCTTTACAACGTGTTACAAACCTCATTTAGTTTGCATGGAATATCCGGATATTCCTCCCGCACCACCAGGGAAAAGGCCAGAGCCCCCGCCGCTCCTAAAGTGAGGAACCCGGTACCGGGCATCAGCAGGCGCTCACCAGCGCCACCTGTATCGGGGAAGACACAAAGACAATTTAGCATGTAAAAGAATGATCGATGCTGTGCAAAATACAGAACCCTGATGTGCTTCTGCTAACCACTTGCTGACCGGGCCTATTTCTGACATTTTTTGCTTACAAGTTAAGACCTATCCCCAGATGACATTCTCTATGACGAAACGCGTATGGTGGGGTCTATGATGGTGAAATCATCACACAATCTATACCAGATTAGCTGGTTCTTTGTATGAGCCGTAATCATACAGGAAAGCCCGCAGGAACGCCGCTTATATTTGCTATCTGCATGCTGTTTTAATCTTGGAGCCTGTAAGTGCATTAATTTATATATCAATAAAAGTGATATCTTTTACTGCGCTATGGGAGAGCTTTTTGTTTTTTTTATGTTTTGGGAACTGGCCATATTCTCTGAGTGGTCTCAGCCTATAGGATCCCAGAGAGGTCCTTTTCCTTATGCAGAGTTAGACCACCTATGATTTAGCGGTCACTTCAATCTGGTAAGTAGATTTTTGATACTCACCTTGGGTGTGAAGTAACCTTTCAGTCACCCTCTGCCTGTATCAGGTTTACCTGTCATCACAGGTGTTTTTTTCTCCCTGCTGGGACTACTCCTTTGGTTCTGGCTGTTTATATGTTTCTTTTTTTCAGCTTATCAATTTTTAATTGATAGATTAGCCTCAGAACCTGCGTAATTGATATGTGTTCGGGTTTAAAGAGATGAGGTGGCAGCCCTAGTGCCTCCAGAGTAGAGTGAGTAGGGGAGTGACAGAGCATGAGCAGAAGAGTGACCGAACATGAGAGTGACGGAGCGTGAGTAGGGGAGTGACGGAGCGTGAGTAGGGGAGAGACGGAGCGTGAGTAGGGGAGAGACGGAGCGTGAGTAGGGGAGAGACGGAGCGTGAGTAGGGGAGTGACGGAGCGTGAGTAGGGGAGTGACGGAGCGTGAGTAGGGGAGAGACGGAGCGTGAGTAGGGGAGAGACGGAGCGTGAGTAGGGGAGAGACGGAGCGTGCGTAGGGGAGAGACGGAGCGTGAGCAGAAGAGTGACCGAGCCTGAGCAGAAGAGTGACCGAGCCTGAGCAGAAGAATGACCGAGCGTAAGCAGAAGAATGACCGAGCGTAAGCAGAAGAATGACCGAGCGTGAGCAGAAGAATGACCGAGCGTGAGCAGAAGAGTGACCGAGCGTGAGCAGAAGAGTGACCGAGCGTGAGCAGAAGAGTGACCGAGAGTGAGTAGATCAGTGACGGAGCGTGAGTAGAGGAGTGACGGAGCGTGAGTAGAGTAGTGACGGAGCGTGAGTAGAGGAGTGACGGAGCGTGAGTAGGGGAGAGACGGAGCGTGAGTAGGGGAGAGACGGAGCGTGAGTAGGGGAGAGACGGAGCGTGAGTAGGGGAGAGACAGAGCGTGAGTAGAAGAGTGACAGAGCGGGAGTAGAAGAGTGACCAAGCGGGAGTAGAAGAGTGACCGAGCGGGAGTAGAAGAGTGACCGAGCGGGAGTAGAAGAGTGACCGAGCGGGAGCAGAGCAGTGACGGAGCGGGAGCAGAAGAGTGACCAAGCGTGAGCAGAGGAGTGACCGAGCGTGAGCAGAGGAGTGACAGAGCGTGAGTAGAAGAGTGACAGAGCGTGAGTAGAAGAGTGACAGAGCGTGAGTAGAAGAGTGACAGAGCGTAAGCAGAAAAATGACCGAGCGTAAGCAGAAGAATGACCGAGCGTAAGCAGAAGCGTGGCCGAGCGTGAGCAGAAGAGTGGCCGAGCGTGAGCAGAAGAGTGGCCGAGCGTGAGCAGAAGAGTGGCCGAGCGTGAGCAGAGGAGTGACCGAGCGTGAGCAGAGGAGTGACCGAGCGTGAGCAGAGGAGTGACCGAGCGTGAGTAGAGGAGTGACAGAGCGTAAGCAGAAGAGTGACCGAGAGTGAGCATAAGAGTGACCGAGAGTGAGCAGAAGAGTGACCGAGAGTGAGCAGAAGAGTGACCGAGAGTGAGTAGAGGAGTGACGGAGCGTGAGTAGAAGAGTGACGGAGCCTGAGCAGAAGTGACAGAGCCTGAGCAGAAGAGTGACCGAACGTGAGCAGAAGAGTGACCGAGCGTGAGCAGAAGAGTGACCGAACGTGAGCAGAAGAGTGACCGAGCGTGAGCAGAAGAGTGACCGAGCGAGCGTGAGCAGAAGAGTGACCGAGCGTGAGTAGAGGAGTGCATTAAGTGAATGACGGGGGGGGGGGGGGGTCTGCACCGATAATCATTGCAGTGATTATCAGTGCAACCCCACCAGTGATGCCAATCAGTGCCTATCATTGCTGCCCATCAGTGTCCATAAAGGCTGTCCATCAGTGCTGCATATTTGGGCTTTAAGGTGGAATAAGACTACTTTCTCAGCTAAGCATACCCTCCTGCCTGCATGCCTGAGCTAAGGGCAGATGTATTCCAGGAAGTAAATGCTACATAAATCATCTGCCCTTACTCAAGATGGCCACAGCTAGAAATGCTAGGGTAATTTTCAAGGTGGTTTCTCAGAACAGTAAAGCATGGAGACAGGGATGGATGGTGACATGCATAGATTGATGGAGACATGGATGGGTGGGTGGATGGATGGATGGATGAAGACATGGATGGATGGGGGAGTTTGCTTCAAATATTAAAAATGAATAAGTATGTGGTGCTCAGATGGAGTTAAAGTGGTTGTAAAGGCTGAAGGTCTATATGCTGCTCCCCCCACAGCCCCCCTAATACTGAGCCCGATCCAGCAATGTGCTGTCCCGGGTCTCCTCATTGGCTGAGACACAGCAGTGAGGTAATGAGGACAGAGCGTGGGGCAGGGTTGAGCCGCAGCTTTATATGTCTTAAGGACACATAGAGCAGGGCTTGGGAGCGAGCACACATCAGTGCCTCCAGAGCAAGCAGCTTGCTATTGGGGGCACTGGTCAAGGGGGTGGAGCCAGGAGCATCAGTGGGGGACCCCAGACGAAGAGGATTGGGGCTGTTCTGTGTAGAACCATTACACAGAACAGGTAAGTAAAAAAAAATGTCTGTTATTAGAAAAAAAAATGCACCTTTAGAATCACTTTAAAGTGTAACTAAAAGGCAATGGAGTGGAGAGGAAATAGACCCCCTGTCAGGTTTTTTGCTATCTGTGTCCCCATTAGGGAGATTCAGCCTCTCTATTTTTTCTGTTTATTATAATAATTAAAAGTGAAAGAAAATCCCAAATTTCCGGTTAGTAATAGAGAGGAAATCTTCCAATGGGGACACTAGTTTTGGTGACCTGGGGGTCCCCAATGGATTCCCTTAGTTTGCAGGGATTTCCTCTGACTTCCTGTTTTGGCTATAGGACAGGATGTGAAGGGAAATCTCAGACAAAGATGGTGGAAAAAAAATGTGATGGGTTTTAATCCAAAATTAAAAAAAGAGTTTTGCCTATAGTTCTACTTTAAGTTCCCCTTTAAGCTCTAATATACATCTAATTAAAGTCCACCCTTTATCTGTATAGGCATCCCATTAGCTTAGACCTTGTGACTGACCTCTTAGCATCACTCCCAACTGTCCCCCATTTGGAAGGACTGTCCATTCTAGAAACCCCCCACAGGGGACTCTACCTGTGATGAATGTGTAGGTTCCATTGGGATTGTCCTTTACCAATGGGAAGAAGGCCTTCCAAGAGGTGAATGTGCTGAGGAGGAGAGTGTCCAGCACCTACAGAGAAGGAGAAAGGAGAGACATGAGCAATAGACAGGTTCCTGCCCCAAGGCTGCCACTGTGACCACTGAAATGTGAGTAACTCATCCATGGCAAAGTGACAGGTCATCTTGTTGGGAGTCCTTCTACTCCCATCGATACCTTCACCAAGCTCTTTTCACCAAGCACCATCTTTCTGCAGGAGCCAGCCATGGATCTAAACCCTCTGAGATGGAGCTTCCTTGGGGGTTAATGACCTGCTCCCCCTCTACAAGTGGTAGCTCTTAGGCCCTATACCCACAAGTAGGAGGTATTTTTTCAGCACTTCCATAGAGGACCAGAACAATAGGGGGACGGGGTAACATAAGTTGGTAGGAAAAGCCCTAACTAGATAATCTGTCACTTTGCCTTGAATGGGGGAAATTACAGGTTCTCTTATCAAGTAGAATATTCCCATTGCACAGGTTCCTGCCCCAAGGCTGGCACTGAACTGTGAGTAGTAAAACCCATCCATGGCAAAGTGACAGGTTCTCTTGTTGGGAGTCCCTCTCCTCCCATTGATACCTTCACCATGCTCTCTTCACCAAGCACCATCTTTCTGCAGGAGCCAGCCATGGATCTAAACCCTCTGAGTTGGCGCTTCCTCTGGGTTAATGACCTGCTCCCCCTCTACAAGCGTTAGCTCTTGGGCCTGGTGAATGGAAGAAATGCATTCAGGGGAAGGGGAAGCCACATGTTTCCCTACGAGGTATTTCTCAGCACTTCCATAGACGACCAGAACAATAGGGGAGTGTGGGACGGGGTAGCATTAGTGGGTAGAAGGAGCCCTAACCTGAGAATTTGTCATTGTGCCTTGAATGGGTGAAGTGACAGGTTCTCTTTTATCGAGTAGAATATTCCCATTGCACAGGTTCCTGGAATGGCGTTGAAGGAAGGGGTGCTGTAGCAACTACCACCTGGAAACCGGCACAAGTCAAATAATATATGGCCGTTGTTCTGCCGAAAACTCCAACTCGCCAAAATCTCCAACCACATCACTTCCGGGGACTCTACAGCAGCAATAATTGGAGATTTACATGAGTTGCTGTTTTCACAGAAAACCAGCAGCCTATACACTCCGGTACACAATGAATGGACATTGTTAGTCCGCCTGCTACTAACCTGAAAACATGGCTGCCTCCAAGGCGGACACAAATTTTTCCCTACTTACCCGTACTTGTGGTGTACCGGAGTGTATAGGCTGCTGGTGGTCTGTGAAAACCGCAACTCGGCCAAATCTCCAATTATCACTGGAAGGGACGTGGTTAAAGACTTTGGCAAGTTGGAATTTTTGGCAGAACACCGGCACACCATGGACTAAAAAAAATGTATTATAGTGATCAAAGCAGTAAATTGAGACGTTTGGGGGCCACGCAGGACCCCTTTCTGCAGGTATAGACTTCTCAGTATAAGGTTCTCTTTATTGGAAGCCTGATGAAGGCTGCCAATCCTAACCTCTCCTTCCATCTGCCTGGCTGTCATGCTGATCCTTCACTGTAACGTCCCTTCCCTTATAATTATTCCAGGTCACTGACCCAGGGCGGGACAACCAGGCCTCCTGTATACAGGCGGATGGAGAGTGGGGGAAAGGGGTCCGTAAATGTCATTTACCAGCCCCTTCCTTTTTGGAATTGGACACAGTGAGTGATCAGTACAGATCACTCCTGTGTCCATTCATAACGGAGCATAGTAAACTGTGTTTTACATGTTTCACTTTTGTTGCCAGTGGTTTAGACATTAATGGCTGTGTTGAGTTATTTTGAGGGGACAGCAAATTTACACTGTTATACAAGCTGTACACTCACTACTTTACATTGTAGCAAAGTGTCATTTCTTCAGTGTTGTCACATGAAAAGATAGAATCAAATATTTACAGAAATGTGAGGGGTGTACTTACTTTTGTGAGATACTGTAGCTATTGATAAATCTAAAGGAGATCATACAATCAGATTGTAATGTGTGCGATCTGCTTTAAGCTCAATACAAAATTTTCACACTTGTATTTGTTTAGTCCTGTCCTCGGATGTTATGGCTTGTGACTGATTTTCTTTCCCTCTGGGGACGGGGCAATGTCGCTCAGGTGTCGCTCAGGTGTTGCTCAGGTGTCGCTCAGGTGTAAACCGGGCATTAAGTCATTTATTTTCATGGGCTTCTATTGGACAATTGTCACAATCATACCAGCTAACCCATGGAATCTATTTGGAGGGAAATGCTGGTTTTCATGAATGAACTTAACTTTGTAATAAAATATTTTCATTCCATTTCCAATTAAAGCAAGGAAAAAAAAAAATGGCAGCAATGACATGAGAAATTATATCGGACGTTCGTACCCTCTGCAGCTCCTGAAGTGACTGTGTGTGGGGCGGACCGCCCTGCCACCAGCTGAACCCCAGCGATGAAACCACATCGGTCACCTTTCCCACGCGACTGGTGAGAGCGTCTGCCGCCTCCTGCGCCCCCTCCTCAGAACCTGCACACAAAGGGTCAGAGGTCAGACACCGCCACGGGGCTCTTCTACTCCACCACACTGCCAGCTCCAATCATAGCAACACCCTTCATCCTCCGAATCTGCCCAACACATGTGGTGACACATGGAGGAATGGAAAGGAATGTTGGGACGCCTAAGATCTCTCTCCTTCCCATGGACCTGGGATTAGACGGAAAGGAATTCTATAATAAACCAGACTGGACAGATTATGATTGGATCAGGACTGGTCGCACCTAGATCCCTCACTGAGGACAGGGCAGTAGGGGGGATTTACTAAAGGCAAATAGACTGAACTTTGTAAGAGCCGTTGCTCCAGAGCTTAGTAAATGAGGGGAAACTCAGCTGACTTCCATCATCCAATCATGTGCAAACAAATATGCTATTTTGTTGTTTTCATTTTTCCTTGCATGTGATTGGGTACTCATTGCAAAGTGGAGCTTTACCTCATTTACTAAACTCCGGAGCAACTGCACCTTTCTACCTTTAAGGGTCAGTCTATGCAATAGTCATATGGTGATAATTCAGGGATAGAATGGATATAACTGATAATAAGAATAATTAAATATGTGCGCTCCTAGGTCGCAGGATGTCTAGGCACACCAAAGAGAAGGTAACTAAAAAGTGCCACATCCTAATTAGCAAAGTGTTGAGAGTAGGGGAAGAAGAGATTGGACTTTATAGGCACCAATATAAAATAGTATATTCTTTATTAGAAAATTGACAAAAACACATAAATGATAAACCACAAAAAAGGGACATATAAAAAGAACAACATGTCATATACGTCAATAATTACAATAAGGTGGCAGAGCCTCCAAACAGTAGTGCAAATCACATAGCCTTATCAGGTATTGGTTATTATACAGTGTTCACAGGTGATACAAGGATGACCTGTGTTCATGAGGCGGCCCTGGAGAAGGGATAGCCGTCTCCAAAGGGTCGTCTGTACATAGTAGATGCAGATGTTAGGTTGAATCCCAGCTGCTCTACATGTTTCGCTTAACCTATTAAGCTTCTTCTGGAGCATATGGTAAAGACAAACATCTGAGAAAAATATTACAGGTGAAAGAACTTTATGATGAATCAGGCCATAAAGGCTAGAAAGAGTAATAACGAGGGGGATCGGTGCGCTGTAGTTGGAGCAAGGAGCCTGGTAGAATTGTCAAACCTATCATAGGATATAGAACTTCAGATAGCATAAGTACAGAGCAAGGTATTGGCTTATTATCATGGAAGTTGTGGTCCCATGAGGAGGTGATGTGTGGCGGCCGAATGGGGAAAAAAGCCCCGGCCCACAGACCCAAAACACGGACCAGTTTGGCGGTATCCCCATCCGGGGGGGATACACACACGGTCGCTGTAGTGGCAGCATTCACAGCCTGAATATACCTTGGTCTATAGGCACGTGAGGTTACTTACCTCACTGGTCCGTGTTTTGGGTCTGTGGGCCGGGGCTTTTTTCCCCATTCGGCAGCCACACATCACCTCCTCATGGGACCACAACTTCCATGATAATAAGCCAATACCTTGCTCTGTACTTATGCTATCTGAAGTTCTATATCCTATGATAGGTTTGACAATTCTACCAGGCTCCTTGCTCCAACTACAGCGCACCGATCCCCCTCGTTATTACTCTTTCTAGCCTTTATGGCCTGATTCATCATAAAGTTCTTTCACCTGTAATATTTTTCTCAGATGTTTGTCTTTACCATATGCTCCAGAAGAAGCTTAATAGGTTAAGCGAAACATGTAGAGCAGCTGGGATTCAACCTAACATCTGCATCTACTATGTACAGACGACCCTTTGGAGACGGCTATCCCTTCTCCAGGGCCGCCTCATGAACACAGGTCATCCTTGTATCACCTGTGAACACTGTATAATAACCAATACCTGATAAGGCTATGTGATTTGCACTACTGTTTGGAGGCTCTGCCACCTTATTGTAATTATTGACGTATATGACATGTTGTTCTTTTTATATGTCCCTTTTTTGTGGTTTATCATTTATGTGTTTTTGTAAATTTTCTAATAAAGAATATACTATTTTATATTGGTGCCTATAAAGTCCAATCTCTTCTTCCCCTACTCTCAACATAACTGATAATAAGCCAGCAGCCATACATGGGACAATTTGATGAGTGACTGAATTTTCACTTTAATTTTTTTGTTGAAATCACAAAAAAAAACATGACATAAAACATGGATTCAACGGACCGCAAGGAGACGGGATTGAAACTTTCCCGACCGAACGGGCACAAAACATGCGACTGCTTTCTGCAAAATTGCTGGTTTTTTTTTTTATTGTAAATTCGATTTTATAAAAAATATTCTGCATTGAAGCCGTTAATTTATTGTCCAGTTTTTAATTTATTGTCCAGTTTTTAATTTCACAATCAATCGAATTCTGGTGTTCAATCAAACTTGTGGGTGATAAATTACTTTGTTTTTGATGGATACTTGCAATCATATTTGCAATAAATTGCTACATGTATGGCCAGGCATAGCTTTAGGTTTTCAGCTATCGGGGTCAGTGGGGGCCGATCAATTTCACTCTTCCAACAGAGACAATGAGGCATACAAACACAGATACATACAAACACAGATACATACAAACATACATACAAACACAGATACATACAGTGGGTACGGAAAGTATTCAGACCCCCTTAAATTTATCACTCTTTGTTATATTGCAGCCATTTGCTAAAATCATTTAAGTTCATTCTTCTTCCTCATGAATGTACACATAGCACCCCATACTGACAGAAAAACGCAGAATTGTTGACATTGTTGCAGATTTATTAAAAAAGAAAAACTGAAATATCACATGGTCCTAAGTATTCAGACCCTTTGCTGTGACACTCATATATTTAACTCAGGTGCTTTCCATTTCTTCTGATCATCCTTGAGATGGTTCTACACCTTCATTTGAGTCCAGCTGTGTTTGATTATACTGATTGGACTTGATTAGGAAAGCCACACACCTGTCTATATAAGACCTTCCAGATCACAATGCATGTCAGAGCAAATGAGAATCATGAGGTCAAAGGAACTGCCTGAAGAGCTCAGAGACAGAATTGTGGCAAGGCACAGATCTGGCCAAGGTTACAAAAAGATTTCTGCTGCACTTAAGGTTCCTAAGAGCACAGTGGCCTCCATAATCCTCAAATGGAAGACGTTTGGGACGACCAGAACCCTTCCTAGAGCTGGCCGTCCGGCCAAACTGAGCTATCGGGGGAGAAGAGCCTTGGTGAGAGAGGTAAAGAAGAACCCAAAGATCACTGTGGCTGAGCTCCAGAGATGCAGTCAGGAGATGGGAGAAAGTTGTAGAAAGTCAACCATCACTGCAGCCCTCCACCAGTCGGGGCTTTATGGCAGAGTGGCCCGACGGAAGCCTCTCCTCAGTGTAAGACACATGAAAGCCCGCATGGAGTTTGCTAAAAAAACACCTGAAGGACTCCAAGATGGTGAGAAATAAGATTCTCTGGTCTGATGAGACCAAAATAGAACTTTTTGGCCTTAATTCTAAGCGGTATGTGTGGAGAAAACCAGGCACTGCTCATCACCTGTCCAATACAGTACCAACAGTGAAGCATGGTGGTGGCAGCATCATGCTGTGGGGGTGTTTTTCAGCTGCAGGGACAGGACGACTGGTTGCAATCGAGGGAAAGATGAATGCGGCCAAGTACAGGGATATCCTGGACAAAAACCTTCTCCAGAGTGCTCTGGACCTCAGACTGGGCCGAAGGTTTACCTTCCAACAAGACAATGACCCTAAGCACACAGCTAAAATAACGAAGGAGTGGCTTCACAACAACTCCGTGACTGTTCTTGAATGGCCCAGCCAGAGCCCTGACTTAAACCCAATTGAGCATCTCTGGAGAGACCTAAAAATGGCCGTCCACCAACGTTTACCATCCAACCTGACAGAACTGGAGAGGATCTGCAAGGAGGAATGGCAGAGGATCCCCAAATCCAGGTGTGAAAGACTTGTTGCATCTTTCCCAAAAAGACTCCTGGCTGTATTAGATCAAAAGGGGGCTTCTACTAAATACTGAGCAAAGGGTCTGAATACTTAGGACCATGTGATATTTCAGTTTTTCTTTTTTAATAAATCTGCAACAATGTCAACAATTCTGTGTTTTTCTGTCAGTATGGGGTGCTATGTGTACATTCATGAGGAAGAAGAATCAACTTAAATGATTTTAGCAAATGGCTGCAATATAACAAAGAGTGAAAAATTTAAGGGGGTCTGAATACTTTCCGTACCCACTGTACATACACAGGGGTGTACCTACAGGGGTTGCAATAGTAATAAAGGGCCCCACAACAAGAGAAAAGGGCCCCAGGATCAGTGGGAAGAGCCCCAGGCTTGAAGGGAAGGGCCCCGGCCAGGGGTCTGGGGGAGCCCTTCATGGTTTCTTGCACCAGGGCCCTGAAGGTACTAGTTACGCCTCTGTACATATACATGCATACAAACATACATACACACATATATACACACACACACACACACACACACACACACACACACACACCCCAAATCCTCACTGACTGTGGAAACTTCACACTGGACCCCAGGCAACTTGGATTCTGTGCCTCTCCACTCCTCCTCCAGACTCTGGGATCCTCATTTCCAAATGACATCCAACATTTTCCACTGTCCATGATGATTTGGGGAGCCGTGTCCTCTGCTGGTGTTGGTCCACTGTGTTTTATCGAGTCCAAAGTCAGCGCAGCCCTCTAGCAGGAAATTCTAGAGCACTTCATGCTTCCCTCTGCTGACCAACTTTGGGGAGATGCTGATTTCATTTTCCAGCAGGACTTGGCACCGCCCACACTGCCAAAACTACCAATACCTGGTCACATGATCATGGTGTCACTGTGCTTGATTGGCCAGCAAACTGGCCTGACCTAAACCCCATAGAGAATCTGTGGGGGATTGTCAGGAGGAAGATGAGAGACACCAGACCCAACAATGCAGATGAGCTGAAGGCCGCTATCAATGCAACCTGGGCTTCCATAACACCTCAGCAGTGCCACAGGCTGATCGCCTCCATGCCACGCCGCATTGATGCAATAATTCATGCAAAAGGAGCCCCGACCAAGTATTGAGTGCATCCTATACTGTACATGGACAGACTTCCCATCCTATACTGTACATGGACAGACTTCTCCCCCTATACTGTACATGGACAGACTTCCCATCCTATACTGTACATGGACAGACTTCCCATCCTATACTGTACATGGACAGACTTCCCATCCTATACTGTACATGGACAGACTTCTCCTCCTATACTGTACATGGACAGACTTCTCCCCCTATACTGTACATGGACAG
The DNA here is from genome assembly GCF_965119305.1 of Pelophylax lessonae. Lineage (NCBI taxonomy): Eukaryota > Metazoa > Chordata > Amphibia > Anura > Ranidae > Pelophylax > Pelophylax lessonae. The sequence goes on along the minus strand of NC_138777.1, from coordinate 238,715,694 downwards.
ACTTCTCCTCCTATACTGTACATGGACAGACTTCTCATCCTATACTGTACATGGACAGACTTCTCCTATACTGTACATGGACAGACTTCTCATCCTATACTGTACATGGACAGACTTCTCATCCTATACTGTACATGGACAGACTTCTCCCCCTATACTGTACATGGACAGACTTCTCCTCCTATACTGTACATGGACAGACTTCTCCTCCTATACTGTACATGGACAGACTTCCCATCCTATACTGTACATGGACAGACTTCTATACTGTACATGGACAGACTTCTCCCCCTATACTGTACATGGACAGACTTCCCATCCTATACTGTACATGGACAGACTTCTCCTCCTATACTGTACATGGACAGACTTCTCCCCCTATACTGTACATGGACAGACTTCTCCTCCTATACTGTACATGGACAGACTTCTCCCCCTATACTGTACATGGACAGACTTCTCCTCCTATACTGTACATGGACAGACTTCTCCTCCTATACTGTACATGGACAGACTTCTCATCCTATACTGTACATGGACAGACTTCTCCTCCTATACTGTACATGGACAGACTTCTCCCCCTATACTGTACATGGACAGACTTCTATACTGTACATGGACAGACTTCTCCCCCTATACTGTACATGGACAGACTTCCCATCCTATACTGTACATGGACAGACTTCTCCTCCTATACTGTACATGGACAGACTTCTCCTCCTATACTGTACATGGACAGACTTCTCCCCCTATACTGTACATGGACAGACTTCTCATCCTATACTGTACATGGACAGACTTCTCCTATACTGTACATGGACAGACTTCTCCTATACTGTACATGGACAGACTTCTCCTCCTATACTGTACATGGACAGACTTCTCCTCCTATACTGTACATGGACAGACTTCTCATCCTATACTGTACATGGACAGACTTCTCATCCTATACTGTACATGGACAGACTTCTCCTCCTATACTGTACATGGACAGACTTCTCCTATACTGTACATGGACAGACTTCCCATCCTATACTGTACATGGACAGACTTCTCCTCCTATACTGTACATGGACAGACTTCTCATCCTGTACATGGACAGACTTCTCCTATACTGTACATGGACAGACTTCTCCTCCTATACTGTACATGGACAGACTTCTCCTCCTATACTGTACATGGACAGACTTCCCATCCTATACTGTACATGGACAGACTTCTCCTCCTATACTGTACATGGACAGACTTCTCATCCTATACTGTACAAGGACAGACTTCTCCCCCTATACTGTACATGGACAGACTTCTCCCCCTATACTGTACATGGACAGACTTCTCCTCCTATACTGTACATGGACAGACTTCCCATCCTATACTGTACATGGACAGACTTCTCCTCCTATACTGTACATGGACAGACTTCCCATCCTATACTGTACATGGACAGACTTCTCCTATACTGTACATGGACAGACTTCTCATCCTATACTGTACATGGACAGACTTCTCCTATACTGTACATGGACAGACTTCTCCTATACTGTACATGGACAGACTTCTATACTGTACATGGACAGACTTCTCCTCCTATACTGTACATGGACAGACTTCTCATCCTATACTGTACATGGACAGACTTCTCATCCTATACTGTACATGGACAGACTTCTCCTCCTATACTGTACATGGACAGACTTCTCCTCCTATACTGTACATGGACAGACTTCCCATCCTATACTGTACATGGACAGACTTCTCCTCCTATACTGTACATGGACAGACTTCCCATCCTATACTGTACATGGACAGACTTCTCCTCCTATACTGTACATGGACAGACTTCTCATCCTATACTGTACATGGACAGACTTCTCCTATACTGTACATGGACAGACTTCTCCTCCTATACTGTACATGGACAGACTTCTCCTCCTATACTGTACATGGACAGACTTCTCCTCCTATACTGTACATGGACAGACTTCTCATCCTATACTGTACATGGACAGACTTCTCCTCCTATACTGTACATGGACAGACTTCTCCTATACTGTACATGGACAGACTTCCCATCCTATACTGTACATGGACAGACTTCTCATCCTATACTGTACATGGACAGACTTCTCATCCTATACTGTACAAGGACAGACTTCTCCCCCTATACTGTACATGGACAGACTTCTCCCCCTATACTGTACATGGACAGACTTCTCCCCCTATACTGTACATGGACAGACTTCCCATCCTATACTGTACATGGACAGACTTCTCCTCCTATACTGTACATGGACAGACTTCCCATCCTATACTGTACATGGACAGACTTCTCATCCTATACTGTACATGGACAGACTTCTCATCCTATACTGTACATGGACAGACTTCTCATCCTATACTGTACATGGACAGACTTCCCCTCCTATACTGTACATGGACAGACTTCCCATCCTATACTGTACATGGACAGACTTCTCATCCTATACTGTACATGGACAGACTTCTCATCCTATACTGTACATGGACAGACTTCTCATCCTATACTGTACATGGACAGACTTCCCCTCCTATACTGTACATGGACAGACTTCCCCTCCTATACTGTACATGGACAGACTTCTCCCCCTATACTGTACATGGACAGACTTCTCCCCCTATACTGTACATGGACAGACTTCTCCTCCTATACTGTACATGGACAGACTTCTCCCCCTATACTGTACATGGACAGACTTCTCCCCCTATACTGTACATGGACAGACTTCTCCTCCTATACTGTACATGGACAGACTTCTCATCCTATACTGTACAAGGACAGACTTCTCCCCCTATACTGTACATGGACAGACTTCCCCCCTATACTGTACATGGACAGACTTCCCATCCTATACTGTACATGGACAGACTTCCCATCCTATACTGTACATGGACAGACTTCTCCCCCTATACTGTACATGGACAGACTTCTCCCCCTATACTGTACATGGACAGACTTCTCCCCCTATACTGTACATGGACAGACTTCTCCTATACTGTACATGGACAGACTTCTCCTATACTGTACATGGACAGACTTCTCCTATACTGTACATGGACAGACTTCTCATCCTATACTGTACATGGACAGACTTCTCCTATACTGTACATGGACAGACTTCTCCCCCTATACTGTACATGGACAGACTTCTCATCCTATACTGTACATGGACAGACTTCCCATCCTATACTGTACATGGACAGACTTCTCCTCCTATACTGTACATGGACAGACTTCTCATCCTATACTGTACAAGGACAGACTTCTCCCCCTATACTGTACATGGACAGACTTCTCCTCCTATACTGTACATGGACAGACTTCTCCCCCTATACTGTACATGGACAGACTTCTCCCCCTATACTGTACATGGACAGACTTCTCCTATACTGTACATGGACAGACTTCTCCTCCTATACTGTACATGGACAGACTTCTCATCCTATACTGTACATGGACAGACTTCTCATCCTATACTGTACATGGACAGACTTCTCCTCCTATACTGTACATGGACAGACTTCTCCTCCTATACTGTACATGGACAGACTTCTCATCCTATACTGTACAAGGACAGACTTCTCCCCCTATACTGTACATGGACAGACTTCTCCCCCTATACTGTACATGGACAGACTTCCCATCCTATACTGTACATGGACAGACTTCTCCTCCTATACTGTACATGGACAGACTTCTCATCCTATACTGTACAAGGACAGACTTCTCCCCCTATACTGTACATGGACAGACTTCTCCTCCTATACTGTACATGGACAGACTTCTCCTCCTATACTGTACATGGACAGACTTCTCCTCCTATACTGTACATGGACAGACTTCTCCCCCTATACTGTACATGGACAGACTTCTCCGCCTATACTGTACATGGACAGACTTCCCATCCTATACTGTACATGGACAGACTTCTCCTCCTATACTGTACATGGACAGACTTCTCCTCCTATACTGTACATGGACAGACTTCCCATCCTATACTGTACATGGACAGACTTCTCCTCCTATACTGTACATGGACAGACTTCTCATCCTATATACTGTACATGGACAGACTTCTCCCCCTATACTGTACATGGACAGACTTCTCCCCCTATACTGTACATGGACAGACTTCTCCCCCTATACTGTACATGGACAGACTTCTCCCCCTATACTGTACATGGACAGACTTCTCCTCCTATACTGTACATGGACAGACTTCTCCCCCTATACTGTACATGGACAGACTTCTCCTATACTGTACATGGACAGACTTCTCCCCCTATACTGTACATGGACAGACTTCTCCCCCTATACTGTACATGGACAGACTTCTCCTCCTATACTGTACATGGACAGACTTCTCCCCCTATACTGTACATGGACAGACTTCTCCCCCTATACTGTACATGGACAGACTTCCCCCCTATACTGTACATGGACAGACTTCTCATCCTATACTGTACATGGACAGACTTCTCCTCCTATACTGTACATGGACAGACTTCTCCTATACTGTACATGGACAGACTTCTCATCCTATACTGTACATGGACAGACTTCTCCCCCTATACTGTACATGGACAGACTTCTCATCCTATACTGTACATGGACAGACTTCCCATCCTATACTGTACATGGACAGACTTCTATACTGTACATGGACAGACTTCTCCCCCTATACTGTACATGGACAGACTTCTCATCCTATACTGTACATGGACAGACTTCTCATCCTATACTGTACATGGACAGACTTCTCCCCCTATACAGTACATGGACAGACTTCTTATCCTATACTGTACATGGACAGACTTCTCATCTTATACTGTACATGGACAGACTTCTCCCCCTATACTGTACATGGACAGACTTCTTATCCTATACTGTACATGGACAGACTTCTCATCCTATACTGTACATGGACAGACTTCCCATCCTATACTGTACATGGACAGACTTCTCATCCTATACTGTACATGGACAGACTTCTCCTCCTATACTGTACATGGACAGACTTCTCCCCCTATACTGTACATGGACAGACTTCTCCTCCTATACTGTACAAGGACAGACTTCTCCTCCTATACTGTACAAGGACAGATAACATTTCTCTATTAAAATCCTTTTTAATGATATTCTAGTTTTTTGGATTGAACCTGTATATAAACACATACAAACATACATACATACATACAAGGCTTTTTTTCAGCTGGATCTTGGAGGAACTCAGTTCCACCACCTTTGGCTCAGGCCCTCGCTCCCTGCTCACCACTATCACTTGTAAACATAGGGGTCTGGCTTCTGTATTTACAAGCGATGCCTTCCATAGATCTGATCTCCTGAGCAGCTCCCACTGAGTGCAGGATGAAGACAAGGGAGATGCAGGTGCCCGGGGTGTAGTGGGGTTGCGGATACTCCTACTGGATGATCTCCCTGCAGAGCCACCCACAATGTGCGGAGAGGTACTAGAGAAGAAGGGTGAAATTGAGATGTGGATGGGGGATGCAGAGGTAAGCAGCTGTGGAAGAAGGCTGAGCACTGCACTCTTTGAAGCGCACCCCTGAACTCTGCACTCTGTGTGTAGCGCACCCCTGAACTCTGCACTCTGTGTGTAGCGCACCCCTGAACTCTGCACTCTGTGTGTAGCGCACCCCTGAACTCTGCACTCTGTGTGTAGCGCACTCCTGAACTCTGCACTCTGTGTGTAGCGCACCCCTGAACTCTGCACTCTGTGTAGCCCACACTCGAACTCTGCACTCTGTGTGTAGCGCACCCCTGAACTCTGCACTCTGTGTAGCACACCCCTGAACTCTGCACTCTGTGTGTAGCGCACCCCTGAACTCTGCACTCTGTGTAGCACACCCCTGAACTCTGCACTCTGTGTAGCCCACACCCGAACTCTGCACTCTGTGTAGCGCACCCCTGAACTCTGCACTCTGCACATAATGCACTCCTGGTATTTAATGCCACTTTAAGACCCTCCCACTGTTATTGAAATTTGACCATACCCACTATTTGATGCAGATTGGAAGGTGTATGTGTCAGGGAGAGGGGGTTTTTGGGGGGTTGTGGTTGGGTACCTGCACCTATTTTCTGAGAAAAAAAGCCCTGCATACATACATACATTCCAGCGGGTGATAGCATGGTACATGAAATGGGATTCCCCTTCTACCTCTTACCCACATCTCCGACCATGGTGTGCAGGTTATCTCTGTACTGTGCGGGTACAAAATTCCTCAGCTTCTCCAGACGGGAATTCTCCCTGGAAATCACAGCGACCTGGAACCCTGCGGCACAAAAATTCCCATTTACTGTATTATGCCAACTCCGACCGCCTCCCTCTGGACTTTCATCCACATCTGTCCATCTAGATCAGCCGTTCTCAACCCAGGTTCCTCCAGAGCCTGCTATAGGGGTTCCATGAGCTGTGAATGATTGACCCCCCCCCACTTTGATGGCACCTGCAGAGTTCTGGGGCCAATGTCCTATAGTAGAGCCAGCTGCATGACATTAATAATCCCATTACCTGTCTGTAAGGGTGAAATTCTGACCACCACGGTGAAAGGGGTTTTCTTCTCAGTGACTCCTAATGAATGTTTTTTTTAAGGATTTCCTCAAGATCTGGAATTTATTTTGAGGTTTCCCCCGAGGAAAAAAGGTTGAGAAATTCTGGTCTAGACTTGCATAAATAATGCCTTTAATTGCATCATTTACATTCTTTTGAATCTCACATATAATTAATTCCATTTATAGGTGTTTAGAAAGTCCCCACTCTGCCTTCTTCCGAACATCAATCTGTGTCCCTCATCCTTCTACAACTGTCCTTCAGAGATCTGCAAACTGTGGCCCTCCAGCGGTTGCAAAACTACAAGTCCCATCATGCCTCTGCCTCTGGAGGTCATGCTTGTGGCTGTCAGAGTCTTGCTATGCCTCACATGGGACTTGTAGTTCTGCAACATCTGGAGGGCCACAGTTTGCACATCGCTGTTCTAGATCAATCGCCTTCAACTGTTCCCATTTCTATTCATTGCACCCTTTAACTTCTTGAGAATTTCCAGTAAAATTCTATTTCTACTCATGAGGACATCATCCACCCGCCATTTTCTTTTTTTTTTTTTTTTGTAAATAATCCCATTTATGTCCATCAAGAAATCTCCCACCCGCCTTTGTCTGGACTCTGATCACTCGGTTTCCCTCTGCCTTCCTCAAATGTCCATCTAGATCAGTTGTCCCCTTTAACTGTTTACATTGCAAATCATTGCACCCTTTGAATTCTTGAGAATCTCAAGAATAATTCTATTTCTTGAAGACATTGTTCACCTGCCTTTCTCTTGATTTATTTAAATAAACCCATTTTTCTGCATTAAGACATCTCTTACCTCTGGACTCTGATCATTATGCATCCCTTCTAGATCAGTCCCATGCGACTGTTTCCATTAAAATTTATTGCCCACTTTATTTAAATTCTCGGGAATCTCAAGAACATTCAAAAATGTTCATGAAGACATCACCCACCTGCTCCTTCCTCGATCTATGTGAGATAAGGACGACATTCAAGACATCTTCTACCTCCCTACTACAGTTCAACTGTCCATCCAGGTCTGTCCCCTGCCTTCAACTGTCCATCCAGGTCTGTCCCCTGCCTTCAACTGTCCATCTAGGTCTGTCCCCTGCCTTCAACTGTCCATCCAGGTCTGTCCCCTGCCTTCAACTGTCCATCTAGGTCTGTCCCCTGCCTTCAACTGTCCATCTAGGTCTGTCCCCTGCCTTCAACTGTCCATCTAGGTCTGTCCCCTGCCTTCAACTGTCCATCTAGGTCTGTCCCCTGCCTTCAACTGTCCATCCAGGTCTGTCCCCTGCCTTCAACTGTCCATCTATGTCTGTCCTCTGCCTTCAACTGTCCATCCAGGTCTGTCCCCTGCCTTCAACTGTCCATCCAGGTCTGTCCCCTGCCTTCAACTGTCCATCTATGTCTGTCCTCTGCCTTCAACTGTCCATCTAGGTCTGTCCTCTGCCTTCAACTGTCCATCTATGTCTGTCCTCTGCCTTCAACTGTCCATCTAGGTCTGTCCTCTGCCTTCAACTGTCCATCTAGGTCTGTCCTCTGCCTTCAACTGTCCATCTAGGTCTGTCCCCTGCCTTCAACTGTCCATCTAGGTCTGTCCCCTGCCTTCAACTGTCCATCTAGGTCTGTCCCCTGCCTTCAACTGTCCATCTAGATCTGTCCCCTGCCTTCAACTGTCCATCTCTGTCTGCCCTCTGCCTTCAACTGTCCATCTCTGTCTGTCCTCGGCCTTCAGCTGTCCATCTACGTCTGTCCCCTGCCTTCAACTGTCCATCTAGGTCTGTCCCCTGCCTTCAACTGTCCATCTCTGTTTGTCCCCTGCCTTCAACTGTCCATCTAGGTCTGTCCCCTGCCTTCAACTGTCCATCTAGGTCTGTCCTCTGCCTTCAACAGTCCATCTAGGTCTGTCCCCTGCCTTCAACAGTCCATCTAGGTCTGTCCCCTGCCTTCAACTGTCCATCTAGATCTGTCCCCTGCCTTCAACTGTCCATCTAGGTCTGTCCTCTGCCTTCAACTGTCCATCTAGGTCGGTCCCCTCTCTATATAGACATGTTTTCAATTTATTGCACTCTTTAAATTCTTGAGAATCTCAGGTATAATTCTACTTCTGTTGATGAAGATAACACCCACCTGCCGTTCACTGGACTTATTTCAATTAATACCATTTTTATGCATCAAGACAGCCCCCACCTACCTTCCTCTGCACTCAGATCACTCTGTGCCCCTTTATCGTACTTCAACTATCCATCCAGATCTGTTCCTCAAACCGGCTTCAATTGCATTTTATTGCACCTTGCAAATTCTTGTAAATCATAAATAGAATTCTATTTCTGTGCATTAAGACCCCCTCCCCCCCCCCTTCCACCCTGGACTCACCCCACTCTCTTTCCCTGATCCCTACACAATTGTCCCTCTACGTATGTATGGGGTTTATTTACTAAAGGCAAACTGACTGTGCACTGCAAGCACACGCGCTCCAGAGCTTAGTAAATGAGGTAAAACTTTACTTTGCACATTCAAGGGAAATAAAAAAAATAGCATTTTTTCCTTGTATATGATTGGACGATAGAAATCAGCAGAACTTCCCCTCAGGTCTACAGAAAACGCACTCGCAGTGCACAGTATATTTGCCTTTAGTAAATCAACCTCACAGTGTCCATTAAATCTTATCACCTTGTAAATCATAAATAGAACTAAATTTATGTTCACCAACCCCCCCCCCCCCCCCTCCTCTGGACTCACACCACTCTCCCCCTGGTCCTTACACAATTGTCCCTCTACATATGCATGTGTCCCTTTTAGCTTTATACATTGCACCTTGCCGATCCTTGTAAATCTTAAAATTAATTATTTTTATGTGCACTGAGACCCCCCACCACCACCCACCTTCCTCTGGGACTCACACATCACTCTCAGTCCCTGCTCCTTACACAATTGTCCTTCAACGTGTGTGTGTCCCTTTTCACTGTGTCCATTGAACTGTATTGCACCTTGTAAATTCTGGTAAATTTAAATATAACTCCATTTATGTGAATTAAGACCTCTCCGACTCCCATCACATCACTCTCTGTCCCTGGTCCTTACACAATAGTCCCTCTACATATGTATGTGTCCCTGTTAGCTGTATCCATTGCACTTTATTGCACTTTTTTGATTCTTGTAAATCTTAAAAATAATTATTTTTATGTCCACTGAGACCGCCCACCACCATCACCGCCACCACCCACCTTCCTCTGGACTCACATCACTCTCTGTCCCTGGTCCTTACACTATTGTCCCTCTACATGTGTAGGTGTCCATTTTAGCTGTATCCATTGCACTTTTTTGCACCTTGCCGATTCTTGTAAATCCTAAAAATAGTTATTTTTATGTGCACTGAGACCCCCACCATGACCACCATGACCCACCTCCCTCTGGACTCACATCATTCTCCCTCCCTGGCTGTTACAGGACTGTCCCTCTACATGTGTGTGTGTCCCTTTTCAGTGTGTCCATTGAACTGTATTGCACCTTGTAAATTCCTTTAAATATAAATATAACTCCATTGATGTGCATTAGGACCTCTCCCACTCCCATCACATCACTCTCTGTCCCTGGTCCTTACACTATTGTCCCTCTACATGTGTATGTGTCCCTTTTAGCTGTATCCATCGCACTTTATTGCACCTTGTTGATTCTTGTAAATCCTAAAATTAATTATTTTTATGTGCACTGAGACCCCCCACCCCCCTTCCTCTGGACTCACATCACTCTCTGTCCCTGGTCCTTTCACAATAGTCCCTCTACATGTGTATGTGTCCCTTTTAGCTGTATCCATTGCACTTTATTGCATCCAGTAAATCACACTCCCACAGATTAGTTTACGGGAAAAGTTTTGATGTTGCCTAAAGCAATCAATGAAATGTAGATCTCCACTTTTCCTTCTCCCCCCAGATGTATGAGGCTATAGGGAGCACGGCTGTATTATCTTTTTTGCTGGTGTTGTAGATGTATGAAATGATATATTTTGTATATAAAGTGTTTGTGAATTAAGGGAAGGATGGATAGGGAAGGGTGAAGGCGTCTTCGTAGCCTTGGCTCTTCATCTGCCACCTTTTCCCATCAGTAAATTGGGATTGGCTCATAGCATAATGGAAAGGCTCAGGGGTCACCCCTGATGGCAGTTCTCAGATTAGTGCCATCACCTGAACAGAATAATAACCCAATTCCCAAATATTACCTTTTTCCAGGAGACACTTCACTATTCCGGATCCAACAGTGCCGGCTCCACCCAGAACCAAAACCAGCCTGTGTGCGGTGGACATGGTGGTGACCAGGCAGGACATCCACTGAAGACAAGCTAGGTGAGACTCAGAGGGGACAAAGCAATCAGTTTGAAATCAGGATTTCAGATCCAATATTAATAGCAGGCAGCTTATGGTCCCTCCCCAAAATCCCTCATACCTCCCCAACAGCTCCCCCCCAAACTTAGCCAAATCCCACCCTCCGACCCATCCCTCTACTAACTCTGTATATGCCTTGCCAATGTAATTATTACAGGCATGCCTAAATACTTTGGTGTGGTGAAGGACTAATTGAAAGCTCTTTGGGTCAGTGTCTTTACAGTCCTGATAAATCCAGCAAGGCAGACATCTGGATTTTAAGCAAAATGTTTATATTACAAGAAGGGGAAATTTAGAGCGTGGAAGGGCGTGCTGTGCATAATAGGACTGAACAGGTAATAAATATTTTAGAGGAAGCAACAAGGCAAACAAATAGTGGCCTCTGCTTTCATTGTCAATGTGCGCCATCTGCTGGCTGATCTTCAGTGCAACACTTCATTACCATTATCACTAATTCCTCGGATCCCTGGTGCCTCTGTGGCCCTTTTTTGGCACCTATTAGGCAACCCTTGAGGTGCTTGCAGGTATTCGTCTTTTTTTCCTTGCTCAGGTTCTTACACAGGCCAGTGAAAGAAAAATATTCTTTAGACTGAATTCTAGAAGTTCAGCGGCTTTTTTTTTTCACACTTTGTATTTTCTATAAATTGTGAAAAGAAAAGGGAGAACACACAAACACGAACCCCACAGTGCAGCATTAGGATAAGTGGTTTATTAACCACTTCAGCCCCAGAATGTTTTTCCCCCTTTCTGACCAGGCCCTATTTTGCGATTCGGCACTGCGTTACTTTAACGGACAATTGCAAATAAAACCGATTTCCCTTCCCCCCCCCCCCCCCCACAAATAGAGCTTTCTTTTGGTGGTATTTGATCACCTGTGCGATTTTTATTTTTTGCACTATAAACAAAAAAAGAGCGACAATTCTGAAATTTTTTTTTTCACTTTCTGCTGTATAACATTCCCAAACAAAATAATTGAAAAATCAAAATTTTTTTACATTTTTGGCCAATCTGTTTTCTGCTACATATTTTCATTAAATATAAAAAAAAAAAAAAAATCGCACTAAGCGTATTTTGATTGGTTTGCGCAAAAGTTATCGCATCTACTAACTACAGGAAAGATGTCATTTTTATTGTTTTTTTTTTTTTATTTACTAGTAATGACGGTGATCTGCGATTTTTTGCGGAACTGCGACATTGCGGCGGACAGATCGGACCCCTGACTGACATTTTTGACACGTCTGGGGGGACCAGTGACATTACTGCAGTAATCAGCGCTAAAAATATGCACTGTCACTGTACTAATGACACTGGCAGGGAAAGGGTTAACTCTGTGGGTGATCAAGGGGTTAAATGTGAGCCTAGGGGAGTGTTTCTAACTGTGGGGGTGTGTGGCTTGTGAAATTACCATAGAGACCTGTGATCCTATATAGAAGGATCACAGGCGCTCGGTGATCATTCCAGAGAGAACAGTCAGCTGTGTTTACAACATCCGACCGTCCTCTCTCAGAGGGGAGCAATCGCTGGTGTCAGGCGGCAATCGGAGCCGCCTGCCCACTGCATTGGCTTCCCCGCTGACGGGTGGGAGCACGTCACCAGCGGCGCGCGCTTGTCCCCTAGCGCTGTGAACGAGAGCGACGTACAGCTACAGAGATTTGCCTGTGAGCGGCTGCCTGCCGCCGTATATAACGGCGGCAGGCAGTCAGTAACAGGTTAAATGGTTACAAATGCACATACAAAAGACGAAGGTGCTGAGCGTTTTACAAACTGGGTTACCCAAGGACCAGAAGTAGCAGAGCAGTAACCAGAGGCTCCAGGCATGGGGATGGAGTGTACTGGGTTGGTAGGAGCCGCTAACGGTCCGCAGGAGAAGCAGATGCTGGTGCTTGAACCCAGAAGTAAGGAGCACCCAATGTCACTAGGTGTGGCACATGCGCATGACACAGGAACGCGTTTCGAAGATTAACAGCGTCTTCCTCAGCCTCAGAACACGTTCCTGTGTAATACACATCAGCTACACCCAGTGACATCAGGCAGTGCTTCTGGGTTCAAGCACCAGCATCTGCTTCTCCTGCAAACCAGCGTTAGCGGCTCCTACCATCTCTGCATGCTCCACCCCCATGCCGGTGGCCAAGCCTGGGGCCCCTGGTTACTGGGCTACTACTTCTGGTCCTTTGGCAACACAGTTTGCTGGAGAAATTATTAAATGTGGCACAAATAATTTTTATGGCGGGCACAAATACGAAAAGATTGATATATATCGATATGTTCTGCACTGAGGGAGATTGGGGCTGTAGGTTGAGATCTGTACTGTGGGTATATGGTAGTGGGGATGGGGGGGGGTTTGGTTGTGCTCTGCCCCCCTGAGAGGGAAGGTGCAAATGCTGAGGAATAGGTTTGCTGTGTAGTCAGAAGGCTCTGGATAGTTCTTTATTGTATTGCGCTGATCATCCGTGTTTATGGAATGATCTCAGATCGGCTCCCTATGCTTATTCATTGCATGTATGGACTTTATTCTGTAACATTATACACCCATCAGCCATAACATTATGACCACTGACAGGTGAAGTGGATGACATTGATTAATGACATCCAAAAGTGGGTGGGAAATATTAGGCATCAGATGAACATGTTGTCCCTGAAGTTGCTGGTTTTCAGTTTGCTGTGTATGGGGCTGTGTAGCCGCAGACCAGTCAGGGTGCCTATGCTGACCCGTGTTCACAACCAAAAGCTCCTACAATGGGCACGTGAGCATCAGAACTGGAGGAAGGAGCAATGGAAGAAAGTGAATGATGAATCATTTGGATGGCCGAGTGAGTCACTTACCTGGGGAAGAGATGGCACCAGGATGCAGTATGGGAAGAAGCCAGTGGAGGCAGTGCGATGCTTTGGGCAATGTTCTGCTGGGAAGCCTTGACTCCTCCCATTCTTGTGGATGCTACTGGACACATATCACCTACCTAAACATTGTTGGTGACCAAGTTCACCCCTTCATGGAAACAGTATTCCCTGATGGCAGTGGCCTCTTTCAGGAGGATGATGTGCCCCGACACACTGCAAGAATGGGTCAACGGTGGTTTGAAAAACACAACTCAATCCAGATTCTCCAAATCTCAGTCCAATCAATTATCTGTGGGATGTGCTGGAAAGAGAAGTCAGATCCATGGAGGCCCCTCCCCCCAACTTACAGGACTTCAAGGATCTGCTGGTGACGGCTTGGTGCCAGATACCACAGCGTACCTTCAGAGGTCTAGAGGAGTCCATGCCTGGACGGGTCAGAGCTGTTTTGGCAAAAAGGGGACCCAGGGCAGCCATCAGAAATTTTGGGGCCCCTTACACAGCTTAAGGCCTGGGCCCCCCCAGGACCTGACCATCAACATTCCCGAGGGCCCGCCCACTGGCTGTCCTATCCCATGTCCTCTTCCATCCCATGCCGTCCTCCATTCCATCTCCCCAATCCCATGTCCTCCTTCTGCAGTCTCATCTCTTCCGTCCCATGTCCTCCTCCTCCAATCTCCTCTCCTCCGTCCCATTTCCTCCTCCTCCAATCTCATCTCCTCCATCCCATTTCCTCCTCCTCCAATCTCATCTCCTCCATCCCATTTCCTCCTCCTCCAATCTCATCTCTTCCATCCCATGTCCTCCTTCTCCAATCTCATCTCCTCCATCCCATGTCCTCCTCCTCCAATCTCATCTCCTCCATCCCATTTCCTCCTCCTCCTCCAATCTCATCTCCTCCATCCCATTTCCTCCTCCTCCAATCTCATCTCCTCCATCCCATGTCCTCCTCCTCCAATCTCATCTCCTCCATCCCATTTCCTCCTCCTCCAATCTCATCTCCTCCATCCCATTTCCTCCTCCTCCAATCTCATCTCTTCCATCCCATGTCCTCCTCCTCCAATCTCATCTCTTCCATCCCATGTCCTCCTACTCCAATCTCATCTCCTCCATCCCATGTCCTCCTTCTCCATCCCATCTCCTCCATCCCATGTCCTCCTCCTCCAATCTCATCTCCTCCATCCCATGTCCTCCTCCTCCAATCTCATCTCCTCCATCCCATGTCCTCCTTCTCCATCCCATCTCCTCTCTCTCTCACTGTGCACACTTCCTGGTTGCCGTGGCCTGGGCCCCTTTCAACACTCAGGCCCCGTACAGGTGTATCACCTGTACCCCCCTGATGGCGGCCTTCAGGGGACCTACTCAGTATTAGGTGGGTGGACATAAAATTACGGCTGATCCCTGTATATGCGGATCAATAAGTGTGGCACGTGTGTTATTGGATGTTACTACACACATATAAGTGCACGATTGTTCATAGGGTGGATGTAGCGCTATACCCATTTGGATGGATTGGACATTTTGTTGCATTGGGGTGCAGTTATAGGAGGAGCTGTGTATGGATGTCAGGACACCCTGAAAATGACATTGCATGTTCCTTTTATTACAGTTTACATCAGGTGACCGAGCAACACCTCGCCCAGAGGATCAGCAGCAGAGAAGTTGTACCACTTAATGCTTCATCTGTCTATTAACGCCAGTGGACCAATCAGCTGATGGGGCGGGGCTGCAGTAGTACATGAGTCCGGTATAGTGACATGCGAGTGGGGTGTATGGGGGAGCGGTGAGGAACTGTTAACCATCCCACTCTGAGAGCTCCGCCCCCAAGGAGAGAACTCTACAGACAGCACTCTGAGAACACAACCAGGAACACTGATATTTAGGAAAGCTGTTATTCACTCGGCCCAAAGAACTCCAATTAACCACTTAAGCCCCGGAGGATTTTATCCCTTTCCTGACCAGGGCCTATTTTGTGATTCGGCACTGCGTGACTTCAACGGACAATTGCACGGTCGTGCGATGCTGTACCCAAATAAAATTGACGTCCTTTTTTCCCCACAAACAGAGCTTTTGGTGGTATTTGATCACCTGTGCGATTTTTTTTTTTTTGCACTATAAACAAAAAAAGAGCGACAATTTTGAAAAAATTATATTTTTCAAATTTTCTTTATATGAAATTCCAAAAAAAAAAAAGTAAAACTCAAAATGTTTTAACATTTTAGGCCAATTTGTTTTCTGCTACATATTTTTGGTAAATAAAAAAATCGCAATAAGCGTATATTGATTGGTTTGCACAAAAGTTATTGCGTTTACTAAGGGAAAGATTTATGTCATTTTTATTATTTATTTATTTTTTAACTAGTATTGGCGGCGATCTGCGATTTTTTTTTAGCGGGACTGCGACATTGCGGCGGACAGATCGGACCCCTGACTAACATTTGTGACACTTTTGGGGGTACCAGGGATATTACTACCATTGACCAAAATATCGGTATCAGCAACGAAAAACCAATAACGGTCGATCCCTAATCTGCACCATTTGTTTCTCATAATAATCCATCAACAATACCATCATATTAGGAGTACACTGCTATAAATTATCTTCCACAAGAGTACCTGTCAAGTGCTAAAGATAAAAACTTTTTTTTTTTTTTAAATGTATGAAAATATCGGCCAATACCGATATGCATTGACCAAAATATCGGTATCAGCAACGAAAAACCGATCACTAGTAACAACCGACAAATTTTATACGTCTCCTGAACTTTATAAGTTTCTTCTGCAAAACAAAACAGACGCCTATGGAACCGTTAGGGCTACCCGGTGTGACATGCCACCAATGATTGACAATAGGAAGCTGAAGACTGGAGAAATGGTTGTCTGACAGAAAGGCAAAACGATGGCACTGCGATGGAGGGACACGAAAGATGTGTGTCTAAGGAGCACAATTCATAATACCTCCTCTGTTATGGTACGCACCAAAGGTGGGAAAGAAATCATGAAGCCACAAGTAGGGATAGACTACAAGAACACCATTGGAGGTGTCCACACAATGACATTCTACCCAGCAATGAGGAAGCAGCACAAGAAGTACTATAAGAAGATCTTCAGACATCTTTTTGAGCAATGCTTGTGCAAAACCTACATTCTGCTCAAAAAAAAGAGTGACAAGCCTGTGATTCATTCTGACTTCATTTGGAAAGTTGCCGAACGTATCTTTGTGATCCACCAAACACCATCAATGGCTGGGAATAGAGCTGGACGTTGTGCTGTTGCCTATCCAAAGCTACATTTGCATTGGATTTATTGGAGTGCCATTTTTTTAGGTTCACTTAAAGGCCCAACCCCCAGTGTTAGAATTTCTATCAGGTAACACATGTCCCCACTCTGTCCAAACAAAAATGAATTCTGTTTTAAGGAATGAAATTTAATAATCTGGGGCAGTCCAGACATTGTGACATTACAGCCATTTCATGTAACACGTCATCCATGTCTGACCATCCCTACTGGAGCCAGAAGCCGCCTCAGTCGGTGAATTCCCAGCACTGAGCAGTCCTGAGGAGTGGTCAGATTCCGCCTTTATTTCATAAATTCCCCAATCAGGACTGCAAAGAGTACATTCATCATTTTTCCTAATGGGCGGAGTCCAGCACAGGAGGAAACCCCGTCCGGATTATCCGGGTACACACGAGGGACAAGTGTAGGGAACGCCATTCTTTGGTTAGCTCTCTTTGAGCCCTGGAGGCAGAAAAAGGGGGACCAAAGCTGCATCTTCCACAGGGAATCCATAACAGAGAGGGTGCAACATAAAGCTCAACAACGCATGGCAGTTGGTTGCAGGGTCTTTGGCGGCCATCAGAAACAGTCACAGATCATCCGTCCTTACAAAGGGGAGCAACCCCCGAGCGTCACATTCTCCAAAATGTTCTTCTAGTCTTTATCAGAGAGGACCAGAAGGACTCGGCCCCCAGAGGAAACCTTGTCATCAGTATTCTGGCATTAACCGTCCTCATACCTGGTCTTATAAGCTGCCCAATCACAGATGATACAGCAGTTCAGGTTCCACAATTGTCCACTCTTACTGCAGAGACATCTTCCGGATATCAGAAAGTTCTCATTTACACCGCAGAGCCGCGCTAGCAGCACTGGAAAACATGGCAGCTCCACACTTATTCAAAGACGTCATCACAAGTAAGGCGTTTCACGGTTTGCAGCGTTTGGCCTGGTTCTCTGCCCCGGCGCTGCTCACTCTCTTGTTGCGGTGATGTGGGAACGTCGGCATCAGTTGTGGCTCACAAGCTGAAAAAAATATTATTTCAAAAGTTAAAGTATTTGTTACCTCAACACTGCATATTCCCGATATGTGTCTGCTGGACCATGTACTGGTATGAAGAAGTCTCCTGTCCTCCCCTCCCCCCGATATGTGTCTGCTGTACCATGTACTGGTATGAAGAAGTCTCCAGTCCTCTCCTCCCCCCGATATGTGTCTGCTGTACCATGGACTGGTATGAAGAAGTCTCCTGTTCTCTCCCCCCTCCCGATATGTGTCTGCTGTACCATGTACTGGTATGAAGAAGTCTCCTGTTCTCTCCTCCCCCCCTCCCCCCGATATGTGTCTGCTGTACCATGGACTGGTATGAAGAAGTCTCCTGTTCTCTCCCCCCTCCCGATATGTGTCTGCTGTACCATATACTGGTATGAAGAAGTCTCCTGTCCTCCCCTCCCCCCGATATGTGTCTGCTGTACCATGGACTGGTATGAAGAAGTCTCCTGTTCTCTCCCCCCTCCCGATATGTGTCTGCTGTACCATGGACTGGTATGAAGAAGTCTCCTGTTCTCTCCCCCCTCCCGATATGTGTCTGCTGTACCATATACTGGTATGAAGAAGTCTCCTGTTCTCTTCCCCCCCCCCCCGATATGGGTCTGCTGTACCATGTACTGGTATGAAGAAGTCTCCTGTCCTCTCCCCCGATATGTGTTGGCTGTACCATGTACTGGTATGAAGAAGTCCCCTGCCCTCCCCTCCCCCCGATATGTGTCTGCTGTAACATGTACTGGTATGAAGAAGTTCCTGTCTTCTCCCCCGATATGTGTCTGCTGTAACATGTACTGGTATGAAGAAGTCTCCTGTCCCCCCCCCCCCCCCCGATATGTGTCTGCTGTACTATGTACTGGTATGAGGAAGTCTCCTGTCCTCCCCTCCCCCCCCTTATATGTGTCTGCTGTACTATGTACTGGTATGAAGAAGTCTCCTGCTCTCTTCTCCCCCCCCCCCCCCCGGATAAGTGTCTGCTGTACAATGTACTAGTATAAAGAGATGTCCCCCTGTTCTCTCCTCTCCCCCCCCCCTGCCCCCGATATACAGTGGGTACGGAAAGTATTCAGACCCCCTTAAATTTTTCACTCTTTGTTATATTGCAGCCATTTGCTAAAATCATTTAAGTTGATTCTTCTTCCTCATGAATGTACACATAGCACCCCATACTGACAGAAAAACACAGAATTGTTGACATTGTTGCAGATTTATTAAAAAAGAAAAACTGAAATATCACATGGTCCTAAGTATTCAGACCCTTTGCTCAGTATTTAGTAGAAGCCCCCTTTTGATCTAATACAGCCAGGAGTCTTTTTGGGAAAGATGCAACAAGTCTTTCACACCTGGATTTGGGGATCCTCTGCCATTCCTCCTTGCAGATCCTCTCCAGTTCTGTCAGGTTGGATGGTAAACGTTGGTGGACGGCCATTTTTAGGTCTCTCCAGAGATGCTCAATTGGGTTTAAGTCAGGGCTCTGGCTGGGCCATTCAAGAACAGTCACGGAGTTGTTGTGAAGCCACTCCTTCGTTATTTTAGCTGTGTGCTTAGGGTCATTGTCTTGTTGGAAGGTAAACCTTCGGCCCAGTCTGAGGTCCAGAGCACTCTGGAGAAGGTTTTTGTCCAGGATATCCCTGTACTTGGCCGCATTCATCTTTCCCTCGATTGCAACCAGTCGTCCTGTCCCTGCAGCTGAAAAACACCCCCACAGCATGATGCTGCCACCACCATGCTTCACTGTTGGGACTGTATTGGACAGGTGATGAGCAGTGCCTGGTTTTCTCCACACATACCGCTTAGAATTAAGGCCAAAAAGTTCTATTTTGGTCTCATCAGACCAGAGAATCTTATTTCTCACCATCTTGAAGTCCTTCAGGTGTTTTTTTAGCAAACTCCATGCGGGCTTTCATGTGTCTTACACTGAGGAGAGGCTTCCGTCGGGCCACTCTGCCATAAAGCCCCGACTGGTGGAGGGCTGCAGTGATGGTTGACTTTCTACAACTTTCTCCCATCTCCTGACTGCATCTCTGGAGCTCAGTCACAGTGATCTTTGGGTTCTTCTTTACCTCTCTCACCAAGGCTCTTCTCCCCCGATAGCTCAGTTTGGCCGGACGGCCAGCTCTAGGAAGGGTTCTGGTCGTCCCAAACGTCTTCCATTTGTGGATTATGGAGGCCACTGTGCTCTTAGGAACCTTAAGTGCAGCAGAAATCTTTTTGTAACCTTAGCCAGATCTGTGCCTTGCCACAATTCTGTCTCTGAGCTCTTCAGGCAGTTCCTTTGACCTCATGATTCTCATTTGCTCTGACATGCATTGTGATCTGGAAGGTCTTATATAGACAGGTGTGTGGCTTTCCTAATCAAGTCCAATCAGTATAATCAAACACAGCTGGACTCAAATGAAGGTGTAGAACCATCTCAAGGATGATCAGAAGAAATGGAAAGCACCTGAGTTAAATATATGAGTGTCACAGCAAAGGGTCTGAATACTTAGGACCATGTGATATTTCAGTTTTTCTTTTTTAATAAATCTGCAACAATGTCAACAATTCTGTGTTTTTCTGTCAGTATGGGGTGCTATGTGTACATTCATGAGGAAGAAGAATGAACTTAAATGATTTTAGCAAATGGCTGCAATATAACAAAGAGTGAAAAATTTAAGGGGGTCTGAATACTTTCCGTACCCACTGTATATCGGGGGCAGGGGGGGGGAGAGGAGAGAACAGGGGGACATCTCTTTATACTAGTACATTGTACAGCAGACACTTATCCGGGGGGGGGGGGGGGGGGAGAAGAGAGCAGGAGACTTCTTCATACCAGTACATAGTACAGCAGACACATATAAGGGGGGGGGAGGGGAGGACAGGAGACTTCCTCATACCAGTACATAGTACAGCAGACACATATCGGGGGGGGGGGGGGGGACAGGAGACTTCTTCATACCAGTACATGTTACAGCAGACACATATCGGGGGAGAAGACAGGAACTTCTTCATACCAGTACATGTTACAGCAGACACATATCGGGGGGAGGGGAGGGCAGGGGACTTCTTCATACCAGTACATGGTACAGCCAACACATATCGGGGGAGAGGACAGGAGACTTCTTCATACCAGTACATGGTACAGCAGACCCATATCGGGGGGGGGGGGAAGAGAACAGGAGACTTCTTCATACCAGTATATGGTACAGCAGACACATATCGGGAGGGGGGAGAGAACAGGAGACTTCTTCATACCAGTCCATGGTACAGCAGACACATATCGGGAGGGGGGAGAGAACAGGAGACTTCTTCATACCAGTCCATGGTACAGCAGACACATATCGGGGGGAGGGGAGGACAGGAGACTTCTTCATACCAGTATATGGTACAGCAGACACATATCGGGAGGGGGGAGAGAACAGGAGACTTCTTCATACCAGTCCATGGTACAGCAGACACATATCGGGGGGAGGGGGGGAGGAGAGAACAGGAGACTTCTTCATACCAGTACATGGTACAGCAGACACATATCGGGAGGGGGGAGAGAACAGGAGACTTCTTCATACCAGTCCATGGTACAGCAGACACATATCGGGGGGAGGAGAGGACTGGAGACTTCTTCATACCAGTACATGGTACAGCAGACACATATCGGGGGGAGGGGAGGACAGGAGACTTCTTCATACCAGTACATGGTCCAGCAGACACATATCGGGAAGTTCATTCTTCTTCCTCATGAATGTACACATAGCACCCCATACTGACAGAAAAACACAGAATTGTTGACATTGTTGCAGATTTATTAAAAAAGAAAAACTGAAATATCACATGGTCCTAAGTATTCAGACCCTTTGCTGTGACACTCATATATTTAACTCAGGTGCTTTCCATTTCTTCTGATCATCCTTGAGATGGTTCTACACCTTCATTTGAGTCCAGCTGTGTTTGATTATACTGATTGGACTTGATTAGGAAAGCCACACACCTGTCTATATAAGACCTTCCAGATCACAATGCATGTCAGAGCAAATGAGAATCATGAGGTCAAAGGAACTGCCTGAAGAGCTCAGAGACAGAATTGTGGCAAGGCACAGATCTGGCCAAGGTTACAAAAAGATTTCTGCTGCACTTAAGGTTCCTAAGAGCACAGTGGCCTCCATAATCCACAAATGGAAGACGTTTGGGACGACCAGAACCCTTCCTAGAGCTGGCCGTCCGGCCAAACTGAGCTATCGGGGGAGAAGAGCCTTGGTGAGAGAGGTAAAGAAGAACCCAAAGATCACTGTGACTGAGCTCCAGAGATGCAGTCAGGAGATGGGAGAAAGTTGTAGAAAGTCAACCATCACTGCAGCCCTCCACCAGTCGGGGCTTTATGGCAGAGTGGCCCGACGGAAGCCTCTCCTCAGTGTAAGACACATGAAAGCCCGCATGGAGTTTGCTAAAAAAACACCTGAAGGACTTCAAGATGGTGAGAAATAAGATTCTCTGGTCTGATGAGACCAAAATAGAACTTTTTGGCCTTAATTCTAAGCGGTATGTGTGGAGAAAACCAGGCACTGCTCATCACCTGTCCAATACAGTCCCAACAGTGAAGCATGGTGGTGGCAGCATCATGCTGTGGGGGTGTTTTTCAGCTGCAGGGACAGGACGACTGGTTGCAATCGAGGGAAAGATGAATGCGGCCAAGTACAGGGATATCCTGGACAAAAACCTTCTCCAGAGTGCTCTGGACCTCAGACTGGGCCGAAGGTTTACCTTCCAACAAGACAATGACCCTAAGCACACAGCTAAAATAACGAAGGAGTGGCTTCACAACAACTCCGTGACTGTTCTTGAATGGCCCAGCCAGAGCCCTGACTTAAACCCAATTGAGCATCTCTGGAGAGACCTAAAAATGGCCGTCCACCAACGTTTACCATCCAACCTGACAGAACTGGAGAGGATCTGCAAGGAGGAATGGCAGAGGATCCCCAAATCCAGGTGTGAAAGACTTGTTGCATCTTTCCCAAAAAGACTCCTGGCTGTATTAGATCAAAAGGGGGCTTCTACTAAATACTGAGCAAAGGGTCTGAATACTTAGGACCATGTGATATTTCAGTTTTTCTTTTTTAATAAATCTGCAACAATGTCAACAATTCTGTGTTTTTCTGTCAGTATGGGGTGCTATGTGTACATTCATGAGGAAGAAGAATCAACTTAAATGATTTTAGCAAATGGCTGCAATATAACAAAGAGTGAAAAATTTAAGGGGGTCTGAATACTTTCCGTACCCACTGTATGTATCTGCTGTACAGTGTACATGTATAAGAAAGTCTCCAGTTCTCTCCTTTCCCACCCCCCCGGATATGTGTCTGCTGTACCATGTACTTGTACAAAGAGATGTCTCCTGTTCTCTCCCCCCCCCCCCCCCCCGATATGTCTGCTGTACCGAGTACTTGTATAAGAAAGTCTCATGTTCTCTTTGTATTGCTTCCTTTGTGTGAAATTCCTGGAGATCCTGCCAGTCCCTCTGCTTTCCTAAAAAAAACTGATCACACTAAACATGAGAGCACAGCGTGATCAGTTTTCTAGCTGTGCTGGGAACTAAGCCTGTTCTCCTCCAATGATAAGACTTGTCCTGACACACTCCTCTTCACAGCCATTCACTGGGAAGATCCGTCTACTGCTTACTATACCTTGTTCTGTATTGTATCTCTATGTAGAGGCAAGGCTTTGCTTCCTTGTGTCAGAGGTGCCCCCTCTGATGACTGGTGGGGTTAGGATAGAGGATAGGATGATAGTGGATGAAGCACAGAGCCACAGAATAAATAAAGCAGAACCAAGGATATTCTTGCACTGCAGCTCCTCAGGTACAGCTTCTCCTCCAGCAAGGAGAACAGTGAGCAGAATAACAGTGACATCACCAAATCGCACTCCAAAATTCCTGAAACAAGCAGTCAGAGGCAGCACTGATACTGCAGATATATAGCTATAAGGCTGTAGGCATAGGAGTGCCCAGATACCAGGAAATGCTCTGCTCTATTATCAGCAGCAACTTGTCAGGGTAAGTCCTCAGACACAATTCGCATCTCTAAAGGTTTCCTATAAATATATGAAATCTTTACATTTCCGAGTTCAGGTCCAGATTCCAGAGCATTAAAATGGTATTTGCAGGGGGAAGGTCTGCTCTAAGTCGCACATGGCAGTAAATACTCCACTGAAAACACAATCCACCCTCACATTGGAGTGCATGGGGCAGGACTACTTACGTAAAGGCTTTTCCTTGAAGTAGGAGCTGGCCAGACTGTCCTCAGCTGTGGCTCTGAGAAGGTAGAAGAGAGAAGAGCGCTCGGTATTAGAAGTTTAGGACTCGGCATGAAAACCTTCCCCCGTCTCACCCCCTCCTACCTCTTTTTTGGGTCATACATGAAGAGGAAGTTGAGCAGGCGCAGGCCGGCCTCTGACAGCCAGGGGAACTTGTGTTTCAGGTTGTTGTACGGCTGTTTGCGGACCGTGTACTGACCAACCAGAGGCAGCTTAGAAAAACCCTGCAATGAGAGCGAAGACACAGAGGAGAATGGAGAAGAGAACGTCAGCAAAACGCAGGAGGAGCAACAGATTATTCTTTATTTTACACCTTTTTTAGATTTCTGAGAGTAACAGCCCCCGTCTAACTCTTCTCTTACCTCCGGTGGCCAGAACCCCATCTAAGATGTCGTTTTTAGTAGGCTTCCTTTTTGTAGTATACTATATTTTTCATCTTTTTCCTCTTTTTGTGGTATACCATTTTTTTCCTCTTTTTGTAGTATACTATATATTTTTCTTCTTTTTGTAGTATACTATTTTTTTCCTCTTTTTGTAGTATTTTTTCCTCCTTATGTAGTATACTATATTTTTCATCTTTTTCCTCTTTTTGTAGCATTCTATATTTTTCCTCTTTTTGTAGTATACTATTTTTTCCTCTTTTTGTAGTATAATATTTTTTTCATCTTTTTCCTCTTTTTGTAGTATAATATTTTATTTTTTTCATCTTTTTGTGGTATACTATATTTTTCCTCTATGTATAGTATACATTTTTTCCCTCTTTTTGTAGTATACTATATGTTTCCTCTTTTTGCAGTATACTATTTTTTTCATATTTTTCCTCTTCTGTAGGACAGGAGATGTACCAGGGGAGTGGAGGAAGGCTAACGTGATTCCGATATTCAAAAAGGGTCAGAGGCATATCCCGGGAAATTATAGGCCTGTTAGTCTGACATCAGTAGTATGTAAACTTCTGGAGGGGATGATAAGGGACTATATCGTAGAGTTTGCTAAAGGACAACAGCATCATTAGTAGTAACCAGCACGGGTTTACAAATGGGCGTTCTTGTCAAACCAATCTCTTAACATTCTACGAGGAGGTGAGCTGTGAGCTAGATAGGGGAGACCAGTGGATGTGGTGTACCTGGATTTCGCTAAGGCGTTTGATACAGTTCCCCACAAGCACTTAATTTATAAAATAAGGTCTGCAGGTATCGACAGCAGGGTTTGCTCTTGGATACGGAACTGGCTAAAAGGGCGTGTCCAAAGGGTGATAATAAACAGCGCATACTCAGACTGGTCTGAGGTAGTAAGCGGGGTCCCCCAAGGCTCAGTCCTGGGACCAACCTTGTTCAATTTATTCATAAACAACATTGAGGACGGGATCAGTAGTTCGATATCAGTTTTTGCAGATGACACAAAATTAGGCAGGGCAATAACTGCACAGCATGAAGCGGATATCCTACAGAATGACTTGGACAAAATAACGGAGTGGGCAACGACATGGCAAATGAGGTTTAATGTGGAGAAGTGTAAGGTTTTGCACTTGGGGACTAAAAACATAAAAGCACAATACACGTTAGGGGGGGAACCCTTGGGAGAATCAAAAATGGAGAAAGATCTGGGAGTCTTAGTTGATGATAGATTAGGCAACAGCATGCAATGTCAAGCGGCAGCTGCCAAAGCCAGCAGAATATTAGCATGCATAAAGAAAGGGATGTATTCCAGAGATAAGACTATAATCCTTCCACTTTATAAAACTCTGGTCCGACCACATCTGGAGTATTCTGTCCAGTTTTGGTCACCAGTCCTCAGAAGGGATGTGTTGGAGATGGAGAGGGTCCAGAGAAGGGCAACTAAACTAATTAGGGGATTGGAGGACCTTGATTATGAGGAGCGTCTGCAATCGCTTGATTTATTCTCCCTGGAGAAGAGACGCCTGAGGGGGGACATGATAGCAATTTATAAATATCTCAATGGGGATCTAGGCTTAGAAGAAAAGCTATTCATTCGCAGGGATTGCATGAGGACTCGGGGGCATACAATGCGATTAGAGGAGAAGCGTTTTAACCTCAGGCAACGTGGGGGGTTCTTTACTGTTAGGGCTACAAGATTGTGGAATTCTCTACCACAAGAGGTGGTTTCTGCAGGTAATATGGTGGCTTTCAAAAGACTTCTAGACTTCCATCTCAAGGATCAGAACATTCAGGGATATGCGAGATGATTACAGCCACACACACCTACACAGGGGGAACTGGATGGACTATTGTCTTTATTCAACCTCACCTACTATGTAACTATATGTAACTATGTAGTATACTATATTTTTCCTCTTTTTGTAGTATGCTTCCTGGAGCTCCTTTTAAATATTTTTGAACATCTTTTTTGTGCATGATACCATTGGTGATATTTAATTCTGTTCCCTATGGGGGGTCTCACCATCTTAAGTCCCGTACACACGATAAGAAAATCAAAGTCAAAGTTCGTCCAACGAACGATCTGCCGATTTTCGGATCATTAATGCTTTTGACAGCCGATTACGAATTTTCGTACAACAAAAACTGGATGTGCAGGCTATAACATTTTTATTGTACGTCAACACAACGCCCGATCTTCGTTTAATTAGTACAGTTTTCATTCGAAAAAAAATCATAAGAGCCAGACTAGGCATGCTCAGAAAGGAAAGAACGCATACAAAACAATCCAACACATGACATCACTTCTGAAGTTGAATTCTGTTGGATGAGAATTTTCATATAAAAGTTCCCTCTTCACTTTCCATGAGACGAGCGTGCAACAAAAAAATGGAGGAATATTCGTCCGATAATCTGATCGTGTGTACGAGGCTCAACTCTTCTCTTACCTCTGGTGGCCAGAACCCCCATCTAAGATTTCATTTTTAGTATGCTTCCTTTTTGTAGTATATTATATTTTTCTAGATTGTAAGCTCTCAGGATCAGGGCCCTCTGATTTCTCCTGTATTGAATTGTGTTGCAACTGTCTACCCTCATCATGTAAAGCGCTGCGCAAACTGTTGGCGACATATACTGTACATGTTGTAAAACCACTTGCCGACCAGCCGCCGCCGTTATATGGTGGCAGGTCGGCCGGTTCCCATGAATCCCCAGTGGGAATGCCGATCCACGGGGCTGGCGGGCCCGATTGCCGCGGGACACCCGCAATCGCTCCCTGTGAAGGGAGAACGGCGTTCTGCTGTTGTAAACACCGCAGACCGTTGTTCTCTCAGCTATCAACACAGGGCTCCTATGTTCCTCCTATTTAGGAACACAGGTCTATGTGCTCACTCCATATGCCCATTCCTCACACAGTTAGAAAGCACCCCCTAGGCTCACATTTAACCCTTTGATCGCCCCTGGTGTTAACCCCTTCCCTACCAGTGGCATTAATCCAGTAAGTGCATATTTTTAGCCCTGATTCCTTTAGTAATGTCACTGGTACCCCCAAAAGTTTAAAAAATGTCAGTTAGGGGTCCGATCTGTCTGCCGCAATGTCACAGTTCCGCTAAAAATCGCAGATCGCCGCTAGTATAAAAGAAAACAAATTAAAATAAAAATGACAAATCTTTCCCCTAGTTTGTAGATGCGATAACTTTTGTGCAAATCAATCAAAATACACTTATTGGGATTTTTTTTTTTTACCAAAAATATGTAGCAGAAAACATATTGGCCTAAATAGATGAATACATTTGATTTTTTACTGGTTGTTTTATAGCAGAAAGTAAAAAATGTTTTGTTTTTTGTGTTTTTTTGCATAATTGTCGCTCTTTCTTTAAAGCACAAAAAATGAAAAATCGCACAGGTGATCAAATACCAGCAAAAAAAAGCTCTCTTTTTGGGAAAAAAAAAAGGACGTGAAAAAAAAAGGACGTCAATTTTATTTGGGTACAGCGTTGCACGACTGCGCAATTGTCAGTTAAAAAGTAACGCAATGCCGTAGTGCAAAAAATGGCCTGGTCAGGGAGGGGGGGGTAAAACCTCCCCCCCGCATTTTTTCCTTTCAAACCAATCTAAACTTTCATCCATGGTTAGAAACATTTCAGAAACTTACCTGGCCAGCGGATCCAGTGGTGTCTTGCAGAATCTCTCTCAGAATTCTGCCCCCGCTCAGTCCCACACCAACATCTTCTTACGTGACATCATCAGGAGTCCCGCCGGCTGTTTTGGGTTCAGCCACCGGTCCTCACGATGATGTACCACCGTCTCCCCACGATGAAGTCCTATGCCTCCTGGGAGATGTGACTGGCCTATCCCAGGAGGCCCAGTGGGAATAATGCACATCCTTTCAGGAATTCAGCCACTTTGTAAAAAGGCACACCAAGTCCAAGAAGGTGCCTGACATCTCCTTAACTTAACCCTGATATGTTTATCTGACAGGTTTCTGGCTCCGCCGGAGCATACACTGACACTCAGGACTAAGGGAGGAGAGAGAGACACACAGGAGTAGCTATGCCTGCCCCTCCCCTCCCCCTCTACTGCCCGTTCACAGAAGCCAGGCCAGGACTGGGACGAAAAATAGGCCTGGGCATTTTGGACCAAGATCTCCTTACGTGACATCATTGGGATTCCCGCCAGCTGTTCTGGGTTCAGCCACTGGTCCCCTCCTAATGATCTACCACTGTCCCCCCACAATGAAGTCCTATGCCTCCTGGGAGATGTGACTGGCCTATCCTAGGAGGCACAGTGGGAATAACGCACATCATTTACCTACTCACATCCCAACGTACTTCCCAATGCAAGTCTACAATTGCAAAATAAGGGCTGACCCCACCCCATACATACCGGCCAGATGGTCTCATTTGGGGTCCCCAGAAGTTGTATGATAAGATCGATCTGCTGGATTTCTGAAGGTCCCGGTAATAATGGCTTGTGAGCCAGAAGCTCAGCCAGGATGCAGCCCACGGCCCTGTATGGAAGAGAGAAACAACTCTATCAGTTACCAAACCCCAATGTGGGATCCTTTAAAATGTCCGGGGAGGGAATAGTCAGGAGGAGGTTGGAGAGATTTTTTTGTTGGTACTGTAACCTAAAATCTGATATTTTTTTTTTTTTTTTAAAAAAAAGCAAAAATTCACCAACAGATTACTCACCTCTAAAGCTGAATTCCAGGAATTCAGCCACTTTGTAAAAAGTGAAGGCACAATATAAGTACACGAAGGTGCCTGACATCTCCTTAACTGAGGTTGAAGGATTATAAGGAGGCACATGAAAGTCAGCCAGCCCCCAGTCTGATGTACTCACCCTCCAGTCTGTCACCAAGTAGACCTGTCTCTTGGTACAAAGAACAGGGGTTTAGTTGACACACATTTGCAAACGCATGTGAAAGTTGCAGAGCCACTTCACGGCACCCTGTTATATCTGCAGTCCTACACGCTTAATTAAGTGTCTCCACACTGGAAGCACATGGCCGCTAATGGATGGATGGGGGAACAGGTGAGAGGGAGACAGTTCAACCTCCCCCAACCCACCCTCATCCATGACTGGTCTGTTGTCTCAAAACTCAAATAACTAAGTTGTAACGATGGTACAAACTGGAAAGGATCAGCTGAGAAGCATTACACCTCCATCCCCTTGGTGGATGCAGTATAAAGACAGGAAATTAGGGATTGAAAGGCATTGTGCTTTACAGGCCATGCCCCATATATAAAACCCCTATCTGTCTTTATACTGCATCCACCAAGGGGATGGAGGTGTAATGCCTCTCAGCTGATCCTTTCCAGTTTGTACCATCGTTACAACTTAGTTATTTGAGTTTTGAGACAACAGACCAGTCATGGATGAGGGTGGGTTGGGGGAGGTTGAACTGTCTCCCTCTCACCTGTTCCCCCATCCATCCATTGGCAGCCATGTGCTTCCAGTGTGAGGACACTTAATTAAGAGTGTAGGACTGCAGATAAAACAGGGTGCCGTGAAGTGGCTCTGCAGCTTTCACATGCGTTTGCAAATGTGTGTCAACTAAACCCCTGTTCTTTGTATCAAGAGACAGGTCTACTTGGTTGGTGACAGACTGGAGGGTGAGTACATCAGACTGGGGGCTGGCTGACTTTCATGCACCTCTTACAATCCTTCAACCTCATTTTTTTTCTTGTTATAGGGATGGAGACACCGGGCACCACCTGCTTGGGTCTCACTTAAAGTCCCACCTAGTCCATTATGTTTAGACATTTCCTTAACTTATCTCTGATATTTATATCTGATGGGTTTTTGGCTCTGCCGGAGCATACACTGACACTCGGGACTGTGAGAGGAGAGAGAGGCGCACAGGAATACCTATGCCTGCCCCTCCTCTCTGTTGCCCATTCACAGAAGCCAGGCCTGGACTGGGACAAAAAATAGGCCCGGGGCCATTTTGGACTAAGTAGCCCATGACATGTTACCTGGCCCCTTCCCCACTCTCCATCCTGACGGATCCCCCAGAAGAAGGAAGGGGGGAAGGCGGAAGAGGTACGGGGGAGAAGCACATGACCCGACTGCCAGCTCCACTGCCTCATTTTTGACAGAACCCCCCTCCTTATATAATAGAAGCTTAGCAGAACGTGTGTTCCCTTTATATTCTCATGGACATACAGAAGTTTGGAGATTGGGGGTCTCACCACATATCGATGGCGGTTGTTTGTGTCGTACTTCCGAACAGCAGCTCAGGCGCTCGATACCTGAAATCAGAAGACCAGACCGGAATGTGAGTCGGGAACTTCCAATATCCCAACAATTCTGCAACTTAAAAGAGTTTATAAAAAGGTCCAAGTGTTTTTTTTTTTTTTTTTAAATAGAAAAGATGTACTTACCTGCTCTGTAATAAAGGACAGTCCTGATCCTCATCTTGGGTGCCCTGCTGGCACTCCAGGCTCCTCCACCCTGCTGAGTGCCCCCACAGCAAGCAGCTTGCTCTAGGGTCATTCATGTGTGCTTGCTCCCGCTCGCCCCCCCCCCCACTGGTTTTGATTGACTGCAGCTGGGGCCACTGCTGTGTCTCAGCCAATGAGGAGGGGAGGACCCAGGAGAGCCTTTACGACCACTTTAACCTCTTGACTCCGAGGCCAATTCTGACTTTCCTCATGTAAAAATATGAATTTTTTTTTTATAGAAAATTCTTTCCTTCAAACATATATTTTTTGAAAGCAGAGACCCTAAAGAATAAAATGGTGGTTGTTGCTATTTTTTATGTCGCACGATAGTCTCTCCCCCCCCCCAGCTTTGATTGACTGCAACTGGAGCCACTGCCGTGTCTCAGCCAATGAGGAGGGGGAGACCCGGGAGAGCATCCGCTCTCATGCACAACGCTGGTGTGAGATTGGGCTTAGGGAAGTAATGGGGGGGGGGGGTTGGGCTACCACACCACACTGATGGTTTTTTACCTTCATGCATAGAATACACATTCAGCCTTTACAACCACTTTAACCTCTTGACTCCCAGGCCAATTCTGACATTCCTCTCTTACATGTAAACATCTGATTTTTTTTTTGATAGAAAAAACCTCCAAACATATTTTTTGAAAGGAGAGACCCTAAAGAATAAAATGGTTGCTGCTATTTTTTTAAATTGCACACGATATTTCCGTAGCCTTTTTTGAAATGCAAATTTTCAGGAAAAAATACACTTTAATGAACTTTACAAATGCAATATAATACAAAAGATGATGTTACACCAAGTACATAGATATAAAACATGTCAGGCTTTAAAATTGCACATGCTTGCGGAATATCGACAAATATGGTACCCAAAAATCTCCATAGGTGACGTGTGTGTGTGTGTGGGACCTACGTATGTGATCACATTTCTGCATGAGCATGGGGGGGGAAGGAGGTGCTTTAAATTTATTTATTTTTTTTAAGTAAAAAATGTTTTCTATTTTATTTTTACACTGTTTCATTCATTTTTTTTTTAAATCAACTTTATTGCTATCGCAAGGGATGTTGTTCATCACCGTGTAGAAGTGATAGAGCGGCTGTATAGCCACTTGAATCTCTTCTACAGTAAAGCTCATCACTGGCTGAAAATTTTGATGGCCTTACAGGACTTGGCTAATGGACAGTCATTGGGAAGTGTCCATGTCACCGGCAGAAATGTGCATACCTGAAGATGGACCTTCCACTCCGCAGTCCAGAAGAAGGAAGACCTGGCGTGTCAGGTGATCACAGACTTGGGTAAGAATTTTGGTTCATTTAGATTTATTTTCTCTATTGGGGGATTAGTTAGAAGGAGTGTGGGTAATGTTTAGTTGGGTCCCTGGCTGGAGATGAGAAAGAGAAGTATAGGTAAAGCTTTTTTGGCCATATTTCTCTTGTGGGTGCCGGGGGTGCACTCACTCTCCTGTCACCCAAAATCAGCCAACTGTGGGCTTAAGCCAGCTGTTGGATGACATTACAGAGCCGCTCCAGACTCTGGAGGGATTCTGACAATAATGTTGGAATTCACCCAGATGCCTGACTGGCAGCTGCCTTTGGCTCTCAGTGTGCTACCCCCACACCCACCCAAGCTTTGCGCTCCAATGAGCACTGCAGGTGACATACAGTCACCACTCTCTGTTCAGAGGTGACCGAGATAAGTGCTCAGCAGTCATGTGATCGCTCAAATCTCAGGTTTGGAGCCGGAGTGCGACAGCTGCTGCAGCAAACAGGTTGAGTACATATATTTGATTTTTTACTGTCCCCACACATCTAGGTCTATATGGCAATAATTACTCAAAGTCTGCACTCTCCAGACATACATCAATAAAAACAAAAAGCGGAGCGCCTCTAAGTGTAATCAGTTTAATAAAAAGGAATCAGGCAGGTGCAAGAAAACTGCTCACATTAGGATAATATAAAAAGAGCTCATCTGTATAGTGATCTGCTGAAATATGGCGGTCCACGTCCAGGTGTTATGGTTCCACGGTGGTCATGCAGGAAATAGTGCAGGAGGGGGGAAGCGTGGTGAGCCGAAGGTCCATGTAGCTGGATGGCCGGCGGCTTCCGGGTACTTCTACGTTCCTCCAACGCTGACATGCAGAGAGACCTTGCATGACGTCACAAGTCCAGCAGTCAATCGCACAACGCGTTTCAGAGCATGCGCAGGAGCCTCTTTTCCCAAGTGCAGTGGAACTGTCAGCGTTTTAGACCACTATACAGATGAGCTCTTTTTATATTGTTCTAATGTGAGCAGTTTTCTTACACCTGCCGGATTCCTTTTTATTAAACTGATTACACTAAGAGGCACTGCGCTTTTTGTTTTTATTCCTGTATTACAGAGCTGACTTCTCTCTGCAGCTGAGCTGACCCTGGGTGTCATCCATCCCTTCAATAACCCAAACTATTTAGTAACTATAAAAATGCAAAAATTCTTGCGCTGAAGATTATATATATATATATATATATACACACACACACACCCTTTTGAAAAATCAAATTCCAAATGTGTGCTGAAAAAAAAAAAAAAATATATATATATATATATATATATATATATATATATAGATGTGAGTCCGTATATATATATATATGTATGTATATGTGCCGCAACTTAAATAAAACGATAATGAAAATAGCAAAAGAAAACCATGACACTAGTTGCGCACAACACCAATAAATAAAAAAAAAAAAATAATTAAAAAATTGCTTTTATTTTATTTATAGTGTCATGGTTTTCTTTCACTATTTTCATATTTAGTAAATATGCATGAACTCAAAATCCCTTGATGCGATATAGGTATGTGTTATGCGCCAACTTTTATCCTGTTTGTCCCGGACATATGTTACGTTTTCCTTCAAACTGATCGGATTTTCTATATTCTGGGTGAGATTTTCTGGCTGACATCTCACCAGTTTACCCAGGAGAACTCCCATTTATCTCTATGCACCCTCCGACTCACCAGAGAGTCACAACTTTAGGAGTCATCTGCTTTGCAGGAACGCTGTATGCACGAGCGAGACCGAAGTCAGCTGTAAGGAAAAAACACAATCAATGAGTTCCGCCAAATGTAACAATCGGGAAATGATTGAGCAACCAAGAGAAAAGCCGTCTTTACTTCCCCCAAATAGCGAATAGAGGCCATGGCTTACCGATCTTCACACATCCCTTATCTGTCATCAGTAGATTGGACACCTTCAGATCTCTGTTAGGAGGGAGAATGTTGGAATCCATTAATAAAATTGTTACACAGGCTGAAAAATAGAAAAAAGTCCATCTAGTTCAACCAATATAAAAATGAATAAATGAATTGAAAACCTCCATAAACAAAAAAAAAAAAAAAAAAAAAAAAGAAGAATTGATAGCAGACTTATCTACCGCTTCAAAAGTGCTACAATGAGACATTGCAGCCATGGTAACAACCCATTGAAATTGCTGACTTTAATATATTTGAACAGAGAAACTTCAGATCTTCCTTCAAATAGCAGCAGGAGGAAAAGTTTTTTTTTTCTTCATTTATTTGCAAAAAACTATTTGCATGTCTATCGTCACCAGGACTGAGTGTGGGGGAAATCCAGACCTTCGAGTTGTCACTGGAACAGGAACAGAGGGGAATCTTCCAATGGGAACATGTGTTCCTGTGACAATGAAGAGGGGATTGGCCTCACTTTGGTGAGATTTCATCTAACTTTATGTTGTGTCTCCAGAACAGGATGTGAAGGGAAATCTCCCCAATAGGACAGACAGCAAAAACAAATCTGACAAGGCTTTTATCCGTTCTCTAAAAAAATATAATGTTTTGGTGTTTGATATACAGTAATACCTTGGTTTGCGAGTAACCTGGTTTACGAGCGTTTTGAAAGATGAGCAACATCTCTTAAAAAAAAAATCTGCCTTGATATACGAGCGGTTTAGTACAGAATAAGCATGCCATCCCCTCTGTTACATAGCATTGTGTCCCTGTGTCTGTACTCTATATAAAGATTTCTACTGTTTCAGAGCGTCTCCCGACACTTATGTGACTCCTCGTGTCTCTGCTCTCCCCAGTGGGCGGGGCCGATCACTCCCGCTGATGTCATCCAGGGAGGAGAGAAGCAGAGGGCCGAGGAGTCACGGGAGCGCCGGTAGACGCTCTGATACATTAGAAATCAGCATCTTTATATACAGTACAGACACAGGGACACAATGTTATTTAACAGATGGGATGGCATGCTTATACTGTACAGTAATGTACTTTATATATGATAGCAGCATATCTGTATTTATACCAATAAATGGTTGTGGAACGAATCATCCGAGTTTTCATTATTTCTTATTGGAAAATATGCGTTGATATAAGAGTGCTTTGGATTACAAGCATGCTGCTGGAACGAATTATGCTCGCAATCCAAGGTATTACTATACTTCATATATGTCATTACAGAGAGTTCTGGGAAATGTTCTACCTGTGCACTATAAAGTTCTCATGCAGATACTGAAGACCAGTGAGCAACTGGAAACAAATGCACTTTACCTGAAAGAGAAGAAAAAATAAAAGAGAACTTTCCAACAACATTGTATGAAAAAATGTATTATTCCATTTTATATGAGGATAGCCAACTAACAGAATCGCCAGTATTCCTGCTCACCTCTACAGATTGGTGTGTATATTTTTAGGGGGCAGATCTAAATGTCCAGACAGAAGAGAAAACTAACTTCCAGTTTCCCCCCCTCCATGGGAACTGTGGACATACTGGGATCGGTGCTGTATCTCCATTGCTGGAATGACTGATCAGTGGGACACAATCTGTGCTGGAATTGTATTTCCCTACTAGATCAACATACTGTGACTGCTTAACTGACATTTTCTAACATAATTACTTCACAAAGCTGAGAGGACAGCATAGAATATACTTTTAAAGACTATTTTATGCTTTTATTAAAATAAATAGGTTGGTATAAAAATTGTAAGAATTTTATTAAAAGATCATTGAGCTTTGCAAATTGAATGAGCAAAAAATACCACTCCTGCATTGCGCATCAAATACTAATGACCTCTGCACTCTGCGTTACTTACTCCTGACCCCCCGCACTGTGCATCAAATACTAATGGCCTCTGCACTCTGCGTTACTTACTCCTGACCCCCCGCACTGTGCATCAAATACTAATGGCCTCTGCACTCTATGCTACTTACTCTTGACCCCCCGCACTGTGCATCAAATACTAATAGCCTCTGCACTACTTACTCCTGACCCCCCGCACTGTGCATCAAATACTAATGGCCTCTGCACTCTACGCTACTTACTCCTGACCCCCCGCACTGTGCATCAAATACTAATGACCTCTGCACTCTGCGTTACTTACTCCTGACCCCCCGCACTGTGCATCAAATACTAATGGCCTCTGCACTCTACGCTACTTACTCCTGACCCCCCGCACTGTGCATCAAATACTAATGACCTCTGCACTCTACGCTACTTACTCCTGACCCCCCGCACTGTGCATCAAATACTAATGGCCTCTGCACTTTGCATTACTTACTCCTGACCCCCCGCACTGTGCATCAAATACTAATGACCTCTGCACTCTACGCTACTTACTCCTGACCCCCCGCACTGTGCATCAAATACTAATGGCCTCTGCACTACTTACTCCTAACCCCCCGCACTGTGCATCAAATACTAATGACCTCTGCACTCTACGCTACTTACTCCTGACCCCCCGCACTGTGCATCAAATACTAATGACCTCTGCACTCTACGCTACTTACTCCTGACCCCCCACACTGTGCATCAAATACTAATGACCTCTGCACTCTACGCTACTTACTCCTGACCCCCCGCACTGTGCATCAAATACTAATGGCCTCTGCACTCTACGCTACTTACTCCTGACCCCCCGCACTGTGCATCAAATACTAATGACCTCTGCACTCTACGCTACTTACTCCTGACCCCCCGCACTGTGCATCAAATACTAATGGCCTCTGCACTCTACGCTACTTACTCCTGACCCCCCGCACTGTGCATCAAATACTAATGACCTCTGCACTCTACGCTACTTACTCCTGACCCCCCGCACTGTGCATCAAATACTAATGACCTCTGCACTCTACGCTACTTACTCCTGACCCCCCGCACTGTGCATCAAATACTAATGGCCTCTGCACTCTACGCTACTTACTCCTGACCCCCCGCACTGTGCATCAAATACTAATGACCTCTGCACTCTACGCTACTTACTCCTGACCCCCCGCACTGTGCATCAAATACTAATGGCCTCTGCACTCTGCGTTACTTACTCCTGACCCCCCGCACTGTGCATCAAATACTAATAACCTCTGCACTCTACGCTACTTACTCCTGACCCCCCGCACTGTGCATCAAATACTAATGACCTCTGCACTCTACGCTACTTACTCCTGACCCCCCGCACTGTGCATCAAATACTAATGACCTCTGCACTCTACGCTACTTACTCTTGACCCCCCGCACTGTGCATCAAATACTAATGGCCTCTGCACTCTGCGTTACTTACTCCTGACCCCCTGCACTGTGCATCAAATACTAATGACCTCTGCACTCTATGCTACTTACTCCTGACCCCCCGCACTGTGCATCAAATACTAATGGCCTCTGCACTCTACGCTACTTACTCCTGACCCCCCGCACTGTGCATCAAATACTAATGGCCTCTGCACTCTGCGTTACTTACTCCTGACCCCCCGCACTGTGCATCAAATACTAATGGCCTCTGCACTCTACGCTACTTACTCCTGACCCCCCGCACTGTGCATCAAATACTAATGACCTCCGCACTCTACGCTACTTACTCCTGACCCCCCGCACTGTGCATCAAATACTAATGGCCTCTGCACTCTGCGTTACTTACTCCTGACCCCCCGCACTGTGCATCAAATACTAATGGCCTCTGCACTCTACGCTACTTACTCCTGACCCCCCGCACTGTGCATCAAATACTAATGGCCTCTGCACTCTATGCTACTTACTCATGACCCCCCGCACTGTGCATCAAATACTAATGACCTCTGCACTCTGCGTTACTTACTCCTGACCCCCCGCACTGTGCATCAAATACTAATGACCTCTGCACTCTACGCTACTTACTCCTGACCCCCCGCACTGTGCATCAAATACTAATGACCTCTGCACTCTACGCTACTTACTCCTGACCCCCTGCACTGTGTTAAATACTATGCACTGTGCATTACTTACTACTGACCAATGCGCTGTGCATTACTACTGACCTCTGTACTGTGCATTACCTACTACTGAACTATGCACTGTGCAATACTTACTACCAACCTCTGTTAAAAATGTGCATTACTTACTACTGAACAATGTGCTGTGCATTACTACCGACCTCTGTACTGTGCATTACTTACTACTGACCTATGTTACCTACTCCTGACCCTTGCCCTTTTTGTTATTTACTACTGACCTCTGCATTACTTACATCTGACCCCAAAACTCTTCAAACCTTCCCTACTTCGTTTTATTGGTGCCTTGCTAGGTTATTTACTGATAAAAAGCATTCTGCACCCTGGTGACATTTGATCACTTCTATGTTAAGGTAGATCTCATGCTCTCTCCAGGGTTGCCTACTCCTGCTTTAAAGGGTCAATCCACTAAATATTTATGGCTAAGTCACTCAGCGTCTTTTACTGTCTCCCAGGGTTGCTGTGGCAAAGTTCTCTGTACTGCAGTTCCTGGCTCAGCCTCCATCACAAAGTTTGATTTAATATATTGAAGGATGATAAGCCTCAATGGAACTATTTCATCAGCTGTAAAGTGTTACACAATGATGAGATGTGAGCACTGTGGTGACTGCAGGTATCAGTGTCCATGTTCAGAACGATCCCTGTGGAGCCCCTTAGATCCTATAGGGTGTACATTGGTTCTCGACATCTGGCAACAAAGTTGAGATTAGGTCCCACCTACTCCTGGTGCTAAACATCTCTCTCTGTTGATTTTTAAAAGTCCAGAAATTCATTGAAGAGAAGAAACTCTAAAATTTAATAGTGGATGACAAGAGTGGGGCTTAGTACAGAGAAGGGGCGTGGCCTAATCTTGACTTATTACAGACTCCACTTGCAGTCTGGGGATAAAATTAACGGGGGATCCAATTGGATCAATTTGAAGATTAACACAAGTTCCTGGCGACATTACAAGGAACCTGCACTATTACTATCTCAAATTTTACACTATGCCTGGTTTAAAAAGAAGTATTGGGTTTCCTTTTTTCCCCCAATTTATACTTCGGTGGATGCTGCATCTGTCCCCCCAACACCGCCCATTGCTCGGTTCTGTCAGTCACCGCTCTCCACTCTGCCCCCTCCTCACTCACTGGAGTGCTGGGCTGCGGAGGGGGTGGGAGCAGCCGGCTCAGGCTCTCAGCAGCTCACTGAGTGGCTGACCCAGGTATCGGTCCAGGCACCTGGCGGATCCTGACTTTGTGGTCATGATGAGGCGGTGCCTGCACCGACTTCTGTAATATCAACAGAGAAATTACTTCAGTCTGCTCTCTGCTGAAAACGGGTCACAGGAGTGCAGAACAAACTGCACTGCTGTGATCCATAGAAGATGTACAGCCAAACGAGCTTTCCCTGTACTTCTCCTTTATTGTGAAAAAAAAAAAAAACACTCTAGTCACAGCAGGAAGGTGAAGGTGGAGTCCCAGGAAATTAGAAGAGAAGGTAATTTAACATGCCAGTATCTAGCAAAAACAGGCTTTTATATTAAACATAACGATAGAGAAGTGCCAGTGTGTTCCAGTACCTGGGCTTCTGTGAAGGGGGTCTGCATGTTCTCTAGCAGGCTGGCCAAGTCTTGTTCACAGTAACCCATCACTAAGAAAATGCTGCAAATACAATGAGAGTAAAATCCAACAATAAGACACACCGATACCTCATTATTCAGCAAACTGCTACATGCACACTTGACATAAATGTGTTACCATTTCCAAATCATTTGTCACTCTAAATTTGTACACGGCACAGGCAGACAGGTGCACACATGTAAATCAGGACTGAGCAATTCAGCTTCCTGTGTCACCTCTCTGTCACAACCTCTTCACTGAACCACAAAATGAACATACACTGCTAGTTTATTATTTTTTCCCTCCATGCACACAAATGGGATGGGACGTACAGTAAGATGGAGGAACCCCCCCCCCCCCCCTCCCACACACACACCTTTTTATAAAAGTATACAATGAATGTTCATAGAATAAATCAAACCTGAGGGTTTGATCCCCCGCACTGTGCATCCGATACTAATGGCCTCTGCACTCTGCGTTACTCCTGACCCCCCGCACTGTGCATCCGATACTAATGGCCTCTGCACTCTGCGTTACTCCTGACCCCCCCCCGCACTGTGCATCCGATACTAATGGCCTCTGCACTCTGCGTTACTCCTGACCCCCCCGCACTGTGCATCCGATACTAATGGCCTCTGCACTCTGCGTTACTCCTGACCCCCCCGCACTGTGCATCCGATACTAATGGCCTCTGCACTCTGCGTTACTTACTCCTGACCCCCCGCACTGTGCATCCGATACTAATGGCCTCTGCACTCTGCGTTACTTACTCCTGACCCCCCGCACTGTGCATCCGATACTAATGGCCTCTGCACTCTGCGTTACTCCTGACCCCCCCCGCACTGTGCATCCGATACTAATGGCCTCTGCACTCTGCGTTACTCCTGACCCCCCCGCACTGCGCATCCAATACTAATGGCCTCTGCACTCTGCGTTACTCCTGACCCCCCGCACTGCGCATCCAATACTAATGGCCTCTGCACTCTGCGTTACTCCTGACCCCCCCGCACTGTGCATCCGATACTAATGGCCTCTGCACTCTGCGTTACTCCTGACCCCCCCGCACTGTGCATCCGATACTAATGGCCTCTGCACTCTGCGTTACTCCTGACCCCCCCGCACTGTGCATCCGATACTAATGGCCTCTGCACTCTGCGTTACTCCTGCCCCCCCCGCACTGTGCATCCGATACTAATGGCCTCTGCACTCTGCGTTACTCCTGACCCCCCGCACTGTGCATCCGATACTAATGGCCTCTGCGTTACTCCTGACCCCCCCCGCACTGTGCATCCGATACTAATGGCCTCTGCACTCTGCGTTACTCCTGACCCCACCGCACTGTGCATCCGATACTAATGGCCTCTGCACTCTGCGTTACTCCTGACCCCCCCGCACTGTGCATCCGATACTAATGGCCTCTGTGTTACTTACTCCTGACCCGCGGCCATCTTGGTACACCAGCGGTGAAGCAGTACACCCAGCGTGCTGTTTGTTTTACTTATCTTCCTAAACGTAAGTGCAATCGCTTTGATATTTTAATAAAACGTTATACATACGGAGAGCACTAGACGTTTGCTTCCTTCCTTTGCATATTTACATTGTGGAAGAGGTCCAGAAATAGCTTTCCAGAGCAAAAGAAGACTGAAGCAATTTGATGTTATATCTGCTGTCTGACCCTGCAGGGTCTTAGCCTGAAGGTGAGAGGCAGAGAATGCTTTGGTGATGGGATCATAGGAACACTGTGATAGTCATCATATGCATGGATTTCAGCACCCGATTTGCACACTTGGGATTTCCTCTTTCATCGGACTGTAATTTATGTTGAATCAAGTCTGCTCTGTTTATTAAGCTCTATGGATTGGTGCCAATGTATTTCCATAGTATTCCACCTAGCTTGTGGAATCATCTGATGCATTTATACATTACATGGACTGGTGCCTGTTTAATACTTATTATCTTATGCAGCTTGTGGTATATTTGATTGCGCTGCACTTGTGTTATTTAAACCTGAAGAATAGTCTATTTGAAAAGGACAGGTGCCCTTTAAATCTTCAGGGAGAAAACAGGCGCCACACTGAGTGCAGTATATCAGGATCATACGTTTAATAGACAAAGTGAACAGGTACTCACAAGCGGTGTAATAAAAACAACATGGCAGTATTGCAAAGTGAAATGATGATCCCAATGTCCGGATTCAGGATGGCACAAGCGGTCTCGAAGCCCTGGGCAGTAGCGAATGGAGGATCGATACTTCCCATACACTAGGGACACAGCACCGGCCGTTCTGACGTCACTTCCGGGATGCGTACTGGCGCCGGCGACGCGTTGTCGGAGCATGCGCTCCTTCCTCAGGCCCTTGCTCAGTGGACTAGTACATGTTTGTCATTGGAGCTTGCAGAAGTTTTTTGGACACACATCTCCCTAGTTGTGCGCCAGGTCCACCCCCCCTTTTTGCCCTTTAAATCTTACCTCTCCAGGTGATTTCCCACCACCACTTCCTTGAGCTCCACTATGTTGGGGTGCCGCAGCTTTAATAGCAGTGTGATTTCCCGCAGGCTGCTGATGGGGATTCCTGAGTGATGAAATGGAGATAATAATATCAATGACACTATCGGGATATTACTGTCAGGTGAGGACGAGCTCAGTTGTGCATTCAGATCCCAGTGCCCCTCCCCCCCACTAAAAGCGGTAACTGTACTCAACCTATCATATACAGTCTATGCATTCCCTCCTTCCTCCCCCATCCCTACATGTCCACTGATCAAAAGACACCCCCCCCTTTCCTTCATCAGGCTGCATTCACAAGTCAGTGTATTGATCGCGGGCAGAATCACTGCGATTCCGCCCGCGATCCAGAAATCATTGCAAATTGCGGGACGCCTGTGCGTTGCCCGTGATTTGCAATAGCACCGCAAACGCTGTGCGATGTTGCCGCGATTTCTGCCTGCTGAATCGCGGTAACATCGCGCAAAAAAAAAGTACAAGAGCTTCTTTGGCGTGTAATGCGTCCCACAATTTTTCTTGCGCGATGATACCGCGATTCGTCAGGCGGAAATCGCGGCAACATCGCACAGCGTTTGGGGTGCTATTGCAAATCACGGGCAACGCACAGGCGTCCCGCGATTTGCAATGATTTCCGGATCGCGGGCGGAATCGCGGCGATTCTGCCCACGATCAATACGCTGACATGTGAATGCAGCCTTAGGGCTTGAAGTGAAGCTGCTCAAACCAGCTGCTGACAGACTTCTCAGACTTAACTACCGTATACTTTGCATCCAGTCCAGTATATATATATATATATATATATTTTTTTTTACATAAAGCCTTGATAAAAGGGGGGGGGGGGGTGTCTTTTGACCCTAAATTGTGTTGGCCCTGTGAAAAAAAAGTAGTGGGGTCCCCAGCACTGCAAGTCACAGCATAGATCACCAGCACATCATGGATTCTCAACATAATCTCCACACATTTAATAAAGGGATCAGATTACAACAATAAAGGTGCAACGTTTCAGGGGCGCCCAGGACCCCTTCGTCATCACGTGCCGGACCCAGGGATCGGGTCCATCTCTGAAACGTTGCACCTTACTTGTTGTGAGGTTTTTCTTTAGTAAATGTTTGGAAATTATCTTGAAGGTTCACGGTGTGCTGGTGTTAATATGATTTATGATG
Source organism: Pelophylax lessonae (assembly GCF_965119305.1). Lineage (NCBI taxonomy): Eukaryota > Metazoa > Chordata > Amphibia > Anura > Ranidae > Pelophylax > Pelophylax lessonae. The sequence goes on along the minus strand of NC_138777.1, from coordinate 238,671,908 downwards.
TTACCGGTCTCCAGCACCCCCATATACTTCTTGCCATTTCAGGGAATGTGTGTGATGCGATTATTATACGTGCCCAGCACTGTAAGGGTTAAATGATCGTTAGTTCTAGGAGGAGCTGAAGAGGGTGGGTGGTGCTGAGGGTGGTCCCTCTGTGTCATCACATCCAATGTGGGGCTATTAACCAGAGGAGGCTGCAGACTGCAGCCAGGAGCATCTTAGAGAGTCAGCTTTGTGGGAGCGATCGTGCAGATGGAAGGAGTATGATGGAGCCCTCGCCTTCCTCACTCCTCGTTCCTCTACCTCTAGACTTAATAAGCAAGCATTTAACCCTTGCACTGGGGGATGGGGGGGGGGGGGGGTGCCCATTAGAAAGGTATTTTTTTTCCCTTGTGCCTGGGGGTGGGTAAAAGAAAAAAAAAATGTTTGGGCTTCAGCTTTACATTCATCCAGGCCTGGAATGCACCGAACTCACCGTCCTTCTCTTTATCCATCCTCACTTTCTTCAATGCCACAATCTCATTGTTGCTGGTGTCCCTGGCACGATCTGGAAGTAGAAGGCAACAATGAGGGATCCCAGCAGGTGAAAAAGTTGCAAAAATAAAAAAAGCACACTCTGAAACAGGGGCGTACTAGCAGGCATTTAAAGGATGAATTCTAGTCACAAATTCATGCCTGGATCACAAGACTGACCAAACAGAACTGGCAGGTATCTTAGTACACATACACTAGATTGCTAAAACTTTTATGGCATCCCAGTCTTTGGGCTTTCCCCTCACCTCTTGACCCGAGGACAACGAATTTCCCCTCACTTCCTGTCCCAAGGACAGTGGCCTTCCCCTCACTTCCTGTCCCAAGGACAGTGGCCTTCCCCTCACTTCCTGTCCCGATGACAGCGGCCTTCCCCTCACTTCCTGTCCCGATGACAGCGGCCTTCCCCTCACTTCCTGTCCTGACAACAGCAGCTTTTCCCACACTTCCTGTCCCGATGACAGCGGCCTTCCCCTCACTTCCTGTCCCGATGACAGCGGCCTTCCCCTCACTTCCTGTCCCGATGACAGCGGCCTTCCCCTCACTTCCTGTCCCGATGACAGCGGTCTTCCCCTCACTTCCTGTCCCGATGACAGCGGCCTTCCCCTCACTTCCTGTCCCGATGACAGCGGCCTTCCCCTCACTTCCTGTCCCGATGACAGCGGCCTTCCCCTCACTTCCTGTCCCGATGACAGCGGCCTTCCCCTCACTTCCTGTCCCGATGACAGCGGCCTTCCCCTCACTTCCTGTCCCGATGACAGCGGCCTTCCCCTCACTTCCTGTCCCGATGACAGCGGCCTTCCCCTCACTTCCTGTCCCGATGACAGCGGCCTTCCCCTCACTTCCTGTCCCGATGACAGCACCTTTTCCCTCACTTCCTGACCCGAGGACAACGGCTTTTCTCTCACTTCCTGTCCCTAGTTAGAGGTCCTGGAATGCTGGAGAAAACATTTCACAAGGTACAGATATATACAAAAACCTGTTTGGTAGTTAAATAATATAAATATTTAAAAAAAAAAAAAAAAAAACATATGGGGGAGATTTACTAAAACTGGAGCACACAGAATCTGGTGCAGCTCATCCTAGGAACCAATCAGCTTCCAGGTTTTGTCAAAGCTTAATTGAAGAAGTTTAAGTTAGAAGCTGATTGGTTACTATGCAGAGCTGCATCAGATTGAATCTCCCCCATGCAGTCCATCCAATCTGCAGTCGTCCAGCAATCAAACTACAAGTCCCAGCTTGCAGAACTCTATCAGTCCCACATCTGAAGCTGGCCTTGCCCACCTCTCACCATCTGCCCCCCCCCCTCCCCCATACTCACACACAATTCCATAGGTCCCTTCGCCAATTCGATTTAACTTTTCAAACTCTTTCACACTCCGACATCGGCCGAGCTGTAATGAGAAAGAATAGAAATCATTAAAGGAAACGATCGTTGCTCTGATGAGAAACACGCTGTATGGGAAAGATATTCACTTCAAGAAATGCTCTGTGCTAAACCTGAACATATTAAAGGACACCGGTACCGAGAAACCGTGCAGGCTGCCACTGCTGAACTCTTTATGAAAATGCTATCTGCCTGGCTGTTATTTTTATCCATAGGCCTCGCCGCCATTGCCGGTAAGGTAACCCGGCAGTGTAGCCTTGCGGCTTCACAGGCGGGTCCTTACTGCGCATGCGCGAAGCCCGCTGTGCATTCGGGTAGGCTCGGCGGCGGGGGGGGAAGGAGGAGGGGGCCAAACTTCCAAGATCTGCAACAAAGTTTGTTAAAATCCCTGTGATGTACAGAGATCACACAGAGGGGGATGGGGGGGGGGGGTGCAGCAGCCCCCTCCTACTTACCTGAGCCCCATCTCTATACAGCAATGTCCAGGACTGCCTCGGTCGCCCAGGACTCTCCTCCTCATTGGCGGAGACACTGCCACGGCATTGGCTCCCACTGCTGTCAAAGTAATTCAGCCAATAAGGAGAGAAAGGGGGTGGGGCCGAACCGCAGCCTTGTGTCTGAATGGATACAGGGAGCTGTGACTCGGCTCAGGTGCCCCCATAGAAAGCTGCTTGCTGTGGGGGCACTCAAAGGGAGGGGAGGGAGGGGCCAGGAGAGCCAAAAAGTGACCCGAGAAGAGGAAGATCCGGGCTGCTTTGTGCAAAACCAACTGCAGAGGAGGGAAGTGTAACATGTTTGGTACTTTTATTGAAAAAAAAAAAAAAAGGGAGACTTTACAATCACTTTAAGACTATGTTACATTTATAATTGGGGGGGGGGGGATATAACATGGTATCAGTGGAGCCCCCCCCCCAGCCTAAAAACAGCCTTCCTCTGCTCCCCTGAGCAGCTGTCACATTTGCATTCGGTGTGGCTGTGAGCGGCTCCCCCTGTACAGCCGGGTCATTCATTCAGAGATCTGTAAATGAATAAATTACAACTCCCATCTGCAACCGCAGCTGACAAACTTCTCAATGCAAGGGGAGTCCACTAAGCACCGCCCCTGGAGGCCACTGACACCTCCCCCAACTCTCTAACTGAAAGGCCGTATCTCTGTATATAATCATGCTGGGGGGAGGAGTCCCTGTATAAATCATGCTGGAGGAGGAGTCTGCCGCAGTCTGGTGCCACAAATTGCGGTTGCAATACTTTTGCAAATAAATAAATAAACTTTCTTTTTCCCTACAATTCTGTGTGCATTTATTATTATTTTTGCAAAAAGAAGACTTAGCCCTTCAGTGCCGGTTCACACTATAGCGAGTGCGGCGATTGCATGTAATATCGGAGCGCACTGCTCCTTCTTTATATGGCTAAATCCGCACTGCACCTGCACAAAAGACGCACAGGAGGCATTTTTTCAGCCACATCAGGATCGGATCGCACAGCAGTTCACACTTGTGCAATCCGATCCTGTGCGAACTGTCAGATGCCAGTGCGATATGCAATCAAACTGGGGGTGTCGTTAACATTACATTGACACCCCCTGCGTATCGCATATGGCAGTTTGAACTGCCAGATGTGCGTTTACGATGCAGGAACAGGAGCAATACTTACCTGAGTCCCCTCTCAATCCAGCGATGTCCACGAGAGCCTTGCCTCTCCGGGGATTCGTACTCCTGATTGGCTTTTGGCAGCAGTAGAATGGCTGTGAGTCAGCAGAGGAGATTACACATAATACAATAATACATGGCAGGCACAGCCCAGACTTCTGGGAATAAGAAAGGAAATATAGAATGCATATATATATATATATATATATATATATATATATATATAGACTGCAGCATTTCCAGGGACCATGCTGGCTGAATTCCGGGTTCTGATCCCAGCACAGCCGGACTCACCCTGTCCCTCTCCGGAACCGGGATGAACTTCTCCTCTCGGGCGCTCTTCAGGCGGATCTGGTCCAGCTCCGGGTCCGGCTCCGGTGCCGTCTCAGTCATTGCGGAGATCTCAGCACGTGCAGCCCCTGTACACAGTGCAGGGCGATGGGTCTCAGCGCCCTCTAGTGTTCCATATAAAGAATGACCACAGCTGATCCTGCAAAGAATTGAAACCAAGTTACCATGTCAGAAGCAATCATATGCCGGCAGTTATACAAATCTACACCAACTAACTGGAAATCAGAGATAATCTTTGGAAGGAACGACGGGCATGGATGAAGAACTACCAAATAGGGGGTACCACAAGATAACGCCACCAGCTCTGACACCCTGCGACCAACTAACTGCCCCCGGCTTCCAAGAGCGACCAACTAACTAACTGCCCCCGACTTCCAGGAGCAACCAACTAACTGCCCCCCCCGACTTCCAGGAGCAAGCAACTAACTGCCCCCCCGACTTCCAGGAGCAAGCAACGAACTGCCCCCCCCCCCCGACTTCCAGGAGCGACCAACTAACTGCCCCCGACTTCCAGGCACAACCAACTAACTGCCCCCGACTTCCAGGAGTGACCAACTGCCCCCGACTTCCAGGAGCAACCGACTAACTGCCCCCCCCCGACTTCCAGGAGTGACCAACTAACTGCCCCCGACTTCCAGGATTGACCAACTAACTGCCCCCGACTTCCAGGCACAACCAACTAACTGCCCCCGACTTCCAGGCACAACCAACTAACTGCCCCCGACTTCCAGGCACAACCAACTAACTGCCCCCGACTTCCAGGCACAACCAACGAACTGCCCCCGACTTCCAAGAGCGACCAACTAACTGCCCCCGACTTCCAGGCACAACCAACTAACTGCCCCCGACTTCCAGCAGTGACCACTGATCTAGAAATGTAAAAAAAAAAAAAAATTAAAGAATTTTCTAAACCTAAATTAAAACCAAGTCACCCATAAATTCATCCAAAAACTTCCACCCCCCAACAGCAAAAAGTTTATCGTCACACTATAGAAGTATGGGAAGGCAGAATACATGCTGAGATTCTGGAAGGTTCTGGATGGAGATGGGTGTCACTGTGAGAGATGGGGAGTCTGGAGGGGGTTAAGGGAAGCGGTGGGGGTGGGGTGTCCAGATAGCTGGCTGTACAGTGCCAGGCCTTTCTGTACACATTACCCACCCCCCCCCCCCCCCAAAACCCTTGTTTGGCACAGTGGAGGCGGAGTCTAGCAATGAGGACACGTCTTAGGTGACACCAATGGAGAGAAAATCCAGAATGTCACCCTTGTCTCTGGCACAGAGGAGGCGGAGTCTAACAATGAGGACACGTGTCTTAGATGGCACCAATAGAGAGGAAATGGGTTTCATTGACGGACATAGCGCTCCATTATTCAGAACCATTGGGTTATATTAACCCCTCAAAAAACAATAAGGTGTGACCACCCTCCTCCTGCGCTTGGTATCCAGGCCCCTCGACCACACTCCTCCCGGGACTCACAACTGGCTTCTTAGATGGCTTAGGTCTTGCTGCCCATAACGGACTGGGGTAGTCCACCGGTACTGAAAGCAAAGAAACAAAAAAGGGCGCACCGACCTAGCGCATTATCCTCAATAGAAGGCTTTATTAAAGTAACATTAAAAAATGGCTACTCACAGACGTAGATAAAATAAATCATATCAAGCTCAATTGCTCAAACGTCCGGGTGTAGTCCATACAATCGTTCATAACTGATGAGTTGACGGCTGACGCGTTTCGAGGCCCAGCCTCTTCCTTAGAGCCACTGTGTCATGGCTTTCTCCTTGGTTTATGTAGTGATGTACTGATCCAGTCCCTACCCCTAAGTGGGAGTGTCTCTTCCCCCGGGGGAGTGGCTAGAGTACTACAGCTCTTCCTCTCATGACCTCACTTATTAGTGGTATATAGTGACATAAATCAATCATGCTGATACAAAACAATGCTAAACATATATGCTAAAAATGTATATGTATACATATAGTTAAAATCATGTGCATGAAAATAGGATTAAAATGTAATATAATAAAAGTAAAAACCCTATACATAAAAAACCATATACATAAAAACTACCATGAGCAGATATCACAGACTGATGGAGTTGCTTGCTGAGTGCATATAGAGACACTGTAGGGGCTCCCTGAACCGACAATGGAGGGCAGCTAATGTGATCACTATTGGTAATACTCCCCATAATTTTCCTTTTTTACCTTTGCTGGTCTGCTGTGGTCTGGGCCATAGTCTCACCCACTCCTCTTCATACAATCCCCAAATTCTTTCATCATACAGGAGAGGGAGGGGGGGCGTGGAGAAGATCTGCACCAAACAGGGGGAGTCAAAACGGGGGTGGGGAGCCGATCGATCATTATACACCGGCTCCCGGCTCCGTAGAATGCTAATAGAGGGAGGACTCATGCGGAATATGGAGCCGATCGGTCATTACATGCCGATCACCGGCTCCGTGGAACGCACGCCGTTACATGGCTTCCGGGTTACCGCGATGCGTTCCAGCTGTCGTCACTTCCGCTAACATCACTTCCGCTGACGTCACTTCCCATGAATGGAGATGCTACGTACAGCGAGGTAGTTCGTCTCCATGGTGACCCTCCCTGGCCCTCCATTGGTCCAACGAGCACCAGCACCGCCCCTACTGCACAGCACCATATCCTAATAGATTACATATGAACGATTCCAGTAATCCTATATTTTAGCCTCAATTGTAGCACTGTCCCTTATTCTAGGACCTCCACCCTTAAATGGTTCCATATTAAGGGTGGAGGTCCTAGAATAAGGGACAGTGCTACAATTGAGGCTAAAATATAGGATTACTGGAATCGTTCATATGTAATCTATTAGGATATGGTGCTGTGCAGTAGGGGCGGTGCTGGTGCTCGTTGGACCAATGGAGGGCCAGGGAGGGTCACCATGGAGACGAACTACCTCGCTGTACGTAGCATCTCCATTCATGGGAAGTGACGTCAGCGGAAGTGATGTTAGCGGAAGTGACGACAGCTGGAACGCATCGCGGTAACCCGGAAGCCATGTAACGGCGTGCGTTCCACGGAGCCGGTGATCGGCATGTAATGACCGATCGGCTCCATATTCCGCATGAGTCCTCCCTCTATTAGCATTCTACGGAGCCGGGAGCCGGTGTATAATGATCGATCGGCTCCCCACCCCCGTTTTGACTCCCCCTGTTTGGTGCAGATCTTCTCCACGCCCCCCCTCCCTCTCCTGTATGATGAAAGAATTTGGGGATTGTATGAAGAGGAGTGGGTGAGACTATGGCCCAGACCACAGCAGACCAGCAAAGGTAAAAAAGGAAAATTATGGGGAGTATTACCAATAGTGATCACATTAGCTGCCCTCCATTGTCGGTTCAGGGAGCCCCTACAGTGTCTCTATATGCACTCAGCAAGCAACTCCATCAGTCTGTGATATCTGCTCATGGTAGTTTTTATGTATATGGTTTTTTATGTATAGGGTTTTTACTTTTATTATATTACATTTTAATCCTATTTTCATGCACATGATTTTAACTATATGTATACATATACATTTTTAGCATATATGTTTAGCATTGTTTTGTATCAGCATGATTGATTTATGTCACTATATACCACTAATAAGTGAGGTCATGAGAGGAAGAGCTGTAGTACTCTAGCCACTCCCCCGGGGGAAGAGACACTCCCACTTAGGGGTAGGGACTGGATCAGTACATCACTACATAAATCAAGGAGAAAGCCATGACACAGTGGCTCTAAGGAAGAGGCTGGGCCTCGAAACGCGTCAGCCGTCAACTCATCAGTTATGAACGATTGTATGGACTACACCCGGACGTTTGAGCAATTGAGCTTGATATGATTTATTTTATCTACGTCTGTGAGTAGCCATTTTTTAATGTTACTTTAATAAAGCCTTCTATTGAGGATAATGCGCTAGGTCGGTGCGCCCTTTTTTGTTTCTTTGCTTTATATTAACCCCTACAGGAGAAGGACACTAGGCAGACTTGGCTACGCCTATGGGCAGTCCCCCTCTCAGCTCTCCATTATTCAGAACCACAGGGACGTCCCCAAGCAGTGCCGAAACATGGGGGGGGGGAGATAGGACAACAGAAAATCCCAAGGCTAAACACAATAGCCAACCAGGTGAACAGGAGCTCAACAAAAAACAACTGGAGCCCAACCTGAGCAGTACACCCCCAAAGAGGGAACAGACCTTCTAAACAGCAGCCTGCAAAACCTTGCAGCCAAAGGAAACATCCACTTTATAGAACTTAGTGAGTTCCCACCGACAACCATGTTGCAACCCTGCGCCACTGACACCGGATGATGGAAGGTCCAAGAAGCACTAAGGGGTCAGAGTAAAGTGCGCCCTTACAGGGAAGGAAGGAACCTGACCGCTGATGGAATAGGCCGGAACCACCGCCTGTCTGATCCATCTGGAAATGGTCGCAGAGGAAGCGGACAACACTTTTCTTGGCCTGTCTGTGAGTCTGACCTCCGAAAAGTCTCCATGGCTGCCAAAAAAACCCGAATCACCCGAACCTCATCCAAGGCATGCAAAGCTAATTCCTCAGGATGGTGAGGCCCGGGACACAGGGAAGACAACACAATGTCTTCATTCAAAAGGAAATCAGAGACAACCTTAGGAAGGAACGATGGGCATGGATGAAGAACCACAAATAGGGGGGGACCACAAGATAACGCCGCCAGCTCTGACACCCTGCGAGCAGAGGTGACACCCACCTAAAAGACCCCCTTCTGGGACAGCATGAGCAGGGGAATCTCCCGAATATTTTCAAATGTAGTCTTCTGGAGAACTGAAAGCATGAAGTTCAGATCCCAGGGCGGTAGAGGAGATCACACCGGTGGAGTCAGATGTTTAACCCCCTGAATACAGGTAAGTGGCCAGGGGTCCCTGAAAGAAGGGCCTTGGAGGACTGACTGGAGCAAATGTCACTTCCAGTTCCTGGGCCAAATTAAATCATTTTAGAACTTCTTTAAAAGGAAGTTTTTTTTTTTTTTTTGGGTTGATTTTTTGCTTTTAAAGGTAAATTCGAGATTTGGGGTCTTTTTGACCCCCGATCTTTGAATAAAGAGGTCCTGTCATCCTTTTTTACTATTATAAGGGATGTTTAAATTCCTTGTAATAGGAAAAAAGTAATAAAAAAAAAAAAAAGCACAGTGTAAAAATAAAATATAAAAGAAATAAGAAGTGAACGCATACACAAGTCACGCACGCATATTTAAAGCAGTTGTAAACCCTAGAAAAAAAATAACCTGCAAGACAAAGGCATAATGAGCTAGTTTGCATCGCATACTAGCCCATTATGTGTAACTTACCTTAGAATGAAGCCCCGACACGGACCCCCGGACATTGCTGCGGGCGCTGCCATGATCCCTCGCCGTCTCTTCCGCGTTCGGCGGCTCCGGCGCGGTGATTGGCCGGAAGAGACGGCTCCGGCGCGATGATTGGCCGGAAGAGACGGCTCTGGTGTGATGATTGGCCGGAGCCGCGATGACGTCACTCCCGCGCATGCGCGCGGGAGTGATTTTCCGGCAAGCTCCCGGCAAATTAATTGAAGGTCCCCCCGGACCTTCAGAGCGCATGTGTCACTCGCGAGAGCGGCTGCATGCACTGTAAATATCTCCTAAACCATGCCGGTTTAGGAGATATTATTTGTACCTACAGGTAATCCTTATTATAGGCCGCATTATAGGCTTACCTGTAGGTAAAAGTGTCAAAAAGCGGGATTCTACCACTTTAAAGAAAGGTCAAACACACATGTGAGGTATCGCCGCAATAATTCCATCCCCCGACCTCCTCTGTAACTCTAAGCTGGTAACCCGGACATTTTTCAAGCGTCGCCTATGGAGATTTTTATGTACCGACATTTGTCGCCATCCCAAAAGCGAAATGTTAGGTTTCTATTTTTTTGGCGTAACATTCTCTCTCACATTATATTTGGGGTAAATATTGTGGTTTTTTTTTTTTTTTTATTCATTACAGAGTATTTTTTTTTTTTTATTTAAATTGTGTTTGAAAGACTTCTATGCAAATATGGAATGACATCAAAATACTGCAACAACCGCCATTTTATTCTCTAGGGTCTCTGCTAAAAAAATCTATAAAATGTTTGGGGGGTTCTAAGTAATTTTCTAGCAAAAAATCCTGATTTAAACTTTAAAAGAAAAGGTGGCAGAAAACGCCGGGTCAGGGAGGGGTCAGGGAGGGGTCAGGAAGGGGTCAGGGAGGGGTCAGATGTGAACATTTGTTGGATCTCTCCAATCTCTGTGCTGTTGTTTCACTCATTGGACTCACATGGATAATATTCTTGAATTCATGATCTATCAAACTGCCCATGGGGGGGGGGGGGGTGTTGACACCTTAGAATGGCAATGGGGGGGATAATACCCCACACCTCAGACTGCCCATGGAGAGGGGGGGGGGGTAACACCTCAGACTGAGCATGGAGAGGGGGGGTAACACCTCAGACTGAGCATGGAGGGGGGGGTAACACCTCAGACTGAGCATGGAGGGGGGGGTAACACCTCAGACTGAGCATGGAGGGGGGGGTAACACCTCAGACTGAGCATGGAGGGGGGGGTAACACCCCCAAACTGCCCATGGAGGGGGGGGGGGTAACACCTCAGACTGTCCATGGAGGGGGGGGGGTAACACCTCAGACTGCCCATGGAGGGGGGGGGGGTAACACCTCAGACTGAGCATGGAGGGGGGGGGTAACACCTCAGACTGAGCATGGAGGGGGGGGTAACACCTCAGACTGAGCATGGAGGGGGGGGTAACACCTCAGACTGAGCATGGAGGGGGGGGTAACACCTCAGACTGAGCATGGAGGGGGGGGGTAACACCTCAGACTGAGCATGGAGGGGGGGGTAACACCCCCAAACTGCCCATGGAGGGGGGGGGGGGTAACACCTCAGACTGTCCATGGAGGGGGGGGGTAACACCTCAGACTGCCCATGGAGGGGGGGGGGGTAACACCTCAGACTGAGCATGGAGGGGGGGGGGGTAACACCTCAGACTGAGCATGGAGGGGGGGGTAACACCTCAGACTGAGCATGGAGGGGGGGGTAACACCTCAGACTGAGCATGGAGGGGGGGGTAACACCTCAGACTGAGCATGGAGGGGGGGGTAACACCTCAGACTGAGCATGGAGGGGGGGGTAACACCTCAGACTGAGCATGGAGGGGGGGGTAACACCCCCAAACTGCCCATGGAGGGGGGGGGGGGGGTAACACCTCAGACTGTCCATGGAGGGGGGGGGGTAACACCTCAGACTGCCCATGGAGGGGGGGGGGGGGGGTAACACCTCAGACTGAGCATGGAGGGGGGGGGTAACACCTCAGACTGAGCATGGAGGGGGGGGTAACACCTCAGACTGAGCATGGAGGGGGGGGTAACACCTCAGACTGAGCATGGAGGGGGGGGGGTAACACCTCAGACTGCCCATGGAGGGGGGGGGTAAAACCTCAGACTGAGCATGGAGGGGGGGGTAACACCTCAGACTGCCCATGGAGGGGGGGGGGTAACACATCAGACTGCCCATGGGGGGACCCCCACTCTCCGCCCCGTCCCCCCAAGAGGTTAGGGGAGAACTGAACTGCCATTACCTGTAACATGGGGGGAGGGGGGGTCACTATAATGATGATGTCAGGAGAGGAGGAGGGGAACCCCATCGGAACAATGCACAGTGACTGGCTGCTACTGAACTCCCCCTCCCATCATTCATACAGATAGAATCCCCCCACACACTACAAACCTGCCGCCGCACAGCTCAGCGCTCTCACGTGACTTGGAGGATGCGCCGTCATGTGACCGGTCCGGTCCCGCCCCCTCAGGCAGTGTCCTCTCGCGAGGTTTGGAGTCAGGCAGCTGCCAGAACCCGGAAGTGGTGAGAAGAGGAAGAACTGAGGATGGACGGTGAGTACCGGAGGGGAACCTACCGACTGTTCCCGGGGACCCCTCCCCCCTGTACTGTGTATATAGAGATGTGACCGGGCCTCTCTATTCCCCACTACCCCCCCCCCATAACACCACACTGGGGGAGGGGATTTCATGTCTGTGATGATGGGTGAATGTGCAGCCAATGTGTTTTGGTGGGTGGAGTCAGACTGGGTGAGACCCCTCCTGTCAGGTGTCTGTGCCCCTCCCTCCGAGAATAGCCCCCTCCTCTGAGGATAGCTCCCCTCCCTCTAAGAATAGCCCCCCCTCCCTCTGAGAATAGCCCCCCCTCCCTCTGAGAATAGCCCCCCTCCCTCTGAGGATAGCCCCCCTCCCTCTGAGAATAGCCCCCCCTCCCTCTGAGGATAGCTCCCCCTCCCTCTAAGAATAGCCCCCCCTCCCTCTGAGAATAGCCCCCCCTTAGAGAATAGCCCCCCTCCCTCTAAGAATAGCCCCCCCTTAGAGAATAGCCCCCCCCTCCCTCTGAGTATAGCCCCCCCTCCCTCTGAGGATATCCCCCCTCCCTCTGAGGATAACCCCCCCCCTCTGAGAATAGCCCCCCCTCTCTGAGAATAGCCCCCCCTCCCTCTGAGGATAGCCCCCCCCCCCTCTGAGAATAGCCCCCCCTCCCCTCTGAGAATAGCCCCCCTCCCTCTGAGGATAACCCCCCTCCTTCTGAGAATAGCCCCCCCCTCTGAGAATAGCCCCCCCTCTCTGAGAATAGCCCCCCCCCTCCCTCTGAGGATAGCCCCCCCTCCCTCTGAGGATAGCCCCTCCCCTCTGAGGATAGCCCCCCTCCCCTCTGAGAATAGCCCCACCTCCCTCTGAGAATAGCCCCCCTCCCCTCTGAGGATAGCCCCCCCTCCCTCTGAGAATAGCCCCCCCTCTCTGAGAATAGCCCCCCCTCCCTCTGAGGATAGCCCCTCCCCTCTGAGGATAGCCCCCCTCCCTCTGAGAATAGCCCCCCCTCCCTCTGAGGATAGCCCCCCCTCCCTCTGAGGATAGCTCCCCCTCCCTCTAAGAATAGCCCCCCCTCCCTCTGAGAATAGCCCCCCCTTAGAGAATAGCCCCCCTCCCTCTAAGAATAGCCCCCCCTTAGAGAATAGCCCCCCCCTCCCTCTGAGTATAGCCCCCCCTCCCTCTGAGGATATCCCCCCTCCCTCTGAGGATAACCCCCCCCCTCTGAGAATAGCCCCCCCTCTCTGAGAATAGCCCCCCCTCCCTCTGAGGATAGCCCCCCCCCTCTGAGAATAGCCCCCCCTCCCCTCTGAGAATAGCCCCCCTCCCTCTGAGGATAACCCCCCTCCTTCTGAGAATAGCCCCCCCCTCTGAGAATAGCCCCCCCTCTCTGAGAATAGCCCCCCCCCTCCCTCTGAGGATAGCCCCCCCTCCCTCTGAGGATAGCCCCTCCCCTCTGAGGATAGCCCCCCTCCCCTCTGAGAATAGCCCCACCTCCCTCTGAGAATAGCCCCCCTCCCCTCTGAGGATAGCCCCCCCTCCCTCTGAGAATAGCCCCCCCTCTCTGAGAATAGCCCCCCCTCCCTCTGAGGATAGCCCCCCTCCCCTCTGAGGATAGCCCCCCTCCCTCTGAGAATAGCCCCCCCTCCCTCTGAGGATAGCCCCCCCTCCCTCTGAGGATAGCTCCCCCTCCCTCTAAGAATAGCCCCCCCTCCCTCTGAGAATAGCCCCCCCTTAGAGAATAGCCCCCCTCCCTCTGAGAATAGCCCCCCTCCCTCTAAGAATAGCCCCCCCTTAGAGAATAGCCCCCCCCTCCCTCTGAGTATAGCCCCCCCTCCCTCTGAGGATATCCCCCCTCCCTCTGAGGATATCCCCCCTCCCTCTGAGAATAGCCCCCCCTCTCTGAGAATAGCCCCCCCCCCCTCTGAGAATAGCCCCCCCTCCCCTCTGAGAATAGCCCCCCTCCCCTCTGAGAATAGCCCCCCTCCCTCTGAGGATAACCCCCCTCCTTCTGAGTATAGCCCCCCCCTCTGAGAATAGCCCCCCCTCTCTGAGAATAGCCCCCCCCTCCCTCTGAGGATAGCCCCCCCTCCCTCTGAGGATAGCCCCCCCTCCCTCTGAGGATAGCCCCTCCCCTCTGAGGATAGCCCCCCTCCCCTCTGAGAATAGCCCCACCTCCCTCTGAGAATAGCCCCCCTCCCCTCTGAGGATAGCCCCCCCTCCCTCTGAGAATAGCCCCCCCTCTCTGAGAATAGCCCCCCCTCCCTCTGAGGATAGCCCCCCTCCCCTCTGAGGATAGCCCCCCTCCCCTCTGAGAATAGCCCCACCTCCCTCTGAGGATAGCCCCCCCCTCCCTCTGAGGATAGCCCCCCCCCCTCTGAGGATAGCCCCCCCCCCCTCTGAGGATAGCCCCCCCCCCCCTCTGAGGATAGCCCCCCTCCCCTCTGAGGATAGCCCCCCCCCTTAGAGACACTTAGAGGAGATTTCCTCTCCCTTCCTGGTGTCCGGGGACAGTAGATGAAAGGACGGACCACCCAGAGGGTCCAAGGGGGGCAGGAAATGAGCTGAGCAGGCAGATGACCGCTCCGCTCCACAGAGACATTCCCACTGTTCTCTATGGGGCAATTGCATGAAAACGGACCGCCTGTCCATTTCCATCCGATCCACCAGGCAGATGGAGAACAGGACCACCATCCGTCTGGATGTTCCCGGCAGAATCGGATCGGATGGTGGAGGGTGTCAGCGGACGTCTCCATAGAGGAGACTGGAGGGTCCAATCAGGTCCACCCTGAAAAACTGACAAAGGACCCCGATACAGCGGAGGATGGGGGTCATGTGATCAATGAAAAGGAAGAATAAAAGGTATCTAAAATGTTATTTTTATATCCACAAATGTTTCACTTTTCATTTCTATCTCATACTGAACAAGGTGAGAGGTCACACAGACTTTAACCCATTGAGCGCAAGAAAATAAACCTTTCTCTGTAAACTTTTTGGTAAAATTCTTATGAGTTTAAAATTTTCAGACCCCTGTTGTCTGGGGGCTGCCCCTGCCCCCCCCCCCGGTGTCCCACTGGGTGCCGCTCTCCTCCTCCTCCCGTTGTCTGGGTGCCGCTCTCCGCCTCCTCCTCCCGTTGTCTGGGTGCCGCTCTCCGCCTCCTCCTCCCGTTGTCTGGGTGCCGCTCTCCGCCTCCTCCTCCCGTTGTCTGGGTGCCGCTCTCCTCCTCCTCCTGTGGTCTGGGTGCCGCTCTCCGCCCCCTCCTCCCGTTGTCTGGGTGCCGCTCTCCTCCTCCTCCCGTTGTCTGGGTGCCGCTCTCCGCCTCCTCCCCCCGTTGTCTGGGTGCCGCTCTCCGCCCCCTCCCCCCGTTGTCTGGGTGCCGCTCTCCGCCCCCTCCTCCCGTTGTCTGGGTGCCGCTCTCCGCCTCCTCCTCCCGTGGTCTGGGTGCCGCTCTCCGCCCCCTCCTCCCGTTGTCTGGGTGCCGCTCTCCTCCTCCTCCCGTGGTCTGGGTGCCGCTCTCCGCCTCCTCCTCCTCCCGTGGTCTGGGTGCCGCTCTCCGCCTCCTCCTCCTCCCGTTTTCTGGGTGCCGCTCTCCACCTCCTCCTCCCGTTGTCTGGGTGCCGCTCTCCGCCTCCTCCTCCCGTTGTCTGGGTGCCGCTCTCCGCCCCCTCCTCCCGTTGTCTGGGAGCCGCTCTCCGCCTCCTCCCGTTTTCTGGGTGCCGCTCTCCTCCGCCTCTTCCCGTTTTCTGGGTGCCGCTCTCCGCCTCCTCCTATTGTCCCGTGACTCCTGGTGTCTGGGTGCCGTGGACTGCCGGTGTCTGGGTGCCACCCACTCCCGCTGCCACCGCCTCCTCCCGTTGTCTGGGTGCTGCTGCCTCCGCCCGTTACCCCACTGACCCCTAATGTCTGGGTGCTGCTGACTCCCGGTGTCCCTCTAACTCCCGGGGTGCTGCCCACTCCCGGTGTCTCACTAACTCTCGTCCCGTGACTCCCGGTGTCTGGGTGCCGCCGACTCCCGGTGTCCCACTAACTCCTGGGGTGCCGCCGACTCCCGCCACTAACTCTAAAGCAGATTGCTCTTCAGAGGGACGGCTTCCATTTGTGTGAACAAGCCATAAAGAAACATTTTTTGATCAGGATTTTGATATACTCTGAAGTGCCATACATGAATCCAAATCTGGCGAGTTCAGCCGGGATCATCTGAAATCTGATCCATATATATAGGCACTCAGTCTACCGATCAACTTCTGTACAACCAGCCTGTCAGGTTTTTCCTGATCAACCAGATCCTAAGCAGGCTGCACAGATCAGTGTTATCCGATAGCAGGGAAGTCTTCCCACCATCAGAACACAATAGCTCAGCAGGAGGAATCCCCTCACCCACATTCCCCATCCAATGTTGGGGGTTATTATTGTGTTCATTGACTCCAATGTTGGGGGTTATTGTGTCCACTGGCACCAATGTTGGGGGTGGTTATTGCATTCACTGGCACCAATGTTGGGGGTGGTTATTGCATTCACTGGCACCACTGTTGGGGGTGGTTATTGCACTCCAGCTTCTTCAGTGTGAATTGCTATGCGTTGTAAAAATGCAGCAGAACCACTGAGGTGTGAAAATGCGCTGCTATAATTATAAAGTTTATAACAACCACTGGCTGTAGGACTCCTTCACACCGGGCCGGGGTTCATACTGCCCACTGAAACAAGGACCGGCTTGCAGCCACTCGGGGTCATTCCCATGCAATGGCAAGTTTTAAATAGTATGTTACATTTGTCAGTCGGTAACTCCATTAAATGTAACAAATTCATAGTTACATAGTTTGTGAGGTTGAAAAAATACATCAGTCCATCCAGTTCAACCTATGATGTGTTTGTGTGTTTGCTGTTAACCATACATTGTATACCCCTGTATGTTGTACATTGTATACCCCTGTATGTTCTACATTGTATACTCCTGTATGTTGTACATTGGATACCCCTGTATGTTGTACATTGTATACCCCCTGTATGTTGTACATTGTATACCCCTGTATGTTGTACATTGTATACCCCTGTATGTTGTACATTGTATACCCCCTGTATGTTGTACATTGTATACCCCTGTATGTTGTACATTGTATACCCCTGTATGTTGTACATTGTATACCCCTGTATGTTGTACATTGTATACCCCTGTATGTTGTACATTGTATACCCCCTGTATGTTGTACATTGTATTCCCCTGTATGTTGTACATTGTATACCCCTGTATGTTGTACATTGTATACCCCTGTATGTTGTACATTGTATACCCCTGTATGTTGTACATTGTATACCCCTGTATGTTCTACATTGTATACTCCTGTATGTTGTACATTGTATACCCCTGTATGTTGTACATTGTATACCCCTGTATGTTGTACATTGTATACCCCCTGTATGTTGTACATTGTATACCCCTGTATGTTGTACATTGTATACCCCTGTATGTTGTACATTGTATACCCCTGTATGTTGTACATTGTATACCCCTGTATGTTGTACATTGTATACCCCCTGTATGTTGTACATTGTATTCCCCTGTATGTTGTACATTGTATACCCCTGTATGTTGTACATTGTATACCCCTGTATGTTGTACATTGTATACCCCTGTATGTTGTACATTGTATACCCCTGTATGTTCTACATTGTATACTCCTGTATGTTGTACATTGTATACCCCTGTATGTTGTACATTGTATACCCCTGTATGTTGTACATTGTATACCCCTGTATGTTGTACATTGTATACCCCTGTATGTTCTACATTGTATACTCCTGTATGTTGTACATTGTATACCCCCTGTATGTTGTACATTGTATACCCCTGTATGTTGTACATTGTATACCCCCGTATGTTGTACATTGTATACCCCTGTATGTTGTACATTGTATACCCCTGTATGTTGTACACTGTATATCCCTGTGTGTTGTACATTGTATACCCCCTGTGTGTTGTACATTGTATACCCCCTGTGTGTTGTACATTGTATACCCCCTGTATGTTGTACATTGTATACCCCCTGTGTGTTGTACATTGTATACCCCCTGTGTGTTGTACATTGTATACCCCTGTGTGTTGTACATTGTATACCCCCTGTGTGTTGTACATTGTATACCCCTGTGTGTTGTACATTGTATACCCCTGTGTGTTGTACATTGTATACCCCCTGTATGTTGTACATTGTATACCCCTGTATGTTGTACATTGTATACCCCTGTATGTTGTACATTGTATACCCCTGTATGTTGTACATTGTACACCCCTGTATGTTGTACATTGTATACCCCTGTATGTTGTACATTGTATACCCCTGTATGTTGTACATTGTATACCCCTGTATGTTGTACATTGTATACCCCTGTATGTTGTACATTGTATACCCCCCTGTATGTTGTACATTGTATACCCCTTTATTCTGTACATTGTATACTCCTTTATTCTGTACATTGTATACCCCTGTATGTTGTACATTGTATACCCCCTATGTGTTGTACATTGTATACCCCCTGTGTGTTGTACATTGTATACTCCTGTATGTTGTACATTGTATACCCCCTGTATGTTGTACATTGTATACCCCCTGTATGTTGTGGTCTTTAAGGTGCCCATCTAATAGTTTTTTTGAAACTATCGATGCTCCCTGCTGATACCACTGCTTGTGGAAGAGAATTCCACATCCTTCTCTTCAGGTGATTTGGGTTTTGCCATAACCACATGCAATTGTGCAGAATTTTGGGGGCACTGCCACATGTGTGAATGAGCCCTGAGGGTGAGGTTTATTGGTGGCACTTAAAGCGGAGCTCCACCCAAAAAGGGAGGCTCCATGGGGCTGTTCCTCGGAAGTTCGGCCCCTCCTCCTCCTCCTTTCTCCGCTGCCAGGCCATCCACAAAACACAGCGCTTGGCCTCCGAGAGCCGATTGGAAAATTGGCCGGAGTGCCGACATTGTGGGATCCCAGGACAGGGAAGTGTCCTTATAATAAAAGCCAGCAGCTACAGGATTTGTACAGGATTTGTAGCTGCTGACTTTTAATTTTTTGGTGGGGGGGTGGAATTGCTCTTTAACTTTTTGTTTAACCCTTTGCTCAGAGCAAAAACCCACCCGTGCTCCCCGGTGCCGGCTTCTGATTGCCAAAAACCAGCATGCTGACCATTTGTCATGCCCACATCCTATTTCCTGCAGAGTGCCCTTCCTCCGACACAATGGGTTCTTGTATTCTGGCTGTTACAATGTTGTATTATTGCTGCTTTGTATCATTTCTGGCTTCCTGTGATTTCCTCTCCCTGCATATAGAGAGGTGTAAGCTGTATTTCTATGGTGGTGATGTCATTCCGCCACACTATCAGGCTCTGCGGTCTTGTGACTGTGATGAGTAAAGTGTGAATGGAGTTCAGGGCTGAGTCCCGGGTGTGTCCGTGGGCCGGGAACAGCACAGCCGGTCTTTCTGTGGAGACGCTGACATCACCAGCACAGTGCCGTATTTATAGGACCGGCCCACTGGCTTCTATCAAACAGTGACTAAAAATAGAGCCGTGACTCAGGAAACCTGCAAGGAACACAAGGGCTGCCAATTCTCACACCTTCCAAAGGTTCTACCTGCTTAGCTCCCTCCAGCCTCCGTACTTCCCTCCAGCCTCCGTACTTCCCTCCGGCCTCAGTACTTCCCTCCGGCCTCAGTACTTCCCTCCGGCCTCAGTACTCCCCTCCGGCCTCCGTACTTCCCTCCGGCCTCAGTACTTCCCTCCGGCCTCCGTACTTCCCTCCGGCCTCCGTACTTCCCTCCGGCCTCCGTACTTCCCTCCGGCCTCAGTACTCCCCTCCGGCCTCAGTACTTCCCCCTCCAGCCTCCGTACTTCCCTCCGGCCTCCGTACTTCCCTCCGGCCTCCGTACTTCCCTCCGGCCTCAGTACTCCCCTCCGGCCTCAGTACTTCCCTCCAGCCTCCGTACTTCCCTCCGGCCTCCGTACTTCCCTCCGGCCTCAGTACTTCCCCCTCCAGCCTCCGTACTTCCCTCCGGCCTCCGTACTTCCCTCCGGCCTCCGTACTTCCCTCCGGCCTCCGTACTTCCCTCCGGCCTCCGTACTTCCCTCCGGCCTCAGTACTCCCCTCCGGCCTCAGTACTTCCCCCTCCAGCCTCCGTACTTCCCCCCTCCAGCCTCCGTACTTCCCCCTCCAGCCTCCGTACTTCCCCCTCCAGCCTCCGTACTTCCCCCTCCAGCCTCCGTACTTCCCCCTCCAGCCTCCGTACTTCCCCCTCCAGCCTCCGTACTTCCCCCCTCCAGCCTCCGTACTTCCCCCCTCCAGCCTCCGCCTCCGTACTTCCCCCCTCCAGCCTCCGTACTTCCCCCCTCCAGCCTCCGTACTTCCCCCCTCCAGCTTCCGTACTTCCCCCTCCAGCCTCCGTACTTCCCCCTCCAGCCTCCGTACTTCCCCCTCCAGCTTCCGTACTTCCCCCTCCAGCTTCCGTACTTCCCCCTCCAGCTTCCGTACTTCCCCCTCCGGCCTCCGTACTCCCCTCCGGCCTCCGTACTCCCCCCTCCAGCCTCCGTACTCCCCCCCTCCAGCCTCCGTACTGCCCCCTCCAGCCTCCGTACTGCCCCCTCCAGCCTCCGTACTTCCCCCTCCAGCCTCCGTACTTCCCCCTCCAGCCTCCGTACTTCCCCCTCCAGCCTCCGTACTTCCCCCTCCAGCCTCCGTACTTCCCTCCAGCCTCCGTACTTCCCTCCAGCTTCCGTACTTCCCTCCAGCCTCCGTACTTCCCTCCAGCTTATGTACTTCCCTCCAGCCTCCGTACTTCCCTCCAGCTTATGTACTTCCCTCCAGCCTCCGTACTTCCCTCCAGCTTATGTACTTCCCTCCAGCCTCCGTACTTCCCCCTCCAGCCTCTGTACTTCCCTCCAGCTTCCGTACTTCCCTCCAGCCTCCGTACTTCCCTCCAGCCTCCGTACTCCCCTCCAGCTTCTGTACTTCCCTCCAGCTTCTGTACTTCCCTCCAGCTTCTGTACTTCCCTCCAGCTTCTGTAATCCCTCCGGCCTCTGTACTCCCCTCCGGCCTCTGTACTCCCCTCCGGCCTCTGTACTCCCCTCCGGCCTCTGTACTCCCCTCCGGCCTCTGTACTCCCCTCCGGCCTCTGTACTTCCCTCCGGCCTCTGTACTTCCCTCCGGCCTCTGTACTTCCCCCTCCAGCCTCCGTACTTCCCCCCTCCAGCCTCCGTACTTCCCCCTCCAGCCTCCGTACTTCCCCCTCCAGCCTCCGTACTTCCCCCTCCAGCCTCCGTACTTCCCCCTCCAGCCTCCGTACTTCCCCCCTCCAGCCTCCGTACTTCCCCCCTCCAGCCTCCGTACTTCCCCCCTCCAGCCTCCGTACTTCCCCCCTCCAGCCTCCGTACTTCCCCCCTCCAGCTTCCGTACTTCCCCCTCCAGCCTCCGTACTTCCCCCTCCAGCCTCCGTACTTCCCCCTCCAGCTTCCGTACTTCCCCCTCCAGCTTCCGTACTTCCCCCTCCAGCTTCCGTACTTCCCCCTCCGGCCTCCGTACTCCCCTCCGGCCTCCGTACTCCCCCCTCCAGCCTCCGTACTCCCCCCCTCCAGCCTCCGTACTGCCCCCTCCAGCCTCCGTACTGCCCCCTCCAGCCTCCGTACTTCCCCCTCCAGCCTCCGTACTTCCCCCTCCAGCCTCCGTACTTCCCCCTCCAGCCTCCGTACTTCCCCCTCCAGCCTCCGTACTTCCCTCCAGCCTCCGTACTTCCCTCCAGCTTCCGTACTTCCCTCCAGCCTCCGTACTTCCCTCCAGCTTATGTACTTCCCTCCAGCCTCCGTACTTCCCTCCAGCTTATGTACTTCCCTCCAGCCTCCGTACTTCCCTCCAGCTTATGTACTTCCCTCCAGCCTCCGTACTTCCCCCTCCAGCCTCTGTACTTCCCTCCAGCTTCCGTACTTCCCTCCAGCCTCCGTACTCCCCTCCAGCTTCTGTACTTCCCTCCAGCTTCTGTACTTCCCTCCAGCTTCTGTACTTCCCTCCAGCTTCTGTAATCCCTCCGGCCTCTGTACTCCCCTCCGGCCTCTGTACTCCCCTCCGGCCTCTGTACTCCCCTCCGGCCTCTGTACTCCCCTCCGGCCTCTGTACTCCCCTCCGGCCTCTGTACTCCCCTCCGGCCTCTGTACTCCCCTCTGGCCTCTGTACTTCCCTCCGGCCTCTGTACTTCCCTCCGGCCTCCGTACTTCCCCCTCCAGCCTCCGTACCTCCCTCCAGCCTCCGTACTTCCCCCCTCTAGCCTCCGTACCTCCCCCTCCAGCCTCCGTACTTCCCCCTCCAGCCTCCGTACTTCCCCCTCCAGCCTCCGTACTTCCCTCCAGCTTCTGTACTTCCCTCCAGCTTCTGTACTTCCCTCCGGCCTCAGTACTCCCCTCCGGCCTCTGTACTCCCCTCCGGCCTCTGTACTCCCCTCCGGCCTCTGTACTCCCCTCCGGCCTCTGTACTCCCCTCCGGCCTCTGTACTCCCCTCCGGCCTCTGTACTCCCCTCCGGCCTCTGTACTCCCCTCCGGCCTCTGTACTCCCCTCTGGCCTCTGTACTCCCCTCCGGCCTCTGTACTTCCCTCCGGCCTCTGTACTTCCCTCCGGCCTCTGTACTTCCCTCCGGCCTCTGTACTTCCCTCCGGCCTCTGTACCTCACTCCGGCCTCTGTACCTCACTCCGGCCTCAGTACCTCCTGGGTACAAATATGGAACACCAAATGTTATGGTGAAGTCAGGGTTGGTGGTTTCAGGTCAGCGACTCTATGGGGGAGATTTACTAAAACTGCAGCACGCAGAATCTGGTGCAGCCAATCAGCTTCTAACTTCAGCTTCTTCAATTAAGCTTTGACAATAAGCCCTCGTTCACACTGAACGCTGTGAGGTTCGCTGAACTCGCACAACGTCAAACCCGCATTTCAGGGGCGATTTCAATAACATCTGTGTGGGCTCATGCACAGATCTCTAGTGAAATCGCCCCTGAAGTTACCAAGAGTAGTGCAGGAACTACAGAAATTGGTGTGGCGCCACAAAGCCTGGTTTGGGACAGTTCTGTTGCCAGCAATAGGCTGCGATTTGGCATGTGATATGAATGGGGCCTAAACCTGGAAGCTGATTGGTTACTATGCAGAGCTGCACCATATTCTGTGTGCTCCAGTTTTGGTAGGGCTGGCCATAGATGGTTCGAATCTCGGCCAGTTCAGCAGGAACCGGCCGAGATTTGAGCCGTGTGTGGGCAGCTTGGGTACAACCAGCCTGACGGATTCACTTGCCAAGTGGCTGCTATAACTGCTAGCAATAATCAGTATTACTTTTGCAGGGACTGCTTATACCTCGGCAGGAGGGATTCCCCTGTCAGCACTTTGTGTTGCAAGAATCCTGCAAATTTCAACCATGGGTTGCAGGAAAGAAATTTGCACCATCTATGGCCTGCCTAAGTCTCTCTCCCCCTCCCCCCCATTGTATTGAATTGGCAGACAGCCAGGCCAGTAGTAATTTCAGAATCAATGGCAGCCTGCATGTTTTTGTCAAGTGGGAGGTTTTCTTCAAGGAAGCTTCAGCCTTCCCCATATTTCCCCGCTTGTATCTTGGCGAACTGCGAGAAACGTTAAAGTGATTGTAAAGTCTCGTTTAAAAACAAAAAAAAATAACAAACAGGTTATACTTCCTTCCTCTTATACTTCCCACCTCTGGGCAGTTGGTTTTGCACAGAGCGGCCCGGATCCTCCTCTTCTTGGGTCCCTCTTCTGTGCTCCTGGCCCCTCCCTCCCTTTGAGTGCCCCCAAAGAAAGCAGCTTACTATGGGGGCAGCCAAGCAGCAGCTCCATGTATCCTTTTAGACACAGAGCTGCCCTTCAGCCCCACCCCCTCTCTCTCTCCTGATTGGCTAACTGACTTTGATTGACAGCCATGGGAGCCAATGGCAAACCTGCCGTGTCTCAGCCAATCAGGAGGGAGAGTCTCTGATGGCCGAAGGACTCATGGACATTGCTAGACAGAGATGGGGCTCAGGTATGTGTTAGGGGGGTGAGGGCTGCACACAGAAGGCTTTTTATTTAGAATGCACCTTCTGACTTTACAACTCCTTTACCCACTTGCCAACTGCTGTAGTTTTACTTCGGCAGGTCGGCTGTATTACGCGAAACAACTTACCCGTACGTCGCTTTGTGTAATAGATAGTGGGGGCGCACGCTGATTGGCCTGAGGGGGAACCAATCAGCGGGTGCGGCAGCTGCGATATCCGCCGCACACCCGCGATCGCTCCCCATGGAGACAGAATGGCGGTCTGCTTATGTAATGTATTTATTTCAGGTACTTATATAGCGCTGTCAATTTACGCAGCACTTTACATATACGTTGTACATTCACATCAGTCCCTGCCCTCAGGAGCTTACAATCTAAGGTCCCTAACACACATTAGGGCCAATTTTATACAAGATCCAATTAACCTACCAGCATGTCTTTGGAGTGTGGGAGGAAACCGGAGTACCCGGAGGAAACCCACGCAGGCACAGGGAGAACATGCAAACTCCAGGCAGGTAGTGTCGTGGTTGGGATTCCAACCAGCGACCCTCTTGCTGCCAGGTGAAAGTGCCAACCACTACACCACTGTGATCCTCCTATTTAGAAACACAGGTCTCTGTGTTCATGCAATGAGTCCATCCCCCACACAGTTAGAGAAGGCACCCCCTAGGGACACACTTAACTCCTTGATCACCCCTGGTGTTAACCCCTTCCCTGCCAGTGTCATTAGTACAGTGACAGTGCATATTTTTAGAACTGATTACTGTAGTAATGTCAGTCAGGGGTCCGATCTGTCTGCTGCAATGTCGCAGTCCTGCAAAAAAATCGCAGATCGCCGCCATTACTAGTAAAAAAAAAATAAATAAATAAAAGTGACATAAATCTTTCCCGTAGTCTGTAGACGCGATAACTTTTGCACAAACCAATCAATATAGGCTTATTGGGATATTTTTATTTTTTCTAACCAAAAATATTTAGCAGAATACAAATTGGCCTAAAATAATGAAAAATTTGATATTTACATTTTTTTTATCGGGAATGTTTTATAGCAGAAAGTAAAAAAATATTATTTTTTTTTTTTTTTTTTTTTCAGAATTGTTGCTTATAGCGCAAAAAATAAAAAATTGCAGAGGTGATCAAATACCACCAAAAGAAATCTCTGTTTGTGGGGAAAAAAGGACAATTTTATTAAGGTACAAAGTTGCAGGACTGCGCAATTGTTAAAGTAACGCAGTGCCATAATGCAAAAAATTACCCGGTAAAACCTTCCAGTCCTTAATTGGTTAAGGCAGATTCCTCCCATTTTTGGGTAAATCAGTGAGCCAATCACACAAGTAGGAAATTACATTTCTGTGGGTGTGGTCAGTATACATTCTGTGTACAGAGCGCCTCCAGGTGACCATGTTGGATGTTACAGAAAATTACAGCAGCTGCAGAAAAGGAAAGTGAACTTTTTAAAGAGGAAGTAAACCCTCCTCTGTAACTTGTACCTATAGATGATCCTATGATAAGACTCCCCTATAGATGATCCTATGATAAGACTCCCCTATAGATGATCCTATGATAAGACTCCCCTATAGATGATCCTATGATAAGACTCCCCTATAGGTGATCCTATGATAAGACTCCCCTATAGGTGATCCTAGGATAAGACTCCCCTATAGGTGATCCTATGATAAGACTTCCCTATAGATGATCCTATGATAAGACTTCCCTATAGATGATCCTATGATAAGACTCCCCTATAGGTGATCCTATGATAAGACTCCCCTATAGGTGATCCTATGATAAGACTTCCCTATAGGTGATCCTATGATAAGACTTCCCTATAGGAGATCCTATGATAAGACTTCCCTGTAGGTGATCCTATGATAAGACTCCCCTATAGGTGATCCTATGATAAGACTTCCCTATAGATGATCCTATGATAAGACTCCCCTATAGGTGATCCTATGATAAGACTCCCCTATAGGTGATCCTATGATAAGACTCCCCTATAGGTGATCCTATGATAAGACTTCCCTATAGGTGATCCTATGATAAGACTTCCCTATAGGAGATCCTATGATAAGACTTCCCTGTAGGTGATCCTATGATAAGACTCCCCTATAGGTGATCCTATGATAAGACTCCCCTATAGGTGATCCTATGATAAGACTCCCCTATAGGTGATCCTATGATAAGACTCCCCTATAGGTGATCCTATGATAAGGCTCTCCTACAGGTGATCCTATGATAAGGCTCCCCTATAGGTGATCCTATGATAAGACTCCCCTATAGGTGATCCTATGATAAGACTCCCCTATAGGTGATCCTATGATAAGACTCCCCTATAGGTGATCCTATGATAAGACTCCCCTATAGGTGATCCTATGATAAGACTTCCCTATAGGTGATCCTATGATAAGACTTCCCTGTAGGTGATCCTATGATAAGACTCCCCTATAGGTGATCCTATGATAAGACTCCCCTATAGGTGATCCTATGATAAGACTTCCCTATAGATGATCCTATGATAAGACTCCCCTATAGGTGATCCTATGATAAGGCTCTCCTACAGGTGATCCTATGATAAGACTCCCCTATAGGTGATCCTATGATAAGACTTCCCTATAGGTGATCCTATGATAAGACTCCCCTATGGGTGATCCTATGATAAGACTCCCCTATAGGTGATCCTATGATAAGACTCCCCTATAGGTGATCCTATGATAAGACTCCCCTATGGGTGATCCTATGATAAGACTCCCCTATGGGTGATCCCATGATAAGACTCCCCTATAGGTGATCCCATGATAAGACTCCCCTATGGGTGATCCCATGATAAGACTCCCCTATGGGTGATCCCATGATAAGACTCCCCTATAGGTGATCCCATGATAAGACTCCCCTATAGGTGATCCCATGATAAGACTCCCCTATAGGTGATCCCATGATAAGACTTCCCTATAGGTGATCCCATGATAAGACTCCCCTATAGGTGATCCCATGATAAGACTCCCCTATAGGTGATCCCATGATAAGACTCCCCTATAGGTGATCCCATGATAAGACTCCCCTATAGGTGATCCCATGATAAGACTCCCCTATAGGTGATCCCATGATAAGACTTCCCTATGGGTGATCCCATGATAAGACTTCCCTATGGGTGATCCCATGATAAGACTCCCCTATGGGTGATCCCATGATAAGACTCCCCTATGGGTGATCCTATGATAAGACTCCCCTATGGGTGATCCTATGATAAGACTCCCCTATGGGTGATCCCATGATAAGACTCCCCTATAGGTGATCCTATGATAAGACTCCCCTATAGGTGATCCCATGATAAGACTCCCCTATAGGTGATCCCATGATAAGACTCCCCTATAGGTGATCCCATGATAAGACTCCCCTATAGGTGATCCCATGATAAGACTCCCCTATAGGTGATCCCATGATAAGACTCCCCTATAGGTGATCCCATGATAAGACTCCCCTATAGGTGATCCCATGATAAGACTTCCCTATAGGTGATCCTATGATAAGACTCCCCTATAGGTGATCCCATGATAAGACTTCCCTATAGGTGATCCTATGATAAGACTTCCCTATAGGTGATCCCATGATAAGACTCCCCTATAGGTGATCCCATGATAAGACTTCCCTATAGGTGATCCTATGATAAGACTTCCCTATAGGTAATGTAAATATCTCCTATACATGCACCGTTTAGGAGATATTTACCTTACATGCAGCCAGTGACATCACTGGTGCATGCGCTATGAAGGAACGGCCGCTGGTGCCGTTCCTTCAGAGCCCCGTGCCGTGACTGTCGGCTCCCGTGCGCATGCGCGGGAGTGACATCACCGCGGCTCCGGCAGATGGCTGGACGCCGCGATCCCGGAAGACGGGCGACTGAACATGTCGCCCGTCATAGAGGTAAGCAGGCGGCACGGCGGGGGCTCGTTCTAAGGTAAGTATTTCATAATGAGCTAGTATGCGACGCATACTAGCTCATTATGTGTTTCTCTTTCAGGTTGAAAAAAAAATAAATAAATACATTTTTGGGTTTACAACCTCTTTAATAACATTTAATTACAATATGATTTGTGTCACCATTGTATGAGCTAGATTATTATTTATTTTATTTGCAATTTTTGTCCCACAAAATTGGAGTTACCCTTTAATGCCCTGGGTGGCCCTGCTAACCCCCCCCCCCCCCCCCGACAAACTTCAACAGAAATCTAAACAGCCGGGTGGAAAAAAAACATCCAAACAGTGACTGCAACCAATCATCTGCAATCACTGTGCGGGAATTCTGACCGAATACAATCGTCATCAGCGGGAGATTTCTCCATCCACACAGTTTAGTATGGGGGGGTGGGGGGGGCTGCATTGGATAGTGTATGGAGGAATTTTAATACATAAGATGTGTTGCAGGGCTGTGTAAGATCTGGAATCATAAACCCATTCATTGCAGATATATCGCTAACATTGTGTTTTCTTTCTTTTTCTTACAGACACATTATTTCAGTTAAAGGTGAGTAGAAAATATTCTGATCCATTTCAGACTCACAATGTGTGGTCTCAGTCATTGCATCAATTATTTATTAAAGGGGAAACCTGAAGGGTTTTGCACTACTGGGGCCTACAAAGAGCATAGCAAAATGAGTGCCCTTTTTCAGTAGGGCCGCATATATGCGTTTCCCCCTTTGTGCTCCCAGTACAGAGACCGGGCTTTTACCGAAAGCCCAGTACTAACGATCGGGACCCGGGACAGAGACCGGGCTTTTACCGAGAGCCCCGTACTAACGATCAGGACCGGGGACAGAGACTGGGCTTTTACCGAGAGCCCAGTACTAACGATCGGGACCGGGGACAGAGACCGGGCTTTTACCGAGAGCCCCGTACTAACGATCGGGACCCGGGACAGAGACCGGGCTTTTACCGAGAGCCCCGTACTAACGATCAGGACCGGGGACAGAGACTGGGCTTTTACCGAGAGCCCAGTACTAACGATCGGGACCGGGGACAGAGACCGGGCTTTTACCGAGAGCCCCGTACTAACGATCGGGACCCGGGACAGAGACCGGGCTTTTACCGAGAGCCCCGTACTAACGATCGGGACCCGGGACAGAGACCGGGCTTTTACCGAGAGCCCCGTACTAACGATCGGGACCAGGGACAGAGACCGGGCTTTTACCGAGAGCCCCGTACTAACGATCAGGACCGGGGACAGAGACTGGGCTTTTACCGAGAGCCCAGTACTAACGATCGGGACCGGGGACAGAGACCGGGCTTTTACCGAGAGCCCCGTACTAACGATCGGGACCCGGGACAGAGACCGGGCTTTTACCGAGAGCCCCGTACTAACGATCGGGACCCGGGACAGAGACCGGGCTTTTACCGAGAGCCCAGTACTAACGATCGGGACCGGGGACAGAGACCGGGCTTTTACCGAGAGCCCCATACTAACGATCGGGACCCGGGACAGAGACCGGGCTTTTAACGAGAGCCCCGTACTAACGATCGGGACCCGGGACAGAGACCTGGCTTTTACTGAGAGCCCCGTACTAACGATCGGGACCCGGAACAGAGACCGGGCTTTTACCGAGAGCCCCGTACTAACGATCGGGACCGGGGACAGAGACCGGGCTTTTACCGAGAGCTCCATACTAACGATCGGGACCCGGGACAGAGACCTGGCTTTTACAGAGAGCCCCGTACTAACAATCGGGACAGAGACCGGGCTTTTACCGAGAGCCCCGTACTAACGATCGGGACCCGGGACAGAGACCGGGCTTTTACCGAGAGCCCCATACTAACGATCGGGACCCGGGACAGAGACCGGGCTTTTACCGAGAGCCCCGTACTAACGATCGGGACCCGGGACAGAGACCGGGCTTTTACCGAGAGCCCCGTACTAACGATCGGGACCCGGGACAGAGACCGGCCTTTTACCGAGAGCCCCGTACTAACGATCGGGACCCGGGACAGAGACCGGCCTTTTACCGAGAGCCCCGTACTAACGATTGGGACCCGGGACAGAGACCGGGCTTTTACTGAGAGCCCCGTACTAACGATTGGGACCCGGGACAGAGACCGGGCTTTTACTGAGAGCCCCGTACTAACGATCGGGACCCGGGACAGAGACCGGGCTTTTACTGAGAGCCCCGTACTAACGATCGGGACCCGGGACAGAGACCGGGCTTTTACTGAGAGCCCCGTACTAACGATCGGGACCCGGGACAGAGACCGGGCTTTTACTGAGAGCCCCGTACTAACGATCGGGACCCGGGACAGAGACCGGGCTTTTACTGAGAGCCCCGTACTAACGATCGGGACCCGGGACAGAGACCTGGCTTTTACAGAGAGCCCCGTACTAACAATCGGGACAGAGACCGGGCTTTTACCGAGGGCTCCATACTAACGATCGGGACCCGGGACAGAGACCTGGCTTTTACAGAGAGCCCCGTACTAACAATCGGGACAGAGACCGGGCTTTTACCGAGAGCCCCGTACTAACGATCGGGACCCGGGACAGAGACCGGGCTTTTACCGAGAGCCCGTACTAACGATCGGGACCCGGGACAGAGACCGGGCTTTTACCGAGAGCCCCGTACTAACGATCGGGACCCGGGACAGAGACCGGGCTTTTACCGAGAGCCCCGTACTAACGATCGGGACCCGGGACAGAGACCGGGCTTTTACCGAGAGCCCCGTACTAACGATCGGGACCCGGGACAGAGACCGGGCTTTTACTGAGAGCCCCGTACTAACGATTGGGACCCGGGACAGAGACCGGGCTTTTACTGAGAGCCCCGTACTAACGATCGGGACCCGGGACAGAGACCGGGCTTTTACTGAGAGCCCCGTACTAACGATCGGGACCCGGGACCGAGACCGGGCTTTTACTGAGAGCCCCGTACTAACGATCGGGACCCGGGACAGAGACCGGGCTTTTACTGAGAGCCCCGTACTAACGATCGGGACCCGGGACAGAGACCTGGCTTTTACAGAGAGCCCCGTACTAACAATCGGGACAGAGACCGGGCTTTTACCGAGGGCTCCATACTAACGATCGGGACCCGGGACAGAGACCTGGCTTTTACAGAGAGCCCCGTACTAACAATCGGGACAGAGACCGGGCTTTTACCGAGAGCCCCGTACTAACGATCGGGACCTGAGACAGAGACCGGGCTTTTACCGAGAGCCCCGTACTAACGATCGGGACCCGGGACAGAGACCTGGCTTTTACCGAGAGCCCCGTACTAACGATCGGGACCTGAGACAGAGACCGGGCTTTTTCCGAGAGCCCCGTACTAACGATCGGGACCCGGGACAGAGACCGGGCTTTTACCGAGAGCCCGTACTAACGATCGGGACCCGGGACAGAGACCGGGCTTTTACCGAGAGCCCCGTACTAACGATCGGGACCCGGGACAGAGACCGGGCTTTTACCGAGAGCCCCGTACTAACGATTGGGACCCGGGACAGAGACCGGGCTTTTACCGAGAGCCCCGTACTAACGATCGGGACCCGGGACAGAGACCGGGCTTTTACCGAGAGCCCCGTACTAAGGATCGGGACCCGGGACAGAGACCGGGCTTTTACCGAAAGCCCCGTACTAACGATCGGGACCCGGGACAGAGACCGGGCTTTTACCGAGAGCCCCGTACTAACGATCGGGACCCGGGACAGACAGTCGCGGGTCTCCTGATCGCTGTGATAGCCTCTGATTGGCTATCGCAGTAATCAGTCACCGTGAGCCCGCCCCTGTTTTACTTCCTTTTCTGAATAAATAGAAATATACATTGTATACATACAGGATCCATTCTATAATACATTGTATACATACAGGATATATTATATAATACATTGTATACATATGGGATCCGTTCTCAAATACATTGTATACATAGTTAGTCAGGTTGAAAAAAGTCCATCTGGCTCAACCAATAAATAACAAAAAACAAACAGTAATGAAAACCCAACCATACAATCCCATATACACAATCCTATACCCTCCCCAACCATACAATCCCATATACACAATCCTATACCCTCCCCAACCATACAATCCCATATACACAATCCTATACCCTCCCCAACCATACAATCCCATATACACAATCCTATACCCGCCCCAACCATACAATCCCATATACACAATCCTATACCCGCCCCAACCATACAATCCCATATACACAATCCTATACCCTCCCCAACCATACAATCCCATATACACAATCCTATACCCACCCCAACCATACAATCCCATATACACAATCCTATACCCACCCCAACCATACAATCCCATATACACAATCCTATACGCTCCCCAACCATACAATCCCATATACACAATCCTATACCCTCCCCAACCATACAATCCCATATACACAATCCTATACCCGCCCCAACCATACAATCCCATATACACAATCCTATACCCTCCCCAACCATACAATCCCATATACACAATCCTATACGTACCCCAACCATACAATCCATATAGACAATCCTATACCCCGCCCCAACCATACAATCCCATATACACAATCCTATACCCGCCCTAACCATACAATCCCATATACACAATCCTATTCCCGCCTCAACCATACAATCCCATATACACAATCCTATACCCGCCCCAATCATACAATCCCATATACACAATCCTATACCCACCCCAACCATACAATCCCATATACACAATCCTATACCTGCCCCAACCATACAATCCCATATACACATCCTATACCCTCCCCAACCATACAATACCATATACACCATCCTATATTCGCCCCAACCATACAATCCCATATACACAATCCTATACCCGCCCCAACCATACAATCCCATATACACAATCCTATACCCGCCCCAACCATACAATCCCATATACACAATCCTATACCCGCAGTTGATCCAGAGGAAGGCGAAAACCCCAGCAAAGCATGATCCAGTTTGCTCCAGCAGGGGAAAAAATCCTTCCTGATCCCCCGAGAGGCGATCAGATATTACCTGGATCAACTTTACCTATAAATATTAGTACCCACTTATATTATTTACACCTAGGAAAGAATCCTGGACTTTTTTATAGCAATCTATTGAGCTGGCCAGAACCACCTCTGGAGGGAGTCTATTCAGAACGGACTGCACATCTGTGATCCACAGGAGAAGTGCAGCTAAAGGAGCTTTACCCGTACTTCTCCTTAAAAGTGGTCCTAAACCCCCCTTTCCTTTAATGTCAAGCTGCCATCTTGGCCTCTGTTAGACCCGCAGTTGCCATGGTGCTGCACATGTGATCAGCTGACAGCAGCCATGTGATGGTTGGACAGTTCAGTCTCTGTTTTGCTATTGGTCATCTTTCCAGCTTCATTGACAAGGAATATATTACAGAGAGGTTGCATAGTCGTTGTTCTCTTTGCTTTCTTTTATTTCACCCAGTGTCAGTGCGCGTTCCCCTTTAAATCTGTATTTGTTTTCAGTTCACAGCCAAGCAGCTGGAGAAACTCGCCAAGAAAGCGGAGAAAGATTCCAACACCGAGAACGCCAAAGTAAAAAAGGTAACAATGTGTGATGAGTCCAAGCCTCGTCTATAACCGTGTCTGTGTTCTCCAAAGCCTTCAGTCATTTTCTTGCTGTGGGGAGGGCAAAACACATCAGGGGGCGTGGCCTGGGAGGAGCTAGTACCTTAGAACGAAGCCTACGCAGCGTGGACTGCACACCGCTGACATTTTCACCAGAGTTTCTTCAGGGTTTGCGGGCTCCAGTGCTATGATTGGCCGGAGCCGCAATGGTGTCACCGCTGTTTACAGCACAGGGTTCGGAAGGTACGGCACCTGTGGCCATTCCTCCAGAGCGCATGGGCCAGTGATGTCACTGTCTGCATGTCATGTAAATCTCCTAAATGGTGCAAGTTTACCTATAGATGAGCCTTATTAGAAGCTTACCTATAGGCAAATGTTTGCAGAGGAAGTTTACTTCCTCTTTAAAGCGGAGTTCCACCCAAAAGTGGACTTCTGCTCATTTGCTTCCTCTCCCCCCCTCTAGTGCCACATTTGGCACCTTTCAGTGGGATGGGGGAATGGGTACCTGTTTTTGACAGATACCCATCCCCACTTCCGGGAGACGACGCCGCGGCGCTGTTACTCAGAAGTTTACCTTTTGATCGCCCCTCATGTTAACCCCTTCCCATCCAGTGTCATTAGTACAGCGACAGTGTATATTTTTTTTAGCACTGATCACTGTATCCCAAAAAGTGTCAGAATTCCTGCCGCAATTGAATGTCCTCCCGGGGGGGTGGTGATTATATGTCTTCTCGGGGGGGGGGGGGGGGTGGTATGTCCTCTCTGGGGGGGAGGTGGTGGTATGTCCTCTCTGGGTGGGGGGATGGTGGTATGTCCTCTCTGGGGGGGGGGGGAGATGGTGGTATGTCCTCTCTGGGGGGGGGGGAGGTGGTGGTATGTCCTCTCTGGGTGGTGGGGTTGGTGGTATATCTTCTCTTGGGGGGGGGGGGGAATGGTGGAATGTCCTCTCCCGGGGGGGGGGGGTGCTATGTCCTCTCTCTGGGGGGGGGGGGGGTTGCTATGTCCTCTCTGGGGGGGGGGTGCTATGTCCTCTCTGGGGGTGGGGATTGGTGCTATGTCCTCTCTGAGGGGGGGGGGGGGGAATGGTGGTATGTCCTCTCTGGGGGGGGTGCTATGTCCTCTCTGGGGGTGGGGATTGGTGCTATGTCCTCTCTGAGGGGGGGGGAAATGGTGGTATGTACTCTCTGGGGGGGGGGGGGATTGGTGGTGTGTCCTCTCTGGGGGGGGGGGGGTGGTGGTATGTCTTCTCTGGGGGGGGGGGGGGTGCAGTCTTCAGAATTGTCCACCCTGGTATCCGGAGATGAGAATGGGGTTATGTATGGATGTACCCGGGGCTGTTCCTGAACATTGTTGTCATTTCCCCCTCAGGCTCTGCAGCAGAAGAATGTGGAGGTTGCTCGGGTCTACGCTGAGAATGCCATCCGGAAGAAGAACGAGGGGCTGAACTGGCTGCGGATGGCCTCCAGGGTTGATGCAGTGGCCTCTAAAGTCCAGACAGCAGTCACTATGAAGGGGGTATGTGAGAAAATGTTTGCAGCAATGCACTCTGTATATAATATAGAACAGAATTTATTTACTAATTTACACTGCTGCAGCATATAGTCCATACAACCCGGCCAACCCGCACCGCTGCTGAATGTTGAGATTGTAGGAGGGGGCACAGCCGCTGAAAAATGAAAAATTGCATGAGAGCCGAATACATCCGGGATCAGAAACCCTCAAGGGCCGGATTTAATGTATGTGAATGCGTGGAGGGCCAAATTCACCGCCTAATAAATAATAATAATCCTAACATAGTAATAATATTACAGGTTCACCTCACTAATACAAAGCCAGGTCACCCTGAGGGAGCATGCAGGTTCACTCCCTCAAGGCTCTGGCATCGCTCCAGGATCGCCCATCCACCCCACCCCCCCTTCCCTGCAGCGATTAGTTTGTTCAACTTTATACTCACCCTCTCCATTGCTCTTGTGTAGCTCCAGCATGTCTCCTCTGGACCCCTTTACATTACACAGCCCCCGTACCTCTGGATCCCTTTACATTACACAGCCCCCATACCTCTGGACCCCATTACATTACACAGCCCCCGTACCTCTGGATCCCTATACATTAGACAGCCCCCATACCTCTGGATCCCTTTACATTACCAGCCCCCGTACCTCTGGATCCCTTTACATTACACAGCCCCCGTGCCTCTGGATCCCTTTACATTACACAGCCCCCGTGCCTCTGGACCCCTTTACATTACACAGCCCCCATACCTCTGGATCTCTTTACATTACACAGCCCCCGTACCTCTGGACCCCATTACATTACACAGCCCTCATACCTCTGGACCCCTTTACATTACACAGCCCCCCGTGCCTCTGAACCCCTTTACATTACACAGCCCCCCGTGCCTCTGGATCCCTTTACATTACACAGCCCCCATACCTCTGGATCCCTATACATTACACAGCCCCCCGTGCCTCTGGATCCCTATACATTACACAGCCCCTCGTACCTCTGGATCCCTTTACATTACACAGCCCCCCTGGCCTCTGGACCCCTTTACATTACACAGCCCCCCTGGCCTCTGGATCCCTATACATTACACAGCCCCCTTACCTCTGGATCCCTATACATTACACAGCCCCCGTACCTCTGGACCCCTTTACATTACACAGCCCCTGTACCTCTGGATCCCTTTCTTGGATCCTTATCTTGATTTTGGAATGATACCAACCAGTGCTATCTTTTATTAATGAG
This sequence comes from Pelophylax lessonae, assembly GCF_965119305.1. NCBI lineage: Eukaryota > Metazoa > Chordata > Amphibia > Anura > Ranidae > Pelophylax > Pelophylax lessonae. The sequence continues at coordinate 238,635,688 of NC_138777.1, read as the reverse complement.
CATTTTGATTTTTGATTACGGATTTCCTATCTTTCAATCTTTACATCTAATCACAGCCAAAAATAGTTTTTTTTTTTTTTTTTAAATAGAAGGAAGAGTTGGATACTTTTTTTTTTTTTTTGCTGTCCCCATTTAGAGAAATCTCTTCACATTTCCTGTTTTATGACAGGTGTGAGGAAGAACAGAAAGAGGAAGGACATCCATAAGGCCAGCCATAGATGATCATCCTTCCAGGGAGAACACAGTGATTATTGCTAGCAGCTACAGCCACTGGCAATAATCACATTAAAAATCAGATATGCTGGATGTAACCAAGGTGATCGATGGATCAACTTGAGTACAATCAGCCTCCCTGTAGATGGTTTGAATCTCGGCCAGTCCCCAGTTGTGTATTTTTGTTTTGTGCTGCCCTAGGCAAGACTAAAATCGGGTGCCCCCCTCCCCCTCCTATGTAAATTTGCCCCACTCCTTCCTTTTTAATCAATGGGACTCCCTCCAATTGAAGGACTACAAGTCCCAGCATGAACCCTGAGATCTCACAAGAGGGGGGTGAGAGGGGGTGGGGGATAGAGAGAGGGGGGAGGGACGAGAGAGGGGGGAGGGACGAGAGAGGGGGGAGGGACGAGAGAGGGGGGAAGGATGAGAGAGGGGGGAAGGATGAGAGAGGGGGGAGGGATGAGAGAGGGGGGAGGGATGAGAGAGGGGGGAGGGATGAGAGAGGGGGGAGGGATGAGAGAGGGGGGAGGGATGAGAGAGGGGATGATGAGAGAGAGAGGAGGGGATGATGAGAGAGAGAGAGGGAGGGGATGATGAGAGAGAGAGAGAGAGAGAGAGGGGATGATGAGAGAGAGAGAGAGGGGATGATGAGAGAGAGAGGGAGGGGATGATGAGAGAGAGAGAGAGAGAGAGAGAGAGGGGATGATGAGAGAGAGAGAGAGGGGATGATGAGAGAGAGAGAGAGGGGATGATGATGAGAGAGAGGGGGGAGGATGAGAGCGAGAGAGAGAGAGAGGGTGATGTGAGGGGGGGATGAGAGAGGAGAAAAGGCAGCTCTAGCAATTAGTGGCCAATAGAGTCTAAGGTGTTGGGGGGGGGTGGCTTTTTTGATGCCCCCTTGCAAAGGGCCGCCCTAGGCCTGGGCCTTGTTTGCCTAGGCCAAAATACAGCACTGCCAGTCCCCAGTGAACCGGCCAACATTTGAACATTTGAACTATGCCCGGCTTAAAGTGGATGTAATCCTCAGACATGAAATATGAACAAAGCATATCCCTCTATAGTAGCGGTCTCAAACTGGGGGCCCTCCAGCTTTTTGCTGAACTATAATTCCCATGAGGCTTTGCCAGGCTGACAGTTACAAGCATGACTCCCATAGGCAGAGGCATGATGGGACTTGAAGTTCCGCAACAGCCGGAGGATCGCCAGTTTGAGACCCCTGCTCTATAGTGGTGTACTTGTCTCAGTCCAGAGCACCAAATGTCATTTCTGTCTTCTGCTATCAGCATTTTTCAATCAGTTTTCCTGACACCAGGGAAATGTGACACGGGAGGGAGCTCCAGCACACAGCCTGTGATTGACAGCCTCAGCTCTGATTTGAAGTTCTCCCTGAATGTCCTATTCAATGTATGGGAGTCTGATAAAAACTGTGTTTTTCATTGAAAAGTTTGTAGTTTTATTAAACCTGCGCTAGAGTTCTGTGCTCAGTTCAGATGTCATTTAGTATTCTTCTCCTAATCCGGACCTTCCTCTTATTTCTGTTCCAGGTCACGAAGAACATGGCCCAGGTGACGAAGTCTCTGGACAAAGCTCTGAACTCCATGGATCTGCAGAAGGTCTCAGCTGTGATGGATAAGTTTGAGCAGCAGGTTCAGAATCTGGATGTACACACGTCGGTGAGTGAGGAAATCCTTCTCCATCTCTAATCTGTGTTTTAGCAGATCTTTTATTTCTCAGGCTTCTTCTGTGCTAGGCCCGGGTTCACACTGAGGGGGGGGAGGGGTTTCTGCTGAACTCGCACAATTTCAAACCGGCATTTTCAGTCCGACTTCGGGGGCGATTTCACAGACATCTGTGCGGGTTCATGAACGAATGTCTATTGAAATCGCCCCCAAAGTCGCCAAAAGCAGTGCAGGAACTACTTTTGGGAATTGGTGCGGTGCCGCAAAATCACCGTCGCACTGATTGGGACGGTGCCATTGCTGGGATTTGGCTCTGAACTGACATGCGATTTGACATGTCAAAACGCATGTCCAATCGCACCAATGTGAACATGGGCTTAAAGCGGAGTTCCGGTCTAGGGGGGTCAATTTGAGCTAAAAATCCCCCCGGGACAGTCAGTGTTGGTAAATTCCACAATGGGTAGCCTCTGAACTGTCCCGGGTCACACTTACCTGTAAGAAGAAATACTTACCTTGAAAATTTCTTCTCCGGCGCTGCCATTTCAGGTGTGGGCAGCTGAAGCCGCAGCGTCCCCTTCGGAGTCCTCTTCTGTGACGTCGGAGTCCCACAATGCACTGCACCGGCCTTGCTCGTCACTTCCGGTGCAGACGTGGCATCCCTGCACAGCTTCTGGGCATGCCACACCTGCACTGGAAGTGACGAGCGGGGCCGGTGCAGGCGCATTGATTCCTGGGAGCGATGACGTTCAGCTCCCAGAAGTGACGACGCGGGCCGCGGCCGCAGAGGGAGGAAGTGGAAGGAAGGTGAGTATATTTTCTTCTATTATAAGGTAAGTGACAAAAAAAAAAAAAAAAAAAAATCGGCACTATCCATTTCTTTGTACTGATTAGATACGTCACACCTGGAGTGACGCCTACAATGGCAGCCAGTAAGGCAGGCGGTTCCTTCAGGTGTGTAAGGTGGTGAATGTGTAAATGATTAACCCATTCATGACTAAGCCCCGGTTCACATTTGTGCGAGTGCGGGGTTCGCATGTAATGTCGGAGCGCACTGCTCCTTCATTACATGCGATCGGCTGTGCGGTGCGAGTTTAGCCATACACTTTGTATGGCTAAATTCGCACCGCAGCCGCAGCAAACACGCACAGGGACCCTTTTTGGAAGCCGCATCAGGATCGGATCGCACAGCGGTTCACACTTGTGCGATCCGATCCTGTGCGAACTGTAAGATCGCACTGCGATATGCGATCAAACTGGGGGTGTCGTTAAGATTACATTGACACCCCCAGCGTATCGCATATGGCAGTGTGAACTGCCGGGGGTGCGTGTGCGATGCGGGAACAGGCTGTGGACTCGCAGCCTTCCCGCACTCGCATAAGTGTGAACCGAGGCTAAGCCTTTTTCTGACATTTGTTGCTTACAAGTTAAAATCAGTATTTTTGCTAGAAAGAAACTTAGAACCCCCAAACATTATATATATATATATTTTTAGCAGAGACCCTAGAGAATAAAATGTCGGTTTTTGCAATATTTTATGTCGCACTGTATTTGCACTGCGGTCTTTCAAATGCAATTTTTTTGTAAAAAATACACTTTCATGAATTAAAAAAAACAAAAAAAGAAAAACAAACAGTAAAGTTAGCCCAATTTTTTGTAGAATGTGAAAGATGATGTTGCGCAGAGTAAATAGATACCGAACATGTCGCACTTTTAAAATTGCGCACACTTGTGGAATGGTGACCAACTACAGTACCTAAAGATATCCATAGGCGACGCTTTAGAATGTTTTAATGGTTACCAGTAGTGATCGACCGATATCGTTTTTTTAATGCCAATATTTTGGTCATCGGATATCGGTATCTGCTGATATTTTCACACATGTAAAAAAATTTCTACAGGTACTCTTTGTGGAGGGATCTGGGGGTCTAAAAGACCCCAAACCCCTCCTCAGCACCGAAAAGCATTCAAAACGCCAAATTTGGCTGTTCTGAATGCTGTCATTTTTTTTAATTTGGCGCCGAGTACCTGAAAGTGATGTCATGACATCACTTCCAGAGACCCAGGTCTTCTCTTGGGCGGCGGCGGTGGAGGTGGGATGCGAGACCCGAGCAAACCGCGGAAGGCAGCGGGGGGGGGGGGGGGGGGTACGTCAACCGAGCGGCTTTTCAGTGACACTAATACAAGCTGAGCAGCTTGCGGGACCAGTGACACCAATACAGTGATCAGTGCTAAAACAATATGCACTGTCACTGTACTAATGACACTGGCAGGAAAGGGGTAACACGGGCGATCAAAGGGTTAAATGTGCTCCTAGGGAGTGATTACTAACTGTGTGGAGGAGGTGCTTTGACTGGGGGAAGACCGAGATCCGTGTTTCTGCTTAGATCTCCATTTTCCTCGATCACAGAACGGCGATCTGCCTTGTTTACATAGGATTACCACCGTTCCGCCGCTCTTGAGAATGATTGTGGGGTGCCGGCAAACATCGGGCCTGCTGATTGGCTCCTGCTGTGTCCAGTCAAAGTGGGAGTGAATCGCCGCCACTGCTCCTGTGTGTCCCAGACCCAGAACTAGAAATGCCGTACAGGTAGGCGTTTTCACACAGGAGGATTGACCTGCTGCAGTATATATGCATGGGCCGGTCCAGAAGAGGTTAAAGGATAGGTTCACCTTTGGGAACATGTTACATGTATGAGACGTTTTTAGGGTGTAACATGTAACATGTTCTCAGTGCTGTAGCCACCGCCCGGCTCTCTACCCCAGCCTCCAGTGGTTCGATCCATCCACTAAATCCCCCCCCTTATCCTGCTGTGTCAGATTGCCGATCCCCCACTGTCAGAAAAGCCACTTCACCGGTCCAGGGATTTAAAATCCCTGTGGCTTTCTCTTCTATCCTGACCGTATGGGCGAGACCAGGCATGTCCAACCTGCACCCCCGGAACCGCAAGCAATGCAGCCCACTGCCCCCCCTTTTTTTTTTTTTTTTTTTTGCTATGGAGGAAGGAAGTCGAGTCGGGGGCACAGCCACAGAGGCTGCCTCCGAGGGGATCATCCTCTAGTTGTGTTAAATTAGTGCTGGGAGGGGGGGGGGGGCTTTAGCACGGGAAGGGCGAAGTGGCATTTTATTACTTGTATACCTTAACTATAGTATAGTATATATTTTATATGCGGCCCGAGAAAATTTCTCTACACTCAATATGGCCCAGAGAAGCCAAAAGGTTGGACACCCATGGGCTAGACTGTGTCTGATTGGTCAGTGCCGTCCATGTGACAGTGCTAGCCAATCAGAATCTCTGTAGTTTATACTGTCAGCACTAGCAGGAGATGGCTCGAGCAGCTGGAGGTGGAGGTGGAGGTGGGGGTGGGGGGGGGGGCAGCTGGAGGTGAGGGGGGGGGGGAGCAGCTGGAGGTAAGGGGGGGAGACAAAGCCATGGGAGAGGCAAGAGAATGCGCAGCCGCAGATGTCAAACAGTTGGATGGAAGGCACAACTGCTGGAACCCGGCATGCAGGGAGATTTCCTGATCCGCTCCTGTATGAACTCAGGCACAAAATCACTACGACAAGCCTGGGATCACACAGGAGTGGTGGGGGAAACCGCATGCGATTTGGACTGGAATCGCACCACGTTCCTGTTCAAATTGCATGCAATTCTTTGCAGTGCGATTTGCGCCCGTTCATTTTGTATTGGCACAAATCGCACTGCAAAGTATCAGGAGCATTTTCAGGAGTACTTGTGAAAATATTTGGTATCGGCATTGTTGCATCCTAACTGAGCATCATAAACTTCTATAAGATAAAACTCCATTTGGTATAATGTAGATGCAGACTGATATGTTGCTATGCCTAGATCTGTCCACCTGGGGGCAGTCTTACTCAGTTTAGCAATCCGCCGTCTAATCTACAGCCTGGTTGTGTAACCTCTAACCAGTAAGAACTCCGATGTGGGGCACTGGAATGTGCGAGTTTGCTGAACTACATTCTAATGAGGATGATTCATATAAAAAAGTGAAAGTCCTAAATATAAAATCTGAAATGATTTTTTCCTGTGGTTTGATGTAAACGCAAAACTCAAACAGGAAGACGAGATGATGACCTAAATTAGAGGGTTTTGTCGTCAGCTACCAGACGTTCTAATTAGATGAAAGTTTTTTTCATGGCCGGATCTCAATAAGACCACAAACCTGAGTGGGATGTAGAGACTGTAAATGGCAAAAAGACAGAATTCACTAAGAGCACCCCTCCCCCCACTCCTCATACCTATATTCATATTCTGTTGTAATGCAGCTTTCTTTCCACTGTTGGAAAAGAAAGAAAATCGCCTGATCGCCCCATCCATACCCTCAGAGTGTTGTTGGGGGTAATCCCTCACACAGCGCCATTGTATTCTACCTGCGAGGAGCGTTCCCAACCAGCAGAACACAGCGATCACTACTGGGAGCTATAGAAACCCGCAGTAATCACATGGTAAAAATCTGACAGGCTGGTTATACTGAAGCCGATTGATGGCTATCCATTGACTTCAGAACAACCAGCCTGGCCATAGATTAATGAAATCTCAGCCAGTCCCTGCCGAACCATCCGAGATTTCATCCATCTATGGCCGACCTACGTCCTGTCCTCTTCTCCCCCGCCTCCTGTCCTCTTCTCCCCCGCCTCCTGTCCTCTTCTCCCCCGCCTCCTGTCCTCTTCTCCCCCGCCTCCTGTCTTCTTCTCCCCCGCCTCCTGTCCTCTTCTCCCCCGCCTCCTGTCCTCTTCTCCCCCGCCTCCTGTCCTCTTCTCCCCCGCCTCCTGTCCTCTTCTCCCCCGCCTCCTGTCCTCTTCTCCCCCGCCTCCTGTCCTCTTCTCCCCCCGCCTCCTGTCCTCTTCTCCCCCCGCCTCCTGTCCTCTTCTCCCCCCGCCTCCTGTCCTCTTCTCCCCCCGCCTCCTGTCCTCTTCTCCCCCGCCTCCTGTCGTCTTCTCCCCCCAGCCTCCTGTCGTCTTCTCCCCCCCGCCTCCTGTCCTCTTCTCCCCCCGCCTCCTGTCGTCTTCTCCCCCCGCCTCCTGTCTTCTTCTCCCCCCGCCTCCTGTCGTCTTCTCCCCCCCGCCTCCTGTCCTCTTCTCCCCCCGCCTCCTGTCGTCTTCTCCCCCCGCCTCCTGTCTTCTTCTCCCCCCGCCTCCTGTCCTCTTTTCCCCCGCCTCCTGTCCTCTTTTCCCCCGCCTCCTGTCCTCTTTTCCCCCGCCTCCTGTCCTCTTTTCCCCCGCTTCCTGTCCTCTTCTCCCCCGCCTCCTGTCCTCTTCTCCCCCGCCTCCTGTCCTCTTCTCCCCCGCCTCCTGTCCTCTTCTCCCCCCGCCTCCTGTCCTCTTCTCCCCCCGCCTCCTGTCCTCTTCTCCCCCCGCCTCCTGTCCTCTTCTCCCCCCGCCTCCTGTCCTCTTCTCCCCCCGCTTCCTGTCCTCTTCTCCCCCCGCTTCCTGTCCTCTTCTCCCCCGTCTCCTGTCCTCTTTTCCCCCGTCTCCTGTCCTCTTTTCCCCCGTCTCCTGTCCTCTTTTCCCCCGTCTCCTTTCCTCTTCTCCCCCGTCTCCTTTCCTCTTCTCCCCCGTCTCCTGTCCTCTTCTCCCCCGTCTCCTGTCCTCTTCTCCCCCCCCCACCTCCTGTCCTCTTCTCCCCCCCCCCGCCTCCTGTCCTCTTCTCCCCCCCCCCCCGCCTCCTGTCCTCTTGTCCCCCCGCCTCCTGTCCTCTTGTCCCCACGCCTCCTGTCCTCTTGTCCCCCGCCTCCTGTCCTCTTCTCCCCCGCCTCCTGTCCTCTTCTCCCCCGCCTCCTGTCCTCTTCTCCCCCGCCTCCTGTCCTCTTCTCCCCCGCCTCCTGTCCTCTTCTCCCCCCGCCTCCTGTCCTCTTCTCCCCCCGCCTCCTGTCCTCTTCTCCCCCCGCCTCCTGTCCTCTTCTCCCCCGCCTCCTGTCGTCTTCTCCCCCCAGCCTCCTGTCGTCTTCTCCCCCCCGCCTCCTGTCCTCTTCTCCCCCCCGCCTCCTGTCCTCTTCTCCCCCCCGCCTCCTGTCCTCTTCTCCCCCCGCCTCCTGTCTTCTTTTCCCCCGCCTCCTGTCTTCTTTTCCCCCGCCTCCTGTCCTCTTTTCCCCCGCCTCCTGTCCTCTTTTCCCCCGCCTCCTGTCCTCTTTTCCCCCGCCTCCTGTCCTCTTTTCCCCCGCCTCCTGTCCTCTTCTCCCCCGCCTCCTGTCCTCTTCTCCCCCCGCCTCCTGTCCTCTTCTCCCCCCGCCTCCTGTCCTCTTCTCCCCCCGCCTCCTGTCCTCTTCTCCCCCCGCCTCCTGTCCTCTTCTCCCCCCGCTTCCTGTCCTCTTCTCCCCCCGCTTCCTGTCCTCTTCTCCCCCCGCTTCCTGTCCTCTTTTCCCCCGTCTCCTTTCCTCTTCTCCCCCGTCTCCTTTCCTCTTCTCCCCCGTCTCCTTTCCTCTTCTCCCCCGTCTCCTTTCCTCTTCTCCCCCGTCTCCTGTCCTCTTCTCCCCCGTCTCCTGTCCTCTTCTCCCCCGTCTCCTGTCCTCTTCTCCCCCGTCTCCTGTCCTCTTCTCCCCCCCCCACCTCCTGTCCTCTTCTCCCCCCCCCCGCCTCCTGTCCTCTTGTCCCCACGCCTCCTGTCCTCTTGTCCCCACGCCTCCTGGCATCTTCCTAAAACCCATCTTCCCCCAGGAGGCTGTTTAACGTTCACCTTTCATAACACGTTACATCCATAGTCTGGATGAAATGAGAATCACAATTCTTTTTGCTTAAAATAAATATCGCGATTCTCGGTGTAACATCTTTCATATTATACAAAAAATTGGGCTCACTTTACTGATTCTTTTTTTTTTTTTGTTTTTTTTATTCATTGTGGTGTATTTTTTAAAAAAAAAAGTCCTTTTGAAAGACCGCTGCGCAAATACAATGGGACATAAAATATTGCAATGATCGCCATTTTATTCTCCAGGGTCTATGCTAAAAAATATATATATATATAATTTTCAGGGGTTCTAAGTAATTTTCTAGCAAAAAATATTGATTTTACCTTGTAAGCAACAAATGTCAGAAAAAGGTTTAGTATTTAAGAGGTTAAACTGTCCTCACTTACAGACTGAAGTTCATCCCTTTGATCTAAAAGAAGGAAATGATACATTGAAGGAAATGATACATTGTTTCTATCTTCTCTCAGCACTGAGCAATGGTGTAATAAACTTTGCCGGCTGCTTTTTTAAATTTTTGTTATTTTGACAGCTAGAAGTACAGAACGGCTCTGCACTGAATCGTCGAAATGCGGATTAAGGCTACGATCACATGTGGGCGCAGCAGATCACGGGCAGAATCAGCGCGATTCCGCCCGCGATCCGGAAATCATTATAAATCGCGAGACGCCTGTGCGATGCCCGTGATTTGCAATAGCACCCCAAACGCTGTGCGATGTTGCTGCGATTTCCGCTTGCCGAATCGCGGTAACATCGCGCAAACAGAATCGCGGGACGAATGACGCACAAAAGAAGCTCTTGTACCTTTTTTGTGCGTCATTCGTCCCGCGATTCTGTTTGCGCGATGTTACCGCGATTCGGCAGGCGGAAATCGCAGCAACATCGTACAGCGTTTGGGGTGCCATTGCAAATCACGGGCAACGCACAGGCGTCCGGCGATTTGCAATGATTTCCGGATTGCGGGCAGAATCGCGGTGATTCTGCCCGCGATCCGCTTCTCCCACATGTGAACGTAGCCTTAGATAGGGGGGGGGGGACTGGTATTTTTTTTTTTTAACGATTAATCGTGCAGCTCTAATTCAGGGTTAGATCTGTTACAGATGCATCCCCCATCCCACCGATCCCCCATTTTGGGATCTTCTCTCCCCACTTGCTGTCACAAGTGGAAAAAAAAAAAAAAGCGGCTGTGCGAGGCTCCGCCCACCTGGCTGCATTATTCATTTACAGAGTTCTGTGAATGGGAGAACTACAACTACCAACAGACTTTGCAGCTGTCGGCTTGTTGATCTCAATGAACTGCCAGGGTGGTGTTGATCTCTCTGGGAGTTCATTGAACTTCCTGCCTGTATCCGAGGTACAAGCAGACGGCTTACACTGACATTCCGCAGAAGTCCTGCATTCAGGGACCTACTGTGGAAATAAGCTGTGATGCAGATTGCCTTGCTCCTGCCTTGCTCCTACCTTGCTCCTGCATTGCTCCTGCGTTGCTCCTGCATTGCTCTTACCTTGCTCCTGCGTTGCTCTTACCTTGCTCCTGCGTTGCTCTTACCTTGCTCCTGCATTGCTCCTACCTTGCTCCTGCGTTGCTCCTGCGTTGCTCCCGTGTTGCTCCTACCTTGCTCCTGCATTGCTCCTACCTTGCTCCTGCATTGCTCCTACCTTGCTCCTACCTTGCTCCTGCGTTGCTCCTACCTTGCTCTGCGTTGCTCCTACCTTGCTCTACCTTGCTCCTGCGTTGCTCCTGCCTTGCTCCTGCCTTGCTCCTGCCTTGCTCCTGCCTTGCTCCTGCCTTGCTCCTGCATTGCTCCTGCGTTGCTCCTGCATTGCTCCTGCGTTGCTCTTACCTTGCTCCTGCGTTGCTCTTACCTTGCTCCTGCGTTGCTCTTACCTTGCTCCTGCATTGCTCCTACCTTGCTCCTGCGTTGCTCCTACCTTGCTCCTGCATTGCTCCTACCTTGCTCCTGCGTTGCTCCTACCTTGCTCCTGCGTTGCTCCTACCTTGCTCTGCGTTGCTCCTACCTTGCTCTACCTTGCTCCTGCCTTGCTCCTGCCTTGCTCCTGCCTTGCTCCTGCCTTGCTCCTGCGTTGCTCCTGCATTGCTCTTACCTTGCTCCTGCGTTGCTCTTACCTTGCTCCTGCGTTGCTCTTGCCTTGCTCCTGCATTGCTCCTACCTTGCTCCTGCGTTGCTCCCGTGTTGCTCCTACCTTGCTCCTGCATTGCTCCTGCATTGCTCCTACCTTGCTCCTACCTTGCTCCTGCGTTGCTCCTACCTTGCTCCTGCGTTGCTCCTGCGTTGCTCCTGCCTTGCTCCTGCCTTGCTCCTGCGTTGCTCCTGCCTTGCTCCTGCGTTGCTCCTGCCTTGCTCTTACCTTGCTCCTGCCTTGCTCTTACCTTGCTCCTGCCTTGCGCTTGCCTGGCTCCTGTGTTGGGGAAGCTCAGACCGATCCTTTTCTTGCTTTCCTCAGTAGACATCTCATTGAATCTCTTTTCACCAGCCTGTGGAACCTGTGAGGGATCACCTCTTATTTGTTAAATGTTACAATGTAATTCTATAAAAGGTGTGAAATATCTTCTGCCGGATGTTTATTTCCATCTTCCTGCCCCAGTGACAACATCACTGAATAGCAGATAATGGGAAATCTTTAATGTAAGAAAAATGGAGGTTCTCACATTGCACCACTCTTCTAATACTTAACAGATAAAGTATTTAATTTGTTGGGGTGTCCCTGATAGAGAGATGCTGAAAGTGATTGTAAAGTCTTGTTTAAAAAAAAAAACCAAAACAAAAAATACCAAAACTGTCACACTTCCTCTTCTGGGGAGTTGGTTTTGCACAGAGAAGCCCGGATCCTCCTCTTCTCGGGTCCCTCTTTTGCTCTACTGGCCCCTCCCTCCCTTTGAGAGCCCCCACAGCAAGCAGCTTGCTATGGCGGCACCAGAGCCGAGTCGCAGCTCTGTGTTTCTATTCTGACACGGAGCTGTGGTTTGGCCCCACCCCCTCCCCTCCTGATTGGCTAGCTGACTTTGATAGCAGCGGGAGCCAATAGTGCCACAGGTGTCTTAGCCGATGAGTCCCGGACAGCTGAGACAGTTGTGAACATTGCTGGATCGAGAGGGGACTCAGGTAAGTATTAGGGGGGCTGTTAAACACGGAATGTTTTTTTAACTCAATGCATTGAATGCACCTTCTGTCTTTACATCTCCTTTAACCACTTGCCGACTGCCTCACGACTATTTACTGCGGCGGTCAGCCCCTCACAGGCAGAGCGACGTAGTACTATGTCGCTAGCCTGTGAGGGTCTAGGGAGCGAGCGCGCGCCCCCACGTGGTCACGGACCCCCCCCGCGCGTGTGACCGCCGGACCCGATGTCCACCGGTCACTCGGCGATCGTCGGGGGAGAGGGAGAAAAGGCAGGCGTCTGATGTAAACAAGCCGCCTGTCATTCTCCCCTGCGTAGGAATGGTGATCATACAGTTCTACTATGTAGGACCGTTGATCATTGTTCCTACACCTCAAGCCACAGCCAATCACAGTTAGAATCACGCCCCTAGGGACACACATAACCCCTCCCTCTCAAAAAAAGTTAACCCCTTCACTGCCAGTGTCATTATTACAGTGACAGTGCATATGTATAGCACTGATTACTGTAGAAATGTCACTGGTAACCCCAAAAGTGTCAAAAATGTCAGTCAGGGGTCCGATCTGTCCACCGCAATGTCGCAGTACCGCAGAAAAAAAATCGCAGATCGCCGCCATTACTAGTTAAAAAAAAACAACAAAAATGACAAAAATCTTTCCCTTAGTTAACGCAATAACTTTTGCGCAAACCAATCAAAATACGCTTTTCGCAATTTTTATGTAGCATAAAACAAATTGGTCGAAAATGTAAAAATTTTTTGATTTTTACAGTTTTTTTGGGGGGGAATTTCATATAAAAAAAAATGTGAAAAATATTGTTATTTTTGCAAAATTGTTGCCCTTTTTTTTTTTATAGCGCATGATCAAAAAATCGCACAGGTGATCAAATACCACCAAAAGAAAGCTCTGTTTGTGGGGAAAAAAGGACATCAATTTCATTTGGGTACAGCGTCGCACGACCGCACAATTGTCTGTTAAAGTCACGCAGTGCCGAATCGCAAAATAGGCCCTGGTCAGGAAGGGGGTAAAATCTTCTGGGGCTTAAGTGGTTAAAATGGTGATAAACTATAAAATCATCCAGCGGTCACGGTGAAGAATGTAGCCTGGTCGCCATGCTCTGGTTCTCTCTCAGCTTTTTCTTACTCCTCATATCAGGACTGCCGCTATTTGACTCCGTATCTTTTTTCCTCAGGTGATGGAAGACTCGATGAGCTCCGCCATGACACTGACCACCCCCCAGGAACAGGTAGACAGTCTTATCCTGCAGATTGCAGAGGAGAACGGGTTGGAGGTGATGGATCAGATGAACCAACTCCCGCAGGGAGCGACATCGGTGGGAGAGAGCTCCACCCGCACTCCGGAGGACCAGCTGTCCCGCAGGTGAGGAACTATACCGCCATTTCCAGCAATGCCCCATCTATGATATGGGGGTGTACAGTCTGTGTACTGTCTGTGTTCTTTGTATGGCAGTGCGCCATTTATGTTATACAGAACAGACGGCACATTGCTGTACAGAACAGTACAAATACACTGCATCCGGGAAGTATTCACAGCGCTTCACTTCTTCCACATTTTATATTACAGCCTTATTCCGAAATGGAATAAATTCATTATTTTCCTAAAAATTCTACAAACAATCCCCCATAATGACAACGTGAGAGAAGTTTGTTTGAAATCTTTCCAAATTATAAATTAAAAAAGGAAATAATCCCATGTACATAAGTACTCACACCCTTTGCCATGACACTCCGAATTGAGCTCAGATGCATCCTGTTTCCACTGATCATCCTTGAGATGTTTCTACAACTTGATTGGAGTCCACCTGTGGTAAATTCAGTTGATTGGACATGATTTGGAAAGGCACACACCTGTCTATATAAGGTCCCACAGGTAACAGTGCATGTCAGAGCACAAACCAAGACATGAAGTCCAAGGAATTGTCTGTAGACCTCGGAGACAGGATTGTATGGAGGCACAGAACGGGGGAAGGGTACAGAAACATTTCTGCAGCATTGAAGGTCCCAATGAGCACAGTGGCCTCCATCATCTGTAAATGGAAGAAGTTGGGAACCACCAGGACTCTTCCCGCCTGGTCAAACTGCGCGATTGGGGGAGGGGGGCCTTAGTCAGGGAGGTGACCAAGAACCCGATGGTCACTCTGACAGAGCTCCAGCGTTTCTCTGTGGAGAGAGGAGAACCTTCCAGAAGAAAAACCATGCAGAACTCCCACCAATCAGACCTGTATGGGTGTGGCCAGACGGAAGCCACTCCTCAGTAAAAGTCACATGACACCCCGCCTGGAGTTTACCAAAACCTGAAAAACTCTCAGACCATGAGAAACAAAATTCTCTGCTCTGATGAAACAAAGATTGAACTCTTTTGCCTGAATGGCAAGCGTCATGTCTGGAGGAAACCAGGCACCGCTCATCACCTGGCTAATACCATCCCTACTGTGAAGCATGGTGGTGGCAGCATCATGCTGTGGGGATGTTTTTCAGCAGCAGGAACTGGGAGACTAGTCAGGATGGAGGGAAAGATGAATGCAGCAATGTACAGAGACATCCTTGATGAAAACCTTCTCCAGAGCGCTCTGGACCTCAGACTGGGGCGAAGGTTCATCTTCTAACAGGACAACGACCCTAACCACACAGCCAAGATAACAAAGGAGTGGCTACCGGACAACTCAGTGAATGTCCTTGAGTGGCCCAGCCAGAGCCCAGACTTGAACCCGATTGAACATCTCTGGAGAGATCTGAAAATGGCTGAGCACCGACCCTCCCCCATCCAACCTGATGGAGCTTGAGAGGTCCTGCAAAGAAGAATGGGAGAAACTGCCCAAAAATAGGAGTGCCAAGCTTGTAGCATCATACTCAGAAATACTGGAGGGTGGAATTGGTGCCAAAGGAGCTTCACCAAAGTATTGAGCAAAGGGTGTGAATACTTATTGTGACGGTACTACTAGGCTGCTCTTATGTCTAAATCACCCTGTGTCTCTTAGGGACACAGGGTGCCCAAGAAGCCCAGTCTGGCCTGCCCAAACCAGACTTCCACAGACTGATCGGCTATGAGAGCTCCATGCGCCTTGCCAAGACAAACTTACAAACTATGTGGAACTTTGTCAATGAAGCTGCCGTGATGGATTGACTCTTTGGGACTTGTTACCCGACGAACTCGGGCACAGATCAGTTGGGGGTCTGGTACCTAGTTTGTCTACCTTTTGGGGGGAAATGTGACCGTACTAAACGTCACTATGAGTGAAAGACAGATAAGTAATGGTTTGGATTGCTAAAATATTTGTCAGCAAAATCTTCATATAGAAACATGAAGATTTAATACCACCTTACACAGTGTATTCCATGCTTGGCTGTGAGAGACACAAAGACAGTCATTCGCAGACTTCCCTATTGTTTGTGTATTGGAAGGGAATGTGTATTGTGTTAAAGTTTACCTGTCTGTCCCATTGTTAAATACCTCACATTGTTCTGTCTGTCTACCTTAACCACTTTACCACCGGAGGATTTTGCTGTCTTACGTCCAGGCCACTTTGTGCGATTCGGCGCTGTGCGACTTTAACTGACAATTGCGCAGTCGTGCGACGCCATACCCAAACAAAATTTACGTCCTTTTTTTTCCCACAAACAGATAGGGATGCACCGAATATTCGGCAGCCGAACATTATTCGGCCGAAAATAGAAAAAATAGCACTTTCGGTGTTCGGCCGAATAAGTCAAAAGGCCGAATAATTTTGTGCCGAACAATAGGGCTGAACGATAGTCGATATGATATTGACTATCGTTCTGTGGCCCTAGGCGATATTCATATCGCCGAGGTCACGATATTTACAGGGGGAAGGGACTCGGAGGAGGACAGGAGGACTCACAGACTTCCGTGTTAGGCAGGGGAAGCCGGGACACTTCAGCAGGGAGCATACATACATTACTCACTCGTGCACTGCAGCCCGCCCCACACATTCAGTGAGTCTTACTCTCCTCCCTAGTTTTTTCAATGGCACATTCAGGGAGCCAATCACGTGTGCCTGCACACCTGATTGGTTCCGCTGTGCCGCTACTCACGGCGTGATTGGCTTCCTGAATGTGCCATTGAAAAAACTAGGGAGGAGAGTAAGACTCACTGAATGTGTGGGGCGGGCTGCAGTGCACGAGTGAGTAATGTATGTATGCGGCTGTGCTCCTTTCCAGGCTCCTACTAGTCCACCTCCAGCCTCCTACTACTACCACTATGAGAGACTGTCTGTCACTGTATAATCTGATCGAGTCCACACTGACACTGACTGACTGTCACTGAGTAATTGATGTTACCACATTAACCCTGACCTGCCCAGTGCCCTGTATCTGCAATTAAAATTTACAAGGCTGCCTGCATGCTTCCTGATTTCCATTCCCAGCATCCTTCCCAATCCCTACAGTGTCACTAACATTAACCCTATGGTACAAGGCTGCAGTGTGCACTGAATCCCATTCCCTACAGAAACATTTAGGGAGAGAGACATGAGAGGACAAGAGAGAGAGAGAGAGAGACATGAGAGGACGAGAGAGTGAGAGGACAAGAGAGAGGACAAAAAATTGGCAAAATAAATGGAAAAAATGCGAAACACCGCGTTCGGTATTCGGCCTTCGGCCAAACATTTCATTATTATTCGGCTTCGGCCAAGAATTTCATTTCGGTGCATCCCTACAAACAGAGCTTTCTTTTGGTGGTATTTGATCACCTGTGCGATTTTTTACTTTTTGCGATATAAACAAAAAAAGAGCATAAATTTTGTAAAAACAACAATATTTTTCACATTTTTTATATGAAATTCCCCCCCAAAAAATGTAAAAATCAAAATTTTTTAAATTTTTGGCCAATTTGTTTTCTGCTACCTATGTTTGGTAAAAAAAATCACAATAAGCGTATTTTGATTGGTTTGCGCAAAAGTTATTGCGTTTACTAACTAAGGGAAAGATTTCTGTCATTTTTGGTGTTTTTTTTTTTTTTAACAAGTAATGGCGGAGATCTATGATTATTTTTGCGGGACTGCGACATTGCGGCGGACAGATCGGACCCTTGACTGACATTTTTGACACTTTTGGGGTTACCAGTGACATTACTGCAGTAATCAGTGCTATACATATGCACTGTTACTGCAAAATGACACTGGTAGTGAAGGGGTTAACTTTATTTGAGAGGGCGGGGCTATGTGTGTCCCTAGGGGCGTGTTTCTAACTCTGATTGGCTGTGGCTTGAGCTGTAGAAACAGTGATCAACGGTCCTACATAGTAGAACCGTGTGATCACAGTTTCTACACAGGGGAGAAGGACAGGCGGCTTGTTTACACTAGCTGCCTGCCTTTCTCCCTCTCCCCCGACGATCGCTGAGTGACCGGCGGACATCGGGTCCTCTGGTCATACACACGGGGGGGGGGGTCCGTGATCACGCGGGAGCGGGAGCACGCCTCCGGGGGCGCGCGCTCCCTCCCTAGACCCTCACAGGCTAGTGACGTAGATCTATGTCACTCTGCCTGTGAGGGGCTGACTGCCGCAGTACATATACTGTGCGCAGTCGGCATGTGGTTAAGAGAAACTTTTAGGTATGTGGATTGGATGCTAAGGGGGAGGGGGGATTGTCCCACATTGTATATTTTTGTGTACGCTGTATGAGAGTGTAAACTCTGTTCCTATTGGATTGTGAATATCACGTCCAGCCTTCAACAAGGTCCACCTAGGCGGTAACCTTGTGGTTAAAAACTGTATATAAGTCTGTTCAATAAAGTTGTTCTAGAGTTACTTCTCCCTCAATCTAGAGTCCGGTCTCTCATTGGGGGAATCGGCTACAAGGGATTGCTATGGTCTTCCATACTCCCTTGGATAATCACTAAGCTCTTCTAAGAGCTTGTGTATGAGCTTGTTCTGCTGCCCTCTCTGGGGAAAGAGAGGTTCACCCACAGGAACCTGGAGCCTTGTCGTAGGTCCAGGGTGGGTAGGAGACTGCAAGACCCCATCCAAGCTGGTGCGGTTCGTGGGGTTGGGAGTGGTTATGGTGTCTGGTGGAGTGCTTGGAGCCCCTTGGAAAGCACTAGGATCATCCGTCAATGGAGGTACCCGGTCAGGGGTGCCCTGTGCCGTTACACTTATGTACATGGGATTTTTTTGTTCTTAATAAATTTGCAAAGATTTCAAACAAACTTCTCTCACGTTGTCATTATGGGGGAGGGGTTTGTAGAATTTTGAGGAAAATAATGAATTTAATCCATTTTGGATTAAGGCTGTAACATAAAATGTGGAAGAAGTGAAGCTCTGTGAATATTTCTGGATGCTCTGTATATGTACTGTTCTGTACCGCAATGTTCCGTCTGTTCTGTCTGCGTACAAAGCGAGGCACCTAAACCACAAACGTGAACCCGCTCTTACATCCATACGCAGCATCTTACTTGGACTGTTGGGGCCAAGTAGTTTCCTGGTCTCCATAGTAACAGTGGAAATTTTGAAAGGATCGGAGCGCCACCCCAGCTTGTACAAACTGTGACATTTTTATTTTGTAACGGCCATTGTGTTTTAGGGGCTCAGCATGCCCCGAAACGCAACAGATATGACAAAATTAAAATCCTTTAAAAAGTCTGTAAAAGCTGATGTGGCACTTCCATCCTTTCAAAAGTTCAACAGACTCCAGCAAGACTCCACAGATGCTGGAGAGCAGCCACTAAAAACATAAATCACCCACTGCATTAAAAACAACACATCTGCACAAGGTTCAACGCTCCCACGTCACTAACATTCCAAAGTAGCCATGGAGGAAAAGGACCTCCTCTTCACTGCTGTCCATGTGCCAATGGCTCCCATAGTAAATATCGTGATATGAGGACAGATCCAGGGAGGGACACTTGTTAAAGTAAATGTGAACACAATCACTAAAATCTCATAGGATTTACTGGAATCGATCCCTTGTATTTTCCTCCTGCAGAGGCTGATTCCTGGTGGGAGGGAGAGGAGACTTTACTGAAACTGATCCCCTGTCATTTCCCCTGGCAGCAGCTGAAGGTTGGTGGAAGGGAGAGGAGGAGAGGACAGCTTTCAGCTGCTGCAGGGGGAAAATACAGGGGATTGGTTCCAGTAAAGGCTTCTTCTCCTCTCCCTCTTGCCGGCACTCAGCTGCTGCAGGAGGAAAATACAGGGCATTGGTTCCAGTAAAGGCTCCTCCTCTTCCTCTTGCTGTCACTCAGCTGTTGCAGGGGGAAAATACAGGGGATTGCTTCCAGTAAAGGCTTTTCCCCCTCTGCCTCTTGCCAGCACTCGGCTGCTGCAGGAGGAAAATACAGGGGATTGGTTCCAGTAAAGGCTCCTCCTCCTCTCCCTCTCGCCAGTGTCCTGCCGAAAACTCCAACCTGCCGAGATCTCCAACCACATTATTTCCGGTGAGTGTACACTTGGAATAATTGGAGATTTCGAACACTTGGTGTTTTCACACAACACCGGCAGCCTATACACCCGAGTACATGGTATAATTAGTGCAGATTCTTACACCGCCCGCTAGTAACCAAAAACATGGCCGCCTCCAAGGCGGCGACAACTACTGGGCGGAGTAAGAATCTGCACTAATTATACCATGTACTCGGGTGTATAGGCTGCCGGTGTTGTGTGAAAACACCAAGTGTTCGAAATCTCCAATTATTCCCAGTGTACACTCACCGGAAATAACGTGGTTGGAGATCTCGGCAGGTTGGTGTTTTCGGCAGTTCCCCGGCATTCAGCTGCCGCAGGAGTAGAATACAGGGGATTGGTTCCAGTAAAGGCTCCTCCTCTCCCTCTCACTGGCACTCAGCTGTTGCAGGAGGAAAATACAGGGGATTGGTTCCAGTAAAGGCTCCTCCTCGTCTCCCTCTCGTCGGCACTCAGCTACTGCAGGAGAAAAATACAGGGGATTGGTTCCAGTAAAGGCTCCTCCTCCTCTTTCTCTTGCCGGCAATCAGCTGCTGCAGGAGAAAAATACAGGGGATTGGTTCCAGTAAAGGCTCCTCCTCTCCCTCTAGGCAGGAGGTAGAGGAGACTTTACTGAAACTGATCCCCTGCATTTTCCCCAGGCAGCAGCTGAATGTTGGCGGAAGGAAGAGGAGGAGAGGCCTGCTTTCTGCTGCTGCAGGAGGAAAATACAGGGGATTGGTTCCAGTAAAGGCTCCTCCTCCTCTTTCTCTTGCGGCACTCAGCTGCTGCAGGAGGAAAATACAGGGGATTGGTTCCAGTAAAGGCTCCTCCTCCTCCTCTCTCTCTCACTGGCACTCAGCTGCTGCAGGAGAAAAATACAGGGGATTGGTTCCAGTAAAGGCTCCTCCTCTCCCTCTAGGCAGGAGGTAGAGGAGACTTTACTGAAACTGCATTTTCCCCTGGCAGCAGCTGAATGTTGGCGGAAGGAAGAGGAGTAGAGGCCCGCTTTCTGCTGCTGCAGGAGGAAAATACAGGGGATTGGTTCCAGTAAAGGCTCCTCCTCCTCTCTCTCTCTCACTGGCACTCAGCTGCTGCAGGAGGAGAATACAGGGGATTGGTTCCAGTAAAGGCTCCTCCTCCTCTCTCTCTTGCCGGCACTCAGCTGCTGCAGGAGGAGAATACAGGGGATTGGTTCCAGTTAAGGCTTTTCCTCCTCTCCCTCTCACCGCCACTCATCTGTTGCAAGAGAAAAAATATGGGAGATTGTTCCCAGTGAATGTGGCCCCCTCTTCTGTCCTGGTTCTAGAGGGGTCAGCAAGGAAGGGACACGATCTACCTGTCGCCTGCCTGCGATCGGTGGGTTGCTGACCCCTGGTTTAGATTTACACAAATATACTCCATACTTCTGTTTCTTGTATACATTCAGGGTTTTGTAGACCTGACATTTGTAAGACACCAATGAGTTTTCTTGTCCCCATGTTGGGAGTCATAATTTCAGTCTCTAACATTGATCCTTTCTGTCTTTCAGACTGGCGGCACTGAGGAATTAACGTCCTGCTTCTTCTGCACCCCCCTCTCCTGGGCTGGAACGTTCTGGAGTTTTGGGGTACACTGGGGGTCACTTTATCACGCTGTGGCCTTCACTGATTATTTTGGGAGGATACGGGGGCCCCTGGGTGATACCGCTGCTTCTCTCCAGATTCTGTGTTCTTCCAGGGCTTGAAGCTGGTCCGTTTATCGATGTCTTGGCGCATGATATAAAGCCAAGAAGGGGATCGGTCACCTCTAATGATATACAAATCCCAAATTCTGACTCAATCTTTTCCTTCCTCCCCAAAACAAAGACAACACTATTCTCAATATGCCTTTCTGCTGTGCTGTAACTACCCATAATGCATCTGGCAGCAGACAAGGGCGTTATAGCATACATTACATTCATTATATTACACTGTCTGTGAGCCTATCAGAATGAAGTCGGCCTTTTTAGTTTAAAGTGAAAGTTCACCTAAAGCTGATGTTTAAGCTTTGAGCAGATACAAGCAGTTTGAATCCTCGATGGCTTATTGGCTTAGCCAGCTCCAGAGTTCCGCACCTTCTTGGCTCCGCCCACCCGCTGCAGCTGAGCACATTTTCTTTTTTCTTCTGGATTCTCTATTATATTTGACGTCATGAAGAGTGCAGCAGGAGGACTGAGACTCCTTGGTTGTCACAGGAGACATTATATCACTGAATTTGCCACAGGATTGGGGGGTTCAATCTGCAAGTATCCGGCTATCATGGTCTCAAATATTGGTGATGGGTGGAGTTACCTCTCATTCTGATGTAAATTGAATGGTTGCATTGCACAAGATTGTCTTCTATGTTTGTTTTCCGTTTTTTAGGGTTCAGTGACACCACATCTTGTTCATTTTTAATTGCACCCCCAACACACACATATACAGTGCCCAGTAGCCCACCAATGTGTGCGATGCCGTCTGTATTTTACTGCGTTTTTAATGGCACGTTACTTGTGCATTTAGAGACATTGGGGTGGATTTTTTAGTTAAAGTGGTTGTAAACCTTTACATATATTTGGCACATATACTTGGCGCTGCGCTTAAAGCCGAGTTCCACCCAAAAGTGGAACTTCCACTTATTTGCTTCCCCCCCCCCTCTGGTGCCACATTTAGGCACCTTTCAGGGGGGAACGGGTACTTGTTTTTGACAGGTACCCTTCCCCACTTCCAGGAGATGGCGTCATCCCTCAGAAGTTTGGCCGCCTCCTCCTTCCCTCGCCACCGAGCCAATCCGAATGCGCTTTGCGCATGCGCAGTAGGGAACCCGCCCGTGAACCCGCAAGGCTTTACTGCTGGGTTCCCTTACAGGCAATGGTGGCAGCAGCACCCGACAGCCGATGGAAACATCGGCTGCGGTGCCGACATCGCTGGACTCCAGCTGACTTTTTGGAGAGGGGGGGGGGGGGGGCGGAACTCCGCTTTAAAGTGGAACTTTAGCCAGGAAATAAAATCCTGCTAGATCACTTCAGGCAGCCTATTTTGCTGGTATAGCGATGTTAAATATTACAAAGAGTGCCTATTTACTGTATAAAATCCAGTAATACACTGGCTCACCCTGCTCTGCACATGCTCAGTTGCTCTCCATTTTTGGGCTCCATTCACACCTAAGCCTATCGTCTTCAGGCGTTTTGTTTTTGCAGGTGTTTTGAGATAGACATTGACATCTGACCAAAAATGCTTGTAATCTGCCCCAAAAAAAAAGTTTTTTTGAACTTCAGCCATTTTGCTTCAGGCCACAAAACGCTCAGATGTGAACAGGAGCCATTGAAATGAATGGGATTTTCCTTTTTGGGCGTTTTTGGAACTTCAGAGATGAGCGTTTTTATGAGCTGAAATATGCTCATGTGTGGACAGGGCCTTCAGCACTGCAGAATTTGTAGAGGCCGATCTGCTTATAGCCTAAGGCCCCTTTCACACGGGCTTTCCGATCCGGTCCCTGTCAGTTTTTCAGGCAGACCTTATTGGATGCTCCATGCATCCCTATGGAGCAGTGGATGTCAGCGGAGACATGTCCGCTGACACCCGCCGCTCTCCAATCCGATCCTCTCTGTGAAATCCGGACCCTATTTTCCATTCGTCTGGAGGATCGGATGAAAACGGATAGGCGGTCCATTTTCATCCGACCTCCTATAGAGGAGAGCGGGGCTCGGACAGCTCCGTCTCTGCAAAGTAAGCAGAGACTGACCTGTCATCCGCCTGCTCAGCGGGAATCGGCGGATCGATCACCGCGGAGAAAAACAGAGTCCACCGGGCTCACCGCTTATGTGAAAGGACCCTTACAGCAGAATTAAACCCTCCTATCCTGTACAGCCAAGGAAACTGCTTCTGTTTAATCTGCAACTGTCATGGTGCTGCACATGTGGTCAGGTATGACACCGGCCATTTGATGGTTTGACAGTTTGGTTGAGGACACAAGGCAAATGTGACAGTTTAGCAATTCTGGCATTCCAGGAATGTAACTGTGTTTTGAAACCGTTAAATCGATGGGTTTAGTTCCACTTTATGATTTACTGTTGTATGGGGGCTCTGGGCTTCAGCAAAATGGCCGCCTCCAGCAAGAAGCAAGTTGTTATGGGTAAAGCCCTGCTTTAATCAAATACTGGTGAGTTGGATAGCGTATCTTATACCTTGGTGCTGGCTGCTTTCATTGTTTCATTTTATTTTTTGTGCAGCAGATTATGTTTTCTTTTTAAACCCTTCAACTTCTCCAAAGGAGAACTCTATCCTCAAGTGATACACAGAGATGAAACAAAATCCTACCTCTTCTCTACATCTGTTCAAAGTGCGAACGTTTGTCTGAGAGAAGGGGGTGTAGAGTGGAAGTTACACTCTGCAGAGCTCAGTGAGAGATGCTTTGAGGGAAGGGACCCCACCCCCCCTTTACACAGCTCACAAGAACGGAGCTGAGGCTGTCGATCAGCTGCAGCACCCTCCCCCTGTCACGTTTCATCTCTTGATGTCAGAAGTGACTCGTGCTGATAGCAGAGGAAGGGGGCAGCAGACAGAAATGACACTTAGTGCTCTGGGCTGAGACAAGTACACACTATAGTGCAGTGATGGAAAACCTTGGCACCCAGATGTTTTAGAACTACATTTCCCATGATGCTCATGTACTCTGCAGTGTAGTTAAGCATCATGGGAAATATGGTTCCAAAACATCTGCGGTGCCAAGGTTTTCCATCACTGCTATAGAGCATGGGTGCTCAACCTGTGGCCCTCCAGCTATTGAAGAACTACAACAGGGGTCTTCAAACTATGGCCCTCCAGTTGTTCGGGAACTACAATTCCCATCATGCCTGGTCTTGTCCTTGAATGTCAGAGTTTTACAATGCCTCATGGGATGCGTAGTTCTGCAACAGCTGGAGGGCCATAGTTTGAGAATCCCTGAACTACAAGTCCCATGAGGCATTTAAAGCCACTGACAGTTACAAGCATGACTTCCAAAGGCAGAGGCATGATGGGACTTGTAGTTCTGCAACAGCTGGAGGGCCACAGGTTCAGCACCCATGCTATAGAGCAGAGATGGCAAACCTTGGCTTCCCAGATGTTTTGGAACTCCATTTCCCATGATGCTCCCCTACACTGCAGAATGCATGAGCATCATGGGAAATGTAGTTCCAAAACATCTGGGGTGCCAAGGTTCCCCATCACTTCTATAGAGGGATGTGCTCTGTTCATATTTCATGTCTGAGGTTTACAACCACTTTAAAATAGACTGTGCACTCTGCAAGTGCAGTTACTCCAGAGCTTAGTAAATGAGGGGAAGCTCTGCTGGCTTCCATCATCCAATCACGTGCAAACAAAAATGCAGTTTTTTGTTTTTTTTTCTCCCCCCCCCCCTTGCATGTGATTGGCTATTCTTTGTGGAGGTTTACCTTATTTACTAAGCTCTGGAGCAACTCCGCTTGCAGAGTGCAGTCATTTTTTGCCTTTATTAATTCCCCCCCCATAGCCCAGGAAGAGGAATCGGCTGCCTCATGCATAGATCCTTACCGTTAAAGCACGTGCATTGTGGTGTAGCTGAACCCGCAGTGCCTCCTAAATCCTCCGTCTGCAGGGTTTCCTATTCCTATAACTCTTGTTTCCCTTTGCCTTCTTCATCTTCACCGCGCCTTCCAGAATGAAGACCTATAAATCCTCCTAATGAGCAGTCTGTTCTCTCTTCTAACCTTGTAAAATGAAAGGGAAAAGCTGATTGGTTGATGGAGTTCTTAATGTACACTTTTAGTTTTAGAACTGGAATGGGCCAAGGGAATCCTCACTGTAAAATATCACCCCTCGGCTGCATGGGGCTTCTCCATGTGACTCCCACCATGGGATGTTCTGGTAGTCAAGGTCCTCAGTTGGCTCAAAAATAAGAAATCTTCTGTTCTATGGATATTTTTAAAGACAAGAACCTCTAATGGGACTTTGTCGGCAACCAAAAAAGTGCATACATATGGATCAAATTTTTTTAAAAGGTGCAAAAACCAACATCTTTATTTATAACCTAGTAAAACATCCACCACATGACCTGCGGTATATTAAAGAATCTAAATAGGCAGCATAGCCATAAAAAAAAAAAACGTCTTGCACTTGTGGTACACCTGGTTGCAGTCTGCTGTAAAAGATAACATTCTTCATCAGGGAAGATAGTACTACAGCAGCAAGCCTTCATCAGGGAAGATAGTACTACATCAGCAAGCCTTCGTCAGGGAAGATAGTACTACAGCAGCAAGCCTTCGTCAGGGAAGATAGTACTACAGCAGCAAGCCTTCATCAGGGAGGATAGTACTACAGCAGTAAGCCTTCGTCAGGGAAGATAGTACTACAGCAGCAAGCCTTCCTCAGGGAAGATAGTACTACAGCAGCAAGCCTTCGTCAGGGAAGATAGTACTACAGCAGCAAGCCTTCGTCAGGGAAGATAGTACTACAGCAGCAAGCCTTCCTCAGGGAAGATAGTACTACAGCAGCAAGCCTTCATTAGGGAAGATAGTACTACAGCAGCAAGCCTTCATTAGGGAAGATAGTACTACAGCAGAAAGCCTTCATCAGGGAGGATAGTACTACAGCAGCAAGCCTTCATTAGGAAAGATAGTACTACAGCAGAAAGCCTTCATCAGGGAGGATAGTACTACAGCAGCAAGCCTTCATTAGGGAAGATAGTACTACAGCAGCAAGCCTTCATCAGGGAAGATAGTACTACAGCAGCAAGCCTTCATTAGGGAAGATAGTACTACAGCAGAAAGCCTTCATCAGGGAGGATAGTACTACAGCAGCAAGCCTTCATTAGGGAAGATAGTACTACAGCAGAAAGCCTTCATCAGGGAAGATAGTACTACAGGAGTAAGCCTTCATCAGGGAGGATAGTACTACAGCAGCAAGCTTTCATCAGGGAAGATAGTACTACAGGAGTAAGCCTTCATCAGGGAGGATAGTACTACAGCAGCAAGCCTTCCTCAGGGAAGATAGTACTACAGCAGCAAACCTTCCTCAGGGAAGATAGTACTACAGCAGCAAGCCTTCATCAGGGAGGATAGTACTACAGCAGTAAGCCTTCCTCAGGGAGGATAGTACTACAGCAGCAAGCCTTCATCAGGGAAGATAGTACTACAGCAGCAAGCCTTCATCAGGGAAGATAGTACTACAGCAGCAAGCCTTCATCAGGGAAGATAGTACTACAGCAGCAAGCCTTCATCAGGGAGGATAGTACTACAGCAGCAAGCCTTCATCTGGAAAGATAGTACTACAGCAGCAAGCCTTCATCGGGGAAGATAGTACTACAGCAGCAAGCCTTCATCGGGGAAGATAGTACTACAGCAGCAAGCCTTCATCAGGGAAGATAGTACTACAGCAGAAAGCCTTCATCAGGGAAGATAGTACTACAGCAGAAAGCCTTCATCAGGGAAGATAGTACTACAGCAGCAAGCCTTCATCAGGGAAGATAGTACTACAGCAGCAAGCCTTCATCAGGGAAGATAGTACTACAGCAGCAAGCCTTCATCAGGTAAGATAGTACTACAACAGCAAGCCTTCATCAGGGAAGATAGTACTACAGCAGCAAGCCTTCATCAGGGAGGATAGTACTACAGCAGTAAGCCTTAATCAGGGAAGATAGTACTACAGCAGTAAGCCTTCATCAGGGAGGATAGTACTACAGCAGTAAGCAAGTCGTTGGACCTGGTGGAAAGTAAGCTTATGGTTACAGAGCCTCCAACACTAAGAGTGGGTGGCTGCCACGTGATCTCCTGACGGCTCCGCTTTATGTGTTGTTGTCCTCTTCTCCCCTGCGTGGTGGGTCCACATGGTGGATGGTGTGGTTAATTTGATGGGGGGGGATCATACTTGCTTACTGCGGCTATCTTCAGTTATGTCTAGTTGTTTGCTTTGAGTTCATCTTTAAAGTTTGCAGCGGAGAGGAGACTGCAGTCTGAGGGATGGTGTAGATCGGAATAGGTACCCCCTTTAAACTAGAATTCTAGGCTAAACTTAACTAGTTTATGACAAAAATGCTCAGCCCCCCTAACGCCTACACTGACTAACCTGTATAAAGCTGGCTATAGACAGCGTTTTTCTTTCCTGCAACCACGGTCAACCTGCGGCAGCTGCAGGGGAGAGTAAGGAGACCTGACAACAGATGGGCCATAGGAGCCAATGGGTGACGTCACTACTCCAGGCTTTACCAGCCATTGTCGAGTGATCTCTCCTCCGCTGCAGCTGTCGCTGACACGGGATCACTAACGGGACCTAAGTGGGTAATTATATACATCTTTCTTACACAGGTTAGTCAGCATCGGAGGGGAGGAGGGAGCATTTTTAATGCTAGTTAGGTTTAGCCTGGAAATCTACTTTAATCAGCCAGTTTGCACAGGTATAATAAAAAACTTAATGTATATGGAATATACGTTGTGTGTCTGTGTGTGTGTGTGTGTGTGTGTGTGTGTGTGTATATATATATATATATATATATATATATATATATATATATATCAGAAGGATCAGGTCTTTTGAAGCTTCTAAGCTCACTGTGAATATGGAACGGTGTTCTGTCCACATCTGGAAGGTGCTCCCCCTTTACATTTATATATCGGGCCTAAAGCTGAATCTGAGGATGTGAACTGGCTGGTATGTGATTTGTTTTATAATGTTCTCCGAGGAAATGTAGCGTTATGCAATGTGCAGGAGAGCCACCACCACGTTATTTACAGAAGAGCAGCCATCCCTTTTCCCTGTAACTGCACTGTGTCATTGGAAAGGACGTATTGTGTTCATTACACACAGCTTAATAATAGACCATCCAGGCTTTCCAAGTCTGTTCTGGAGAAATTTCCATAACTTCTTCTTCCTTTTGGGTGACTTTTTCTTTCAACATCTATCTACAGGAAAGCCAGATCTAAGACTGATCTTTCTGTTAGTTTGGGGATCCCTGTAGGCCCATTTAAAGCTGAATTCCAGAAATTCAGCAACTTTGCAAAAATTGCAGGTGCACTATATGTTAAGTCCAATAAGGTGCATGTCAGGTTTATTGCACTCCCGGTGGATACACTCGGGCTGTGAGAGGAGAAAAGCGCACACAGTGCAGCAATGTCCACCCCTCCTTTATGCTGCTCATTCACAGAAGCCTTTGTGTTTTGAGAATGAATTCACATAATACAAAGGCTTCTGTAAATGGGCAGAAGAAGGGGTGGGCATAGCAGTTCCAGCTCTACAGCTCCAGAAGTTATCTTCCCGGAGCACAATAAACCTGTTAGATGTATATAATGGAGTTAAGTCTATGAGGTGGCAGGCACCTCGTTAGACTGAACTCATGGGATGCCTGCAGTTGTTTTACAAAGTAGCTGAATTCCTGGAATTCAGCTTTAAAGTGATTCTAAAGGCAATTTTATTTAAATAAAAAAAAAAAAGATGTTATACTTACCAGCTCTGAGCAACGAGATTGCACAGAGTGGTCACTTACCTCTTCTTTTGCGGTCACCCACCAGCGCTGTCCAGTCCTTCTTTCTGCAAGTGCCTCCATAGCAAGCTGTGTGCACCCATGGTGACGCCCTCCCATGCTGGGCTGTGTGCATCCATAGACACACTCAGCTTGGTCACACCCTCCTGCTCCCTCCTCACAGGATTTGATTGACAGCAGCAGGAGCCTATGACTGCCAATGCTGTCCGTATCTCCTGTGAGACCAGGAAGTGGAGGAGCGGTGCTGCAGCCTGGACAGCGCTGGCGCAATGGCAGGAGCCAGGTAAGTGTTTAGGGATTGGTGGGGGGAAGGGGGAGGGGTCATTAGCATGGTGTTTTTTTTTTATCTTAATGCAGGCAATAAAGTGGAAGTAAACCTAGGTAGTGTAAATATCTCCTAAACGGGGCAGTGTTTGGGAGATATTTACTGTATGTGTAGCCAGTGACATCACTGGCACATGTGCGCTGAAGGAACAGTAATGCATGCCATTTCCTCAAAGCCCTGTGCCTTCAATGGCGCGACAGTGACATCATCAAAGCTATTCCAGCGCCCAGATGTCAGTGCTGCAGGGGCTCATGTCTTCACCCATCATGCTTCCGGGTTCGTGGACTCTGGTGTTCTATCAGAAAACCCTACCCCATCAGATTTCCCTACCTACGTCATTTCTGGTGCGGGTTCGTCATGCACCAGCTGTAGCCACGTCACATGTCCTACTGCGCTTGCGTGGAATTGGTAGGGCATTTTGATAACATCGTAAGGGGTGAGGCAAAAGTCCTACTGAGCATAAGCAGGCTCATGCGCACCAACGGATTGGGCAGCGGCATCTCTTATAACAAACATCCATCCGATCTCTATGGCACACACTGCGCCGAGCTGACAATGGGACAATCCTATTCCCTACCCACACGAGCACGCCCACTGTCTCGTTGTCGGGTCGGCGCAGTGTGGGGCATGGAGATCGGATTGTTGGGTCGGCGCAGTGTGGGCCATGGAGATCGGATTGTTGGGTCGGCGCAGTGTGGGCCATGGGGATTGGATGGATGTTTGTTATCGGAGATGCCGCTGCCCGACCCGTTGGTGTGCATGCCCCGGCGCATGCACACTAGGACTTTTGCCTGACCCCTTACGATGTTATAAAATTCCCTACCTATTCTGCGCATGCCAAATAGGACGTGTGACGCGGCTACAAGCTGCTGCATGACGAATCCACAGCTGATCTCAACCGGAAATGACGTAGGTAGGGAAATCTGATAGAACACCAGCTCTGTGACTGACCAGAGCCGGAGTCCACGAACCCAGAAGCAAGAAGGGTGAAGATGGGAGCCCCTGCAGCACTGACGTCTCGGCGCTGGACGAGCTTCGTTTTAAAGGAAAGTTTAAAAAAATGTGCTAGTATGTGATGCATACTAGAACATTTTGGCTTTACCTTGCAGGGTAAGAAAAAAAAAAAGTCAAGTGGTTTACAGCCGCTTTAAGGTAAAAAACAGACTTTAGAACCATTTTAATTTGGATTGGCACAACCAATGATCTCAGGGCAGCACGGTATAATGCAGATGTGAAGCTTGGTGCAAATCAGTTTTGCCATGCGTTAGGACGTGCTGCCGGCTCATTTAAAGTCAATAGGCTGCCTTAACGTACGACAATGCGTAAACGCACATGTGTCATGGCAAGGCAAAGTGTGAATGGGGTCTGCAGATTATTGATGTAATACTCTACTTTGTAAGATTTGTCTTCTTTCTGCTTCCACCTCTTGCGGCTAATGGGTTACAATGCCAATAAAAAGATGTTGGCTCTAAAGACAACCATTCACAGCCACATCCCTAGAAACCATATAACAAAGAAAACAGGGGGGGGGGGGGTGTCAACGGTTCTCCAGCCCAAAAATGGACAGGAGAGTTGGCTCACCTACCATCTTATAAAAATGGGGGTTTAAAGGCTGAGAGGTTGTCATTAACATACAACATACTTAATATGAAAAGATATACTGTAACTTTATTAAGTCCAGAGAATAAAAGCACAATATGCAATTATAAAAGAAGATACATTTTTCATCATAGATAGAAACAGGATAACTTGGTATATCCGTTTTTTTTTTTTTTTTTTAAATGGTGGCCCGATGGGGGATGGAACCCGCGACCTAGGCGTTATCAGAACCATTTGGATATACCAAGTTATCCTGTTTCTATCTTTGATGAAAAATGTATCTTCTTTTATAATTGCATATTGTGCTTTTAGTCTCTATTTTTGATGGACTTAATAAAGTTATATCTTTTCATATTAAGTATGTTGAATGTTAATTAATGACAACCTCTCAGCCTTTAAACCCCCATTTTTATAAGGTGGTAGGTGAGCCAACTCTCCTGTCCATTTTTGGACTGTAGAACAGTTGACACCCTTTTCCCACCTCTTGTTTTCTTTATTAATTGGTTACACAGCGTTGCTTTGGTGTGCCTAGTAACCCTTAGCCGGCCTGCAGGTAGCGCCATTATTAGAGCCAGGGCCGTCTTCAATATTGATTGGACCCTGGGCAAACATTTTATTGGGCCCTCCCAAATGCACTTATCAACTATCTGCAGGCACTGTGGGCTTAAGAGGCAACTGCTTTGGGCCCCACAACAATGACTGGGCCCGGGGCAGCTGCCCCTTTTGCCCTGTGTTAAAGACGGCCCTGATTAGAGCACCAGTGAGGCCTTTCCGAAATGTGATGACCGAGTGGAAACAAGTCAGCCAAATGTTATCAGAAGAGCTAAGCCGGGACTTTCTAACATCTCTAAAGCAGAATTTTTTTTTTAAATCGTATGGGGGGAGGGTTGGAACAGGATGACTTCCTGTGTAATGGATACTTCCCTTTACTCTCACTGAGACAGGAAGGGAGGGAAAACTCCCTAATGGGGACACAGCAATAGAAAGCAAACCTCAGGGAGGTTCTAGGGCCTTCCAAGTTTTTGCATATTGGGAAGAGAGGTTTTGTTTTCGGTGACTGCAATCTCTAATACAGGAAATACCGATAGAGAGCAGCGAGGTGTGGAGGATGATTGCAATCAACTACACCCACATCCCAAATGCAGTAAATAGAACTAAAAAGAGGGGAAAATTGTCTGGGGTCCAAAGGGAGCCGCAGCAAATTAAACCCCACTCAGTAAATGAAATGGGACTTTGAAGGGTGTAGAGTGTGCAATAATAAAGCATCAATAAAGTGCATTTAAAAACCAAATTATTGTATACAAATGATTAAAAGACATGATAATCGTAACAAAAGTGTGAATATAGTTACAAATCCGCCATAAAGGAGCCCAGCCAACCGATATGGGTGGTCTGCCGGTGGTCCAACAAAAACGACATGGGTCTAACGCGTTTCGCTGAACTGTAGGGTTCCAAGATGCTTCAACAGAGACCCTGGACTTTATTGGCCGACAATAAAGTCCAGGGTCTCTGATTGTTTTGTTACGATTATCATGTCTTTTAATCATTTGTATACAATAAATTGTTTTTTAAATGTACTTTATTGATGCTTTATTATTGCACACTCTACACCCTTCAAAGTCCCCTTTCATTTACTGAGTGGGGTTTAATTTGCCGCGGCTCCCTTTGGACCCCAGACAACTTTCCCCTCTTTTTAGTTCTATTTACAGGAAATACTGATAGTTTAAAATGCCTTTCCACTCTATTAAAAAGAGAGAATGTTTCTTTAATAGCTGCATACAGACCAGGACTTCAAGGTCAGGAAATACGTTTTCCTTGGCGAGTTAAACTTTATTTAAAACTCAGATTCAGACAATGGGGAAGATTTGCTTAAACTGATGCAGCTGTGCATGGTAACCAATCGGCTTCCAGGTTTTAGCCCCCCCGTTCACATCAGCGCGATTTGACATGTCAAGTCACATGCCAAATCGCAGCCTATTGCTGGTCACGTCACTGTCCCAATCAGTGGGACACCAACTTTGCAGCCCCGCAATGATTTCCAACAGTTGTTCCTGCACTACTTTTGGCGATTTCAATAGACGTCTGTGCATGAACACGCATTC
Organism: Pelophylax lessonae; assembly: GCF_965119305.1. Lineage (NCBI taxonomy): Eukaryota > Metazoa > Chordata > Amphibia > Anura > Ranidae > Pelophylax > Pelophylax lessonae. The sequence goes on along the minus strand of NC_138777.1, from coordinate 238,603,018 downwards.
AAATCGCCCCTCTGAACTCGCACTGAAATACAGGTTATAAATCGTGTGAGTTCATTTGAACGATTTTATTAAACCCGCGCCCAGTGTGAACGTACCCTTAGTGTCAAAGCTTCATTGAACAAGATGAAGCTAATTGGCTGCCATGCACAGCTGCACCAGATTCAGTGCCTCCAGTTTTAGTAAATCTCCTCCAATGTATTTTTCATTTTTTTTTAATGGGGCTCCAAAGACTCAATAAAAACTGCAATGTGGGTGGAGCTACCAGAGTCCCATAAAAGGTATATAAAGCCAGATGATTGATTTCATCAGTGAAATGGCAGATTCGGTGGACTGGCCCAGGTTTCCATGGGAACGACATTATCAGCCGACTGTTCTTCCTTGGTCCCCCAGCCCCCCCCCCCCAGCCGTGTGATGCGTGCCGCCATTTACTCCACGCTGTTGCTGATTTATGTTATTGTGCTGTAGTTCTCAGAGCATCCCAATATAAATCTGTTGTATTTTTTTATTCATATTTTGCCTTTTTTTTATCTTCTGCTTTTTTTTTGGGTGTAATTTATCTGTTAAGAGATGTTTGTATTTTCGTTTCAAAATAAATTCTGATAATTCCTAAGTGCAGCATTTTGTTGCGGAGTGTATGATGTTCTTCATAATGTGGTTCAATGTTTAAAATGATGGTAAAGTCTGGTTTAAAAAAAATAAAAAATAACAATCATGTTACACTTCCCTCCTCTGTGCAGTTGGTTTTGCACAGAGCAGCCCGGATCCTCCACTTCTCGGGTCCCTCTTCGTCGCTCCTGGCCCCTCCCTCCTGTTGAGTGCCCTCACAGCATGCAGCTTGCTATGGGGGCACCAGAGCCGAGTCACAGCTCCCTGTGTCCATTAAGACATGGAGCTGTGACCCGGCCCCGCCCCCCTCTTTCTTCTGATTGGCTGACTGACTTTGACAGCAGCGGGAGCAAGGGGGGGCTGCTGCACACAGAAGGATTTTGTATCTTAAAGTGATTGTAAAGTCTCAATTTGTTTTAAAAAAATAACAAACCTGTTACACTTCCCTCCTCTGTGCAGTTGGTTTTGCACAGAGCAGCCCGGATCCTCCTCTTCTCAGGTCCCTCATTCCTGCTCCTAGCCCCTCCCTCCTGTTGAGTGCCCCCACAGCAAGCAGCTTGTTATGGGGGCACCAGAGCCGAGCTGCAGCTCCATGTGTCCATTCAGACACGGAGCTGCTGTTCGGCCCCACCCCCTCTCTCTCCTGATTGGCTTACTGACTTTGACAGCCGTGGGAGCCAATGGCACTGCGGCTGTATATCAGTCAATCAGGAGGGAGAGTCCCAGGAAGGCTGAGGGACTCCTGGACAGGAGGGCACAGGTAAGAATGAGTGCTGAGGGGGCTGCTGTACACAGAAGGCTTTTTATTTTCATGCATAGAATGCACCTTCTGCCTTTACAATCACTTTAAGGCCCCCTTTACCCCCGGCCATTATGTTGTGGGGAGCCTTTTAAGGGCCCAATCAGGTGTCAGGTCAGCGTTGTGTTGGGGTGCATTAATGATTTTGCACCACCCAGCGAATTACGGTAACATGCATTGTGCTAAAGCGGTATTAAACCCAAAACCAAAAATGTCATATATTGCAATTTACCAATCTGATGTGGTGGCTGCATTAGTTTTCTATTTTAGGCTCCCCCCCCCCCCCCCTCTGCTTTCACCTGGTGATCTGGCCAGTAACGCACTTCTTTTATTAGAGTGCCCCCACTCTGAACTAAGGATTGTGTAAAGTGCATATATAAGTATATAGATACAAATATATATATCAGTTAAAAAAAAATATTAAATATAGTCCATAGCAATCAATTAAGGTGCTTAAATATATAAAGTGCTTTGTGAATTCAAAATTTGGGAAATAGATAGGTCATCCATTAAATGATCTTCCTAGTAGGTAAGTAAATTATAGGGGAGAGACAACAAAGTGCCAGTGAGGTGAATTGCCTACTCACCAGTTGTCATTGATCTTACTTGCTGTATAGCAATAAGATCAAAAAAGCTTGTGTGGTCACCGTGACCAAGATGAGACGTCACCGGGAGGTCGATCCCGCTACTTCCTGGTTTCTCAAACAGATGACTCCTTTACTAAGCAATGATAAGAAAGTTGACTCCTCATAGTAAGATTCTATATGTCATTTATTACCCAGTCCTGGGTTAAAACGGTTTAGAATACAAATGGTACAGGATCAAGTGGTTCCAACATATATTTCTTGCAGCGTCCCCCCGCTATGCAGGGAACTGTAGGCAATCTCTGAGGACGTCATTTGGATGACGAAACGTGTAAGTTTGCAACGCACGCGGTGACCTCAGTAGACGTGATTGGAACGCATACCGGAAGTGTTTACGTTCCTGTCTCTAGCCCTACAGTCTCTAGTGTGGGGATGTTTTTCAGTGGCAGGAACTGGGAGACTAGTCAGGATGGAGGGAAAGATGAATGCAGCAATGTACAGAGACATCCTTGATGAAAACCTTCTCCAGAGCGCTCTGGACCTCAGACTTGGATGAAGGTTCATCTTACAACAGGACAACGACCCTAAACACACAGCCAAGATAACAAAGGAGTGGCTACGGGGCAACTCTGTGAATGTCCTTGAGTGGCCCAGCCAGAGTCCAGACTTGAACCCGATTGAACATCTCTGGAGAGATCTGAAAATGGCTGTGCACCGACCCTCCCCCATCCAACCTGATGGAGCTTGAGAGGTCCTGCAAAGAAGAATGGGAGAAACTGCCCAAAAATAGGAGTGCCAAGCTTGTAGCATCATACTCAGAAATACTGGAGGCTGGAATTGGTGCCAAAGGAGCTTCACCAAAGTATTGAGCAAAGGGTGTGAATACTTATGTACATGGGATTTATTATTTTTAATACATTTGCAAAGGTTTCAAACAAACTTCTTTCACGTTGTCATTATGGGGGATTGTTTGTAGAATTTTGAGGAAAATAATGAATTTAATCCATTTTGGAATAAGTCTGTAACATAAAATGTGATAAAATATTTTGGAAAAAAAATAAAAATAAATAAAATGTGGAAAAAGTGAAGCGCTGTGAATACTTTCCAGGTGCACTGTAGTTAAACCCCCACAGCTATTACCTTTTGTACCACCCTTTTAGATTGTAAGCTCCATGAGCAAGACCCTCCTAATCCTTCTGTATTGAACTGTGTTGTAACTGTGCTGCCTCCCTTTATATTGAAATAGCTGCACAAACTGTTGGCACCATATAAATCCTGTATAATAATGGTAATAATATCCGGGGTGGAGTTCCAACCTAGACCAAGGCTTTCTGCAAGGAAATGTTTTAATTGTTGGAATACAGTATGGATAAAGTACAGTATCTCACAAATGTAAGTACACCCCTCACATTTTTTGTAAATATTTTATTCTATCTTTTCATGTGACAACACTGAAGAAATGAGACTTTGCTACAATGTAAAGTAGTGAGTGTACAGCTTGTATAACAGTGTAAATTTGCTGTCCCCTCAAAATAACTCAACACACAGCTATTAATGTCTAAACCGCTGGCAACAAGTGACAATGTCCAAATTTGGGTCCAATTAGCCATTTTCCCTCCCCGGTGTCATGTGACTCGTAAGTGTTACAAGGTCTCAGGTAGGAATGGGGGGCAGGTGTGTCAAATTTGGTGTTATCACTCTCACTCTCTCATACTGGTCATTGGAAGTTCAACATGGCAAAGAACTCTCTGAGGATCTGATAAAAAGAATTGTTGCTCTACATAAAGATGGCCTAGGCTATAAGAAGATTACCAAGACCCTGAAACTGAGCTGCAGCACGGTGGCCAAGACCATACAGTGGTTTAACAGGACAGGTTCCACTCAGAACAGGCCTCGCCATGGTCCACCAAAGAAGTTGGGTGCACGTGCTCAGCGTCATATCCAGAGGTTGTCTTTGGGAAATAGACCTATGAGTGCTGCCAGCATTGCTGCAGAGGTTGAAGGGGTGGGGGGGTCAGCCTGTCAGTGCTCAGACCATACGCCGCACACTGCATAAAATTGGTCTGCATGGCTGTCTTCCCAGAAGGAAGCCTCTTCTAAAGATGATGCACAAGAAAGCCCACAAACAGTTTGCTGAAGACGAGCAGACTAAGGACATGGATTACTGGAACCATGCCCTGTGCTCTGATGAGACCAAGATAAACTTATTTGGTTCAGATGGTGTCAGGCGTGTGTGGGGGCAACCAGGTGAGGAGTACAAAGGCAAGTGTGTCTTGCCTACAGTCAAGCATGGTGGTGGGAGTGTCATGGTCTGGAGCTGTATGAATGCTACCGGCACTGGGGAGCTACAGTTCATTGAGGGAACCATGAATGCCAACATGTACTGTGACATACTGAAGCAGAGCATGATCCCCTCCCTTCAGAGACTGGGCTGCAGGGCAGTATTCCAACATGTACTGTGACAGATACAAAACTGCAAGGTCCACCCTAAAGGCGCTCTCATATAGGGGAACCTACCACTGCGCCTCAGCCCTCAATGTAAGATAATTGAAAACTGATTAAATCTTAATTTAAAAACTTAATTTAAAATTTACCAGCTGCCACTTTAAGAAGAAACAAAGCATAAAAACATGTCTACCTCATTGAAACAAACAATAGTAGTGAACAGTGCGGAATAGCAAAATCACCCGTGAGAAAAGTGATTAAAGGATTAATGACTTATTGATAAAAAAGATCCATAATAGGAAATTAATAATTTAAAAGTTCATGTAGGAGACACTTCTGAAGTTAACTTTCCACCACACCACGTGAATATGTGTCACTGCTCCCTCTTGGTTATTCATTCACCAAATGAGTGCCAAATATTTGCATATCCAGCACAAAAAAAAAATCTAGGAAACCTCTTAGGGGTTACTGGTGATCCAAAGCGGTATCCGCCCATTAATGGCACTTGGGAATTTCTCGTTCATAAGAAATAGTTGCAATTTCAGGTTCCTATCATAAACAGAGTTCAACAGGTTACCCGCACCTGTCAGTGAAGGGTAGACACATGGTGGACCATTTAGTTAAGCGCGTGTGCAGCCCCGAACATCTAAATGCATCACAGACCCCTTTAATCACTTTTCTCATGGGTGATTTTGCTGTGTGTCACTGTTTACTGCTACTATTGTTTGTTTTATTGAGGTAGACATGTTTTTATGTACTCTGACATACTGAAGCAGAGCATGATCCCCTCCCTTCAGAGACTGGGCCGCAGGGCAGTATTCCAACATAACCACCCCAAACACCTCCAAGATGACCACTGCCTTGCTAAAGAAGCTGAGGGTAAAGGTGATGGACTGGCCAAGCATCTCTCCAGACCTAAACCCTATTGAGCATCTGTGGGGATCCTCAAACAGAAGGTGGAGGAGCGCAAGGTCTCTAACATCCACCAGCTCTGTGATGTCATCATGGAGGAGGGGGAAGAGGACTCCAGTGACAACCTATGAAGCTCTGGTGAACTCCATGCCCAAGAGGGTTAAGGCAGTGCTGGAAAATAATGGTGGCCACACAAAATATTGACACTTTGGGCCCAATTTGAACATTGTCACTTAGGGGTGTACTCACTTTTGTTGCCAGCGGTTTAGACATTAATGGTTGTGTGTTGAGTTATTTTGAGGGGACAGTAAATTTACACTGTTATACAAGCTGTACACTCACTACTTTACATTGTAGCAAAGTGTCATTTCTTCAGTGTTGTCACATGAAAAGATAGAATAAAATGTTTACAGAAATGTGAGGGGTGTACTTACTTTTGTGAGATGCTGTATGTAGATGCTGCAAAAAATCGGAAAAAAAAAGGAAAAATAAATAAATAATACACCTATGTGCCTCCTAAAACCTGATCCCATCATGGCACTGGAGGCCCGACTTCAGACCTCAGCCTCCCCAATAGCCATTCCCCTGTCCAATGAGAGTTCTATTACTGGCCCCTGTAGCACACTGAATGAACAGGGATGTGGAATTTGGTGGAGTTTAGATGTCAGCTCTGATTGGATGTAGTTAGTTTGCTCTCTGTCTTAATGGACACAACACACACATTGAGGTCTCAACAAATTTCTTTTTAGTTATAGTGTAAAGTCCCCTTTTTTTTCAGGATTTTGTACAGATATTATAAACATATAAGCACTTGTAGTTTTTTTTTTTTTTTTTATCACATAAAAGCTTTTATTTGGCTTTGTTTGACTTTTTTTTTTTTTTTTTTTGTGTTGGAAGAACTGCTGTGTTCTTATTGGGAAAATTAAGACAGAACCCAGCACTCCACTGCTAGCGGGTAAAATAGTTCACAGCTCCCAATCCCTTCACATTGGGTCACACTCCCCTGGCTGACCATGTCCCAGAGCCAGCAGAGGCTTGTCCTTGCCCCAAATGCAGGGCCATCTTACTGAATGGACACGCTGGGCAGTTGCCCGGGGGCCCCACTTGCCCGAGGGTCCCCACCTGCCCAGCAACCCAGCCAAGCATTAGTCCCGATTTCCGTGTGCATCCCGCTGCCGAACTTAGCAGGTGGCAAGCGCCTGTCGGCCCTGCGCTGCTGTCAGGCCACTTGGACCATGGAGGGGGAGCCCACGATTTAGGAATGCCTGTCCACTTCCACAGGAACAGGCACACACAGGACAGTCAAGTCTGACTCCCTTCCATGTGTGTCTTCACCGGACCCAGCTACCGAACTTGGAAGCTGTCATTAGCTTGGCACTGCTGTACCAATAAATATCTCCTTATCAATAATTTGCATTTTTATTCTTGTAGGTGATTGTGTAGGCGGGGCCCCAGTACACTGCATTGCTCGGGGCCCTTTAATGCTCTTAAGATGGCACTGCCCAAACGGCCAGTAAATCCAAATGAAAAGGAGCTGGCGAAAGACAGTGAAATCCAATGTGAGTGTAGCTTTATTCTGGAGAAGCAACATAAAGTTCCTCCTGGGCTGTCCCGCTCCCTCTGGGCTGTCCTGCTCCCCCTGGGCTGTCCTGCTCCCCCTGGGCTGTCCTGCTCCTCCTGGGCTGGGCTGTCCTGCTCCTCCTGGGCTGTCCTGCTCCCCCTGGGCTGTCCTGCTCCTCCTGGGCTGTCCTGCTCCCCTCTGGGCTGTCCTGCTCCCCCTGGGCTGTCCTGCTCCTCCTGGGCTGTCCTGCTCCCCTCTGGGCTGTCCTCTGATGTTTCACGAAAAACTGGGCTTAATTGGTCTCTGGGTAAGCCTGGTTTTGGGTGAAATGGATGAAGGGAGGATGCTCCAGGTGTGGCTTCCTGCTGTTTGTCCAGAATAATAAAGTTACCCTTGAATTGGGTTGTACACACTGCCGTTGGCTCGTTTTCTTTTGGATTTACTAACATTAGTTGTTAAAAATTTCCCATCAATACCTGATCTGGTGACATCTTGCCATACCCAGCCTTAGGCTGTCATTGTGGCAGGAAGTGAGAGAGAGCATCTTCAGAGGGGGCACAAAGAGCAATAAAAACCTGCGGAGTTTCTGACCCTTAACAACTTTTTTTTTATTTAAATTCAAGTTTTGGCTGCAGTTTGGTTTTAACAAAAGATATGTACAGACCTTTAACCACTTCCATACTGGGCCTATTCTAGCACTCCTCTCCTACATGTCAAAATCATTTTATTTGCTAGAAAATTACTTAGAACCCCCAAACATTATATATGTTTGTTTTTTTTTTGTTTTGTTTTTTTAGCAGAGACCCTAGGGAATAAAATGATGGTCGTTGCAACTTTTTATGTCACACCGTATTTGCGCAGAAATATTTCAAACACTTTTTTTTTTGGAAATTAAAAAAACAAAACACTAAAGTTAGCCCAATTTTTTTGTATAATGGAAAAGATGATGTCATGCCGAGTAAATAGATACCTAACATGTCATGCTTTAAAATTGTTCACACTTGTGGAATGGCGCCAAACTTCGGTACTTAAAAATCTCCATAGCCGAGGCTTTACATTTTTTACAGGTTATCAGTTTAAAGGAGGTCTTGGGCAAGAATTGTTGCTCTCGCTCTAATGTTCCTAGTAATATCTTGCATGTGTGGTTTATACTACGTTTACATATGTGGGCGCAACGCACGTAGACGTTCGCTTCTGCATGCAGGGACAGGGACGCCTACATTTTTATTTATTTTTTTATTTTTTTATTTTTACACTTTTCCTTTTAATTTTTTTTTTTAATCACTTTTTTTTCCTATTACAAGGAATGTAAAAATCCCTTGTAATAGGAATAGGGCATGACAGGTCCTCTTTATGGAGAGATGTGGGGTCTAAAAGACCCCAAATCTCTCCTCTAGGCTGGAAAGACTGAGATAAAAAAAAGTGATCTCAGCCTTTCCAGCCGAATACACGGCCGTGTTTACATCTGCCAGACCTGACGTGACGTCATAACGTCCCGCCTGGGTCTTCAAAGGTCATAGAGACTGCCGGGGACCATCTGGTTCACAGTATTCTCTATGGTAAACTTCGCCGCTTGTCGATTCCTTCTCCGGCTCGCCGATCGCATTGGGAGAGCCGGTGGAAGTGTGGGGGGGGGGGCATCCCCTCCCACCGCCACCTGTAAAAACAATCAATCAAGCAGCTGAACAGCCACTATGATAGTTTTTACGGTGCAGGGAATTGCCGGCAGAAAATAATGATATCTGATGCCTGCCGCTGCACCCCTCATCCTGATATCTCCACTCAAAGTCCAAGATGTCATATGATGGCCTTGGGCTGGAAGTGGTTAAATATAAAACCATAAATCTGATTATTTGAGGTTGAATCTTACCATAAGTGAACTGGTTATTTCCGTTCTCTTTTGTCTTGGAATCCTATAATTTAGCAAGGCTGTACTGTATTTATAGATGCATGTGCTGCAATACCCAAACTTTCCAGTAGGTGGAATCTGAAATATCTGCCCCCCCCCCCCCCCCCCCCATTGGGTTACTAGATACCACCTCCAGTTTCTAGAACAGCCCTGTAGTCCAACCCACATTCCTGATGCAGAAGGACTTAATCGTATTTCAGCCCAAAAAAAAATAAGTGCACATCTAAAATCAAAAGCTGAAGTGGTGCAATAATAGTCCCAGCATCCTTATCAGGTTCCGTTGTTTGCACTGCTTTGAGTCTGTTGTCCATGCAATATCGGCCTCTTTGTGCACTGATGATGAGTGAAGAACGCCCTTCACAGAAATAGTGCAAACAGCAAGCAGAGAAGAAGAATCCCTTGTCCCAAGAGCTGTCGGTTAGCTGCATTAGGAGTGGTTGTAGCAATGGGGCTGTCAGTGGGGTTATTAGCAGGGATATTATAGCCCCAGCCAGTGTTACAGCTGCTTTTTATCTCCTCATAGGCAATGGGTTCATCTTTAGGGGGGGTCTCCGCACTCAGTCTATTACTTATCTAAAATAGAAAGAAAAAGAGTGTTTGTTTTCAGACATTTCTCTATGAAGGGATAAATAATTACATAACCAAAAAAAAAAATCCAAACAAAACTTTTTTCCCCAGTCCATAGACTTGGAAAGAGAGTTGAGATTTTTTGTTGATGTTGCATTCTGTGTAACCACTAGAGAGACTTCCTGTCCTGATAGTAAGAGGGTTCCCCTCACTTCCCGTCCTGATAGTAAGAGGGTTCCCCTCACTCCGTGTCCTGATAGTAAGAGGGTTCCCCTCACTCCGTGTCCTGATAGTAAGAGGGTTCCCCTCACTTCCTGTCCTGATAGTAAGAGGGTTCCCCTCACTTCGTGTCCTGATAGTATGAGGGTTCTCCTCACTTCCCGTCCTGATAGTAAGAGGGTTCCCCTCACTTCCCGTCCTGATAGTAAGAGGGTTCCCCTCACTTCCCGTCCTGATAGTAAGAGGGTTCCCCTCACTTCCCGTCCTGATAGTAAGAGGGTTCCCCTCACTTCCCGTCCTGATAGTAAGAGGGTTCCCCTCACTTCCTGTCCTGATAGTAAGAGGGTTCCCCTCACTTCGTGTCCTGATAGTATGAGGGTTCCCCTCACTTTGTGTCCTGATAGTAAGAGGGTTCTCCTCACTTCGTGTCCTGATAGTAAGAGGGTTCCCCTCACTTCCCGTCCTGATAGTAAGAGGGTTCCCCTCACTTCCCGTCCTGATAGTAAGAGGGTTCCCCTCACTTCCCGTCCTGATAGTAAGAGGGTTCCCCTCACTTCCCGTCCTGATAGTATGAGGGTTCCCCTCACTCCGTGTCCTGATAGTAAGAGGGTTCCCCTCACTTCCTGTCCTGATAGTAAGAGGGTTCCCCTCACTTCGTGTCCTGATAGTATGAGGGTTCTCCTCACTTCCCGTCCTGATAGTAAGAGGGTTCTCCTCACTTCCCGTCCTGATAGTAAGAGGGTTCTCCTCACTTCGTGTCCTGATAGTATGAGGGTTCCCCTCACTCCGTGTCCTGATAGTAAGAGGGTTCCCCTCACTTCCTGTCCTGATAGTAAGAGGGTTCCCCTCACTTCGTGTCCTGATAGTATGAGGGTTCTCCTCACTTCCCGTCCTGATAGTAAGAGGGTTCCCCTCACTTTGTGTCCTGATAGTAAGAGGGTTCTCCTCACTTCGTGTCCTGATAGTAAGAGGGTTCCCCTCACTTCCCGTCCTGATAGTAAGAGGGTTCCCCTCACTTCCCGTCCTGATAGTAAGAGGGTTCCCCTCACTTCCCGTCCTGATAGTAAGAGGGTTCCCCTCACTTCCTGTCCTGATAGTAAGAGGGTTCCCCTCACTTCTTGTCCTGATAGTAAGAGGGTTCCCCTCACTTCCCGTCCTGATAGTAAGAGGGTTCCCCTCACTTCCCGTCCTGATAGTAAGAGGGTTCCCCTACTTCCTGTCCTGATAGTAAGTGTGGGGAAATCATCCCAAAGGGGTTCAGACTGCAAATAAAAACTTTACAGGTTCTGTCCCTTCTTCCATCGAAACACCAAAAAAGTTTCGGCTGGAGCTCAGCTTTGATACCAAATGTTAAAATTGACTGATGTCCATCAACCTCTCAGAATAACAAATCGACTGCGGAGGTTAATATTATATATGCGTTCTATAGTGAGATACATAGATGTACATTATATGGCCAAAAGTGGATAAAAGTATGTAGCGACTACTCGAAAGAAACAGTTTTGTTGTTTCCAGTGCAGGGTATTGGCAGAGGGGTAACTAGAACCTTTAGGACACCGGTGCAAAAAACCATAAAGGGCCCTCCTGACCCCTAGCTGCCCCCCCATGGTGGCAGAACGCCAGAGCCTGATTGCAAGTGTGACCTTTGCGACCCTGGTAGTTCTCCCACTGGTGTCAGTAGTTTTTTATTTTGGTTTTTAGGAGCCCCCATTGGGGGTGTTAGTGAGAGATCAGGGGTCTAAACAGACCTCTAATGTTTCACCTCTGAGACAGAGAAAGGATATTGAGGCCCACAGTCTTCATCTCTGCAGCCTCTGGTGTGCAGATTGAATGGACAGGAAGAGCTCTGTACAGAGGCTTCCCATACATTCACAATCTGAAGAGTAGGAAACACTGTTTTGGTTATGAATGGACAGAGCCAGTGATTGGTACGGATCACCGACTCTATTCATTAGGGCAAGGCGGGGACCAGTAAACGTGTTATGTGTCTCTGCTTTCCATCCTGACAGATCTCCCACAGAAGTCAGCGAGAGAGGGGAGAAGGGAAACCGGCAGCACTTAGGATAAGGTGGGGGGGGGGGGGTTTGGTCGGAAAAGATCATGATCAAAGCAGGAGGTGGAAAAGCGGTGCTGCATCTACAGGAACCAATCCCCTCCGTGCAGCTGGAGGAAAATGGAGGGAATTGCTTCCTCTGCATATGCTGTAATGCTTTAGTACGCCTTGTAGGAACAGTTTGTGGAAGGTTCTAGCCTGGCTGTACCTCTATGTACAAAGCCAGCTCCCCAAAGACATGATTCAGTGTGGAGGAACTCTAGTGACTACACAGAGCCCTGACCTCATCCCTACTAAACACCTTTGGGATGAATGGGAATGTCAATTGGGCATCTGGTCTGACTTTACAAATGTATAACAACAAAAACAACACTGTGCTAGAGCATATAATGAGCCGCCAGCACTCACAGTAAAGTTACGTACTCCAAAACAAAAAATAAAGGAAAGTGCAGTGCTAACAACAATTGATATTAAAAAAGTTCTAAGTGAAGAAATAAATGTCCATAAAGTGATAAGTGCAGCAAAGTCCCAGGTAGGTGATTCATGTGAGCAGAGAAGTTATTACTACTTAGGAAACGTGCCAAGTATCGTAAATAGTAGGGTGGCTCCAAACATTCCCACTTCACACCCTAGGTGAGTAATAAATTCTGCTTACCAGAACCAGTTGACCAGCTCTAAGCTACAAGAAAATGGAGGACACCCCTCCAACTTTCTGAGCTACAAGGAAATGGAGAACACCTCTCCAACCCTCCGAGCTACAAGAAAATGGAGGACACCCCTCCAACTCTCTGAGCTACAAGGAAATGGAGGACACCTCTCCAACCCTCTGAGCTACAAGAAAATGGAGGACACCTCTCCAACCCTCTGAGCTACAAGGAAATGGAGGACATCCCTCCAACTCTCTGAGCTACAAGAAAATGGAGGACATCCCTCCAACTCTCTGAGTTACAAGAAAATGGAGGACACCCCTCCAACTCTCTGAGCTACAAGGAAATGGAGGACACCTCTCCAACCCTCTGAGCTACAAGGAAATGGAGGACACCTCTCCAACTCTCTGAGCTACAAGGAAATGGAGGACACCTCTCCAACCCTCTGAGCTACAAGAAAATGGAGGACAACTCTCCAACTCTCTGAGCTACAAGGAAATTGAGGACACCTCTCCAACCCTCTGAGCTGCAAGGAAATTGAGGACACCTCTCCAACCCTCTGAGCTACAAGAAAATGGAGGACAACTCTCCAACTCTCTGAGCTACAAGAAAATGGAGGACACCCCTTCAAATCTCTGAGCTACAATGAAATTGAGGACACCTCTCCAACCCTCTGAGCTACAAGAAAATGGAGGACACCCCTTCAACTCTCTGAGCTACAAGAAAATGGAGGACACCCCTCCAACTCTCTGAACAACAAGAAAATGGAGGACACCTCTCCCCTGTTCCTCCCACATAGAGCAGCAGTAAGACATAGACAATAAGCTAAAAATGAAACTTCTGCAGAGATCAGTGCTCTTTTTTCTCGGAAATCTCTTGGAGTTTATCGACCATTCCGAGTGGTTCCAGGCTGTATGGTTCTGAGGGAGACCTTATTTTCCTTGCGCTTGATGGGACCACTTATAGCATAGTGGTCAACTGGTTCTGGTAAGCAGAATTTATTACTCATCCTAGGGTGTGAAGTAGGAACGTCTAAAGTCACCCTACCATTTACGATACTTAACACGTTTCCTAAGCGGTGATAACTTCTCTGCTCACGTGGATCACCTACCTGGGACTTTGTTGCACTTATCACTTTATGGACATTTATTTCTTCGTTTAGAACTTGTTACTATCAATTGTTTTTAGTGCTGCACTTTCCTTTATTTACTGACTTCACAAAAGCGCTTTTGGAGTGGATACAAATTGGACGCACTCAAAAATTTGTGTGGTGCATGTCCCAAGAAGAGTGGAAGAAGTTATAGCTGCACCGGGGGACAACTCCATATTAATGCCAGTGGTTTTGGAATAGAATGTTCAGCAAGCTCATATAGATGTCCACTGGCCATATAGTGTACTACTATGTTAGCAATACAAAAGAACATTAATTAATTAATAGAAAAGTCGGGACTTTGTGTGAGGTACTGCCTATCTAGGATACGCTGCCTCCATCCCTATTAATCGAAAAAAAAAAGGGGGGTAACCCCCTCCCATTACCCCCCCCCCCCTTTGTTCGATTTTTATGTTAGCAATACGTTTTTATTTCCCATTCCCAAATTCAGTTTCATTTTTGTAGCTGCTACTTGGCATTGAGTGGTGATGTGATGATTTAGACACTGACCTTTTCCACCTCCTGGAATACTCTTAAAAAGTTTTCGGCCAGGGCGGCCTTAATTTCCACCTCCGTCCATTTTCTTCTTAGCAGTTCAGCTACAAGATCCGGGTATTTGGAGACATCTTCTAGGCCATCAGGCACTCTGAAGAGGAGAGAATGCTTTGGTTACCCTTGGAGTGAATTTACAATGTAGGCGCATTGCTTTTCATACAAGTAGATCGATCACCTGCTATTGATCAGAGCTCTCGGTTTCCCATCACCTATTTTTAGTTCATTTTAGAGCCGATCACACATGGAAAATGTAGAACTTCCTCCACCTTCCATCCAACAATGATATTAGAAATTGAATAGGGAGGATGCAGATTTCGCTCTCTGAATGCAAAGCTCAGCATAGAGTGAAATTAGCTTTACTAACTTTATCTTAAACTATGTCCTGAAAATACTAGTAGCCTGGCTGTCATGCCAATCCTTTTAGCTTTAGTACTGACCTGGAACAGGAATGAGTTCAGAGTGAATTCTGCCTGCTTGTTCCATATCAGTAACTCAGGGTGCCTTCTCTTTAGGAGGCAGAGGTCTCTAATAAGTGCTCCTTTCTGATACAAATAAAGATTAAATTATATTTGACTCCTTTGAATTGGTTTATTCCATACCTTTGCTACCTGGAGCCATGAAATGATGATTCCTACACACATGCCAACTGTGAATAAGAGTTTGGAAGCACACACATCAAAAAGGACCGCGAGATGCCCTAGTTGATATTCCTCAGACATGAGCCCTCAGCCCTTTTCATAGGGATCAAAGCCATGGGAGGAAATATACAAGTAAGACCACTGACAGCAGAGTGGTGAGGGGTTAGAAGTTAGAACCCCTGTCAGATTTTTCTACTGTGTCCCTGCTGAGAAGAAATCTTCTGATGACAGCCCAACTCCGGGCAAAATTTTTTTCCCCTCATGCAGTAGGGCTGTGCCCACATTGCATGGGTCCACTTTTCTAGCAATGAGTACAAAGTTCATACTCACCTGATTCACCAATCCTCTGCTCCCCCAAAGTTCAGCGGTGGACTGTTCCTGCCTAGGGTGCATGCTCTGAACGTGCTGACATCAGGAACAGTCCATTTTCAAGACTGCTAGATCAGGGAGGGTGCTGGACTGGTCTTGTGTGGGGAGGATCGGGGCGGGTCAGGTAAGTATACATTATCTCCACTGGCCTCTCCCCTAGAACAAAAGAAGATGTTCCCACACTGTACATGGAAAAAAAATGCCTGGAGTTCCAATTTAAGTTGGCCATACAGTGCTTAACTTTCCCCTGATGCTGCTGAAACTTGGGCCGAGGATGGCCCTGTCAGCACCACCTGCCTCGACAAACTTAGACTGTAAAATCAAAGAAGCTGGGAGGAAAATTGTCAGCTAAATGGTGACGGCATCCAAGCATTTTATCTAGAGGGAACCGACACAGAACCTTACTTTCCTTGATAAGCATTTCTCCCCACTGGTTCCAGTTGTGGTGGTCCTCAAAAGTCTCCCTTCTTACTTGTCTCCAAACTCTCTCACCAATGTCATCACATACAATGTAGGGACCAAGGGCCACCACTTGCCCTGAATTGTAAGGCCACCATGTAGAGGGCCCCTCTTCATTAAGTAGAAGAGGGGTAGGCAACCTAAACACTTCAGTTGTCATGGAAGTACAAAAATGCATTGTTAATGGCAGGGGCATGATGGGGTTTGTAGTTTCAGCACAGCTGTAGTGCCGAGATTGCCTACAGCTAAGGTGGAGATCAGAGATCCCACCCCGAGACAACGAGAGCATCGTGCCATCATGCTGGGGAAGGGGGCAAATTTGGGCCAGACTTCAGTTCTGCTTTTAGGGTTGATATAAAATGACAGGTTCACTTATATCAAATGGTGATAATAAAAATGAGACTGACAGAACAAAGGACCGTCTGCAGTGAAAAAAACAGTTTTAAGGCAGGTTGTCACCATTATGATTAAAGGAGTTGTAAAGGCAGAAGGTGAATTCCATGCAATAAGATAAAAAAACCTTCTGTGTGTAGCAGCCCACCTCAGCCCCCCTAATACTTAACTGAGGCCCCTATCTATCCAGCGGTGTCCACGAGACAGAGCATCAGCACCATTGGCTCCCACAGCTGTCAATCAAACTCAGCCAATCCAGAGAGAGAGGGAGTGTGGCCAAACGGAAGCTCCATGTCTGAATGGATATACGGAGCTGCAGCTCGACTCGGGTGCCCCCATAGAAAGCTACTTGCTTGTAGGGGGGCACTCAACAGGATGGAGGGGCCAGGAGCTCCAGCGAGGGACCCGAGAAGAGGATCAGCAAATCCATTACAGAGCAGGTAAGTGTAACATGTTTGTTATTTTAATAGAAAAAAACAAGCCTTTACAATCACTTTAGGGTAAAAAATACCATTCTGTGGTCAGCTGCCACCAGCACCCCCTAAACATTTACCTGAGCCTGATCTTGATCCAACACTGCACTCGTCTGCAGCACCACTGCTCTTTTTCTCTCTCTCCTCACTGAAAATGGAGGCAGCAGCAGCAGGAGTCATTGGCTCCTGCTGCTGTCAATCAAATTTAGTTAGGTGGGAGCAGAGGGTGGCCCCAAACCAGGCTTTTTGTGTCAATAGAAACACTTAGCCCAGCTCGGAATCAAGCCCCCATGAGCGCCCTCATAGCAAGCAGCTTGCTATGGGGGCACTTGAAAGGGAGGAGGAGCCAGGGCTACTCTGTGCAAAACCGGTATAACATATTTAAAAATATTTGTACCTTTACACCTTTTCACTTTAAAGCGGCTCTTCAGTTATTTTTTCATCTTCCCACCTATTAAATCCTCTGCCCTTGTTGTTTTAACTTTGGATAGTAAAACATTTTTTATTCTGCCAGTAAATACCTTATATAGCCCACTTTATCTTTCTTCTCTGGTAAAAAGCCTAGGCTAATGACATCATGCACAGCTCTCTCTCTCAGTCTTGTGAGAGTTTGCCCATAAGGGAGGAGGGATGAGTCATAGGAGAGCCAAGGAGAGCTGCAAAAGTGGAGGGGGCTGGATGAGGAAGGAGATAGCAGAGATCCATGTGTATTCATTAAGAGAGGAGAAATGTGCAAGTAAGCAGTGGTGTGAGTGTGTGTCTGTATATATATATATATTGTGAAAGAAAATAGGTGCGCGAACCTAAAATAATGAAAAGTGAAGTGAAAGCAGCACTGAAATGTAAATTAAACGTGAAAAGATGGTAATATAGGAAACATTACCAAAGTGCGCTAAACAAATAATGAACCAATTATTCAAAAATGCATGGATGGTGTCCGGGTTGACACCAAAAACATATGCATTCAATCCAAACAAAGTGCAAAAAACTATAAAAAAGTCTTTCTTTTCAAATTGGAGTGAAGGTGAGGGAGTGTTGGGAGGTGGGTGGGGCCTCATCCCAAAAAGATGTGATCCAGAGTGGTTCTCAGTAACCTGATATACACATGTGGACACCCAGTGTTAGGAGTGGACTCTTACCACAATGTGGAGAGATGTGAGCATGTGCTATGTTGTGTCCAGAAGTCCCAACTGATCAAGCTGGCAGGGATGGCTCTCGGAATGGACCGGAACAATCAGCTGCTTCCAAAGTGGGGAGAGCTCCAATCCCAGAAGCCGACTTGTTAGTGGAAACGCGTCGGGGGGAGCCAGCCGTGCTGTCATAGGTCCCGGTTTGTACTGCAGACATCCGCGACCGCCCTATATTTGCTGTCTGTTCGTCTGGATTGTGTAAGTGTCTCTTCATTCAGTTCATAAATAAAGTCGAAGGTAATGCACTATAGTCCTCTTCTTTTCTCTGGGTTTGTTCTGTCTTGGCATCTCCCCCTGCTTGGAAGCCTACAGATCCCTCCCCACTTTGGAAGCAGCTGATTGTTCCGGTCCATTCCGAGAGCCATCCCTGCCAGCTTGATCAGTTGGGACTTCTGGACACAACATAGCACATGCTCACATCTCTCCACATTGTGGTAAGAGTCCACTCCTAACACTGGGTGTCCACATGTGTATATCAGGTTACTGAGAACCACTCTGGATCACATCTTTTTGGGATGAGGCCCCACCCACCTCCCAACACTCCCTCACCTTCACTCCAATTTGAAAAGAAAGACTTTTTTATAGTTTTTTGCACTTTGTTTGGATTGAATGCATATGTTTTTGGTGTCAACCCGGACACCATCCATGCATTTTTGAATAATTGGTTCATTATTTGTTTAGCGCACTTTGGTAATGTTTCCTATATTACCATCTTTTCATATATATATATATATATATATATATATATATATATATATATATATATATATATATTTGCGTGTGTGTGAAGTGAAGTGAACAGGCAGCAGCTTCAGCTGCCCACAGTTAAAATGGCTGCAGCCAGACCTAGTGGAGGGAGATTTCTGCAGCATATTTAGCAAGTACAGAATTACAGTATATATAAAAGAGAGGTTGGAGGAAAGCTTCAGAATGGGAAATATGTTTTTATAACAAATGATGTGAGCAGACTGCAGTTCCCCTTTAAGTATCTATTTTTATTTTATTTTTTTTTAAGATATTAATGTCCAAAAGCTTCCTCCAAGGATTGCATTGTGCCAGCACACGTTGTTCAGTGTGATGACCTTTCAAAGTTTTCTGGAGAACTCTGAGATCATCTCTCTGAATCTCTGCTGCCAACTGAACAGCATAACATTCCTGTTTTATTTGTAATATAAGCCTTGCTGTTTGATCATGTCAACACTTACCTGGGCACTCCATCGTAATCCCCTCCAAAGCCGACTGACTCATAACCAGCAATTTTCTTAATGTGATCAAAGTGATCTGCAAACATCAGATAAGAGAAATCAGCGCCCAGCGCTACATTGATGACATTTTAGAAAATGTTCTTATTGAATTTCCTAACACAAGACAAACAAATTTAAATCTCTTAAGCCTTTACTTTTTCTCATAGAAGGTAAATAAGTAATAATTGTCTGCACATGTTTCTGGCAGTTAAAGTTCATGTATTCCTAATAATTAAGAGATATTACACTCTCAGGTTTTTTAAGGCTCTTTCCAGCGGCTGATTTCATCACTTGCTGAGTATGCAGCTTCTTTATCTTTAACGCCTTCCCACCCGGCCTATAGCAGATTGATGGCTGAATGGTTCTGAGTGAACACCAAATAAGGTCCTCCTCCCAAAAGGCGCCATTCGCGTGGCGTGATCTGTCACCAGCTATGTCCTTCGGATACAGCCGATGACTGATCACTATCCTGGCATGCTGCTGGTACCATGCGATCGTAGATCACATGACAATTGTAAACAATATATGGCTTCCTTTCATGCCGACCATTGAATACAACTGTGTTGCTAGCTGTGATTGGTCACAGTGATCACATGGTACAGACAGGGCCAATCTGTACTTTGTAGCTTTTGCCAATCACAACTAAAGACACTGAATGAATCAGTTTCATTCAGTAAAAATTGTTGCTTATACCAATGAAATTCACTGGCATAAGCAATCATAATGTGTAAAAAAAAAAAATCCTGATTACTTTCCCAGAGTAGTACATTGTTACTATGGTAACTCTAGTGTGTTAAAAACAAATCATAAAATATTTGAACAAAGTGATTAGAAATAATCCCTGTCCCTGATCACTGCCACACCAGTTAAATAATGACGCTGTACAGCACTGGTAAAAGGAAGTTAAAAAAATAAATTCTTCAGTTTCCAAAGAATTTTGACAAAAAATTACAACTTCAAAAAAACTTGCCATGCCTCTTACTAAATACCTCACACTGTCTACTTTCCAAAAAGGGGTAATTTGGGGGATATTTGTACTGTCCAGGAAATGAGATCGTCCGTCAGTACATCAGGATTGATAAATTTTTAGATATATATCCCATATATCCAGATATATATCTGGAGAAGAGACGATTGAGGGGGGATATGATATCAATGTACAAATACTGTACTGGTGACCCTAGCATAAGGAACAAACTATTCAGAGAAAGGGAATACAATAAGACACGTGGCCACTCACTAAAACCAGAGGAAAGGCGGTTTAACCTTAAAATATGTAAGGGGTTCTTCACTGTCAGAGCAGTAAGGATGTGGAATTCTCTTCCACAAGCAGTGGTATCAGCAGGGAGCATCGATGGTTTCAAAAAACTATTAGATGGGCACCTTAAAGACCACAACATACAGGGGTATACAATGTACAACATACAGGGGTATACAATGTACAACATACAGGGGTATACAATGTACAACATACAGGGGGTATACAATGTACAACATACAGGGGTATACAATGTACAACATACAGGGGGTATACAATGTACAACATACAGGGGTATACAATGTACAACATACAGGGGGTATACAATGTACAACATACAGGGGGTATACAATGTACAACATACAGGGGGTATACAATGTACAACATACAGGGGTATACAATGTACAACATACAGGGGGTATACAATGTACAACATACAGGGGGTATACAATGTACAACATACAGGTGTATACAATGTACAACATACAGGGGTATACAATGTACAACATACAGGGGTATACAATGTACAACATACAGGTGTATACAATGTACAACATACAGGGGTATACAATGTACAACATACAGGGGTATACAATGTACAACATACAGGGGTATACAATGTACAACATACAGGTGTATACAATGTACAACATACAGGGGTATACAATGTACAACACACAGGGGTATACAATGTACAACATACAGGGGTATACAATGTACAACATACAGGGGGTATACAATGTACAACATACAGGGGGTATACAATGTACAACATACAGGGGGTATACAATGTACAACATACAGGGGTATACAATGTACAACATACAGGGGGTATACAATGTACAACATACAGGGGGTATACAATGTACAACATACAGGTGTATACAATGTACAACATACAGGGGTATACAATGTACAACATACAGGGGTATACAATGTACAACATACAGGTGTATACAATGTACAACATACAGGGGTATACAATGTACAACATACAGGGGTATACAATGTACAACATACAGGGGTATACAATGTACAACATACAGGTGTATACAATGTACAACATACAGGGGTATACAATGTACAACACACAGGGGTATACAATGTACAACATACAGGGGTATACAATGTACGGTTAACAGCAAACACACACATCATAGGTTGAACTGGATGGACTGATGTCTTTTTTCAACCTCACTAACTATGTAACTATGTAACTATGTAACTATGTATAGTTTGTGGGCTCTATAACCTTCCTACGAACTAAATAATATACACTGATTTGTGTTATTTTCTCCATAGAAATGGAGCAGAATACAGCTTGGCCTAAATTTATGAAGAAAGATCATTTGCAAAATTTTATAACAAACGAAGATTTTTTTTTTCTTCAATATTTTAAGGTCTTTTTTTTATCTGTGTTGCAAAAAAGGAAAAACACAGTGGTGATTAAATACCACCAAAATAAAGTTCTAGTTGTGTGAACAAAATGATAAAAATGTCTTTTGGGTACAGTGTTGCATGACCGCGTAATTGTCATTCAAAGTGTGACAGCGCTGAAAGCTGAACAGAAAGGGGGGGGGGGGGTGAAAGTGCCCGGTATTGAAGCAATTAAGGGGAAGTTTGACACTTTCAGGCCCTGCTGGGGAGATTTCCTGTCATTTTCTGTTCCTGTGACAACAAAATAAGAATTTAGGAGACAGGAAGACACATCATATGGCAGTAATACCCGGACCCAGTGTCAATTCCTTCATTTACTGAATAAAAAATGTTTTTCTGTATTCTGTGTCCTTGCAGGAAGCAAGAGAAAACTCTCCAATGTGGACAAAGAAGCCAAAAAAACTTGACAGAGATCCTTTCCAGACCAATCAGTTGAAACTTTAGGAATTCATCGTGAATACGTAGGGCTTGTAGCCAACGCTGTATCTTGGCCTAGGCCTAGGGCGGCACATTGCAGGGGGGCGGCGAAAAAGCTCCCCCGCATGAAAAAAACAGACTGCTCCCGAACCAAAACAGTCCCTTCCGACAGTGGTGTTGCTATGGGGGTGTGGGGAGTGCTGACAGCACCCTGGTGACACCCACCAGAGGGGTGACACCCGTCCGCCGAGCCCTATGTCCTAACCACTGGTTGTGGTGTGTGTCACCAGCGCTGAGGGGGCCATCTGCATGTTAACAGGATGGGCTAGATGGAATCTGATTGGCCAACGCCATCCATGTGATGGTTCTGACCCATCAGAATGCCTCTTCTGCTGAGAGTTACAGATGTAGGTGTAGAATATGGCCAGCTTAAAGTGGAGTTCCACCCAAAAGTCGAACTTCCGCTCTTTTGCTTCCTCCCCCCCTCTGGTGCCACATTTGGCACCTTTTAGGGGGGAGGGGGGAACTGTACCTGTTTTTGACATTTACCCTTCCCCACTTCCGGTACACGGCGCCGCGGCCGTCCGTCCTGGAAGTTCGGCCCCCTCCTCCTTTCCCCGCCCCCAAGCCAATAGAAGTGCACAGCACGAGGCTTCACTGCCGCGTTCCCTTACTGGCAATGGCGGTGGCAGCACCCGACAGCTGATGGAAACATCGGCTGCGGTGCTGACATCGCTGGACTCCAGGACAGGTAAGTGTCCTAATATTAAAAGTCAGCAGCTACAGTATGTGTACAGTGTGTGTACAGTATGGGTAGCTGCTGACTTAATTTTTGGAAGGGAAGGCGGAACTCCGCTTTAAGGTTTACCATGCATGTTACAAAAGGTGGAGCCTAAAGAGGAAGGGATGTGGTTTACAGATGGCAGGGTGGGGTCTTAAACGGGAAGGGGCATGGCCTTGACAGGAAGGGGTGGACCATATTTAAATAGGGGGTGCACGAGTTTAGTCAGGCCTAGGGCAGCACAAAACCTAAATACACCACTGCTTGTTGCACCGCTCCAAGCTGGAGGCTTCAAAATCTCCTCGCCGGTGCTTAGAAGACGGGAGAAGGCTCCTGAATGCACCAATCCAGAAGTGTAGACATACCAAGGAAGAGACACCTCTCAAAACCGACCCAATATAATCACGGTGTGTGTGGCCTCAGCCAGCGCCGCTCTGGTCATGCCCCTCTGACACGTTTCGCCCCACCCACCGGGGGGCTTAGTCACCAAGTGGCTGAGGCCACACACACAGTGATTATATTGGGTCGGTTTTGAACGTCGTCTCTTCCTTGATATACAGTGTTGGAAGGTGCAACATGTCTGTGTGAGTAGTTAGATGTTTCTGGACTGTTGAACCCTGGTTACACCTAAGCCGTTTGGATACTGCTGGGGGTAGCCTGGAATGCCAGCAAAGCAAGATTACCCAGCAGGGCGTGTATAGCAGAAGAATGGATATCAGAATCTTCATCAGGAAAATGGATTCGCGCATACCTCCTGGCAGTGGGGTATGGGAATAGGAGAGCTTTGCTTCAGACCACTTGGGGATGGGAAGAGTAAATTGCCTAATTGCCTTGCCTGCAATCTAAACATCAAAAGGCCAGCTATTGCTGGAACGCAGACCTGGGTCAAGAGATTTCAACTGCCACCTATTGGAGACAGCAACATGCTTTCTAGAAAATGTTCGGGGAATAACATACTTCCTGGTGATTGGGTAGAATGGCCCATTATAGCTTCTCATTGGACAGAGGACTACACGGGCAGGCAGAGGGTGTTTGAGTGGGTTGTGTCTGAGAGTGCTTTAACCACTTTACCCCCGCTCACTTTGCTGCTACTGCAGCAAAGTGGCTCGTTCCCGTCCAGCGACGTAGACCTACGTCGCTGGACTCCGCCCCTTGTGGGCGGCGCGTGCGCGCCGCCGGAGGCTCCCTCCCGCTGTTTTCAGTCACAGCGGGAGTCGGGCCAGGGGAGGAGCGGCGGCGATCGCCGCTGCTCTTACCCGATCGTCGGGGATCGAGTCTGGAGATCCGCCCGCTGTGTGTAAACACAGCGGGCGGATCTCTGAAGTGACAGGCAGGGTCAGATTACAGGGTTCAGCATAGCTCAACCTGCGATCTGTCCCTGTGTCACACAGTCACCTCCCCCCACACACGTCAGTAAGCACCAGGCATACATTAACCCCTCCCTCTCCAATAAAATTAACCCCTTCCCTGCCAGTGTCATTTTTACAGTAACAGTGCATATGTATAGCACTGATTACTGCAGTAATGTCACTGGTAACCCCAAAAGTGTCAAAAATGTCAGTCAAGGGTCCGATCAGTCCGCCACAATGTCGCAGTCCCGCAAAAAAAAAATCGCAGATCGCCGCCATTACGCGTTAAAAAAAAAAAAACACCAAAAATGACAGAAATTTTTCCCTGTGTTAGTAAATGCAATAACTTTTGCGCAAACCAATAAAAATACGCTTATTGTGATTTTTTTTACCAAAAATATGTAGCAAAAAACAAATTGGCCAAAAATTAAAAAAAAATTTGATTTTTACATTTTTTTGGGGGGGAATTTCATATAAAAAAATGTGAAAAATATTGTTATTTTTTCAAAATAAACGCTCTTTTTTTGTTTATAGCGCAAAAAGTAAAAATCGCACAGGTGATCAAATACCACCAAAAGAAAGCTCTGTTTGTGGGGAAAAAAGGACGTAAATTTTGTTTGGGTAAAGCGTCGCACGACCGCGCAATTGTCAAATAAAGTCGCACAGCGCCGAATCGCAAAAGGTGGCCTGGACGGAAGACAGCAAAATCCTCCGGTGGTAAAGTGGTTACAAGGTAATGGCCAGCGTTGGTCCATCTCTTTCTCCCTTTGTCCTGGAGCCCGGCCAGCATACAGAACAGAAAAGGAAGGACTTACAGAAGGGTGACCAGACGTCCCTGGTTTCCCCGGACTGTGGACACTGTCCCTGGACCATGTCTGTCCCTGGATTGGATTTGAATTTTGCCACCCCATCCCTCCATACCTCCCTTTTCAGCCTTACTGCAACGGCGCCCACTGTCACATGGATCGGAGCCTTGCTGGAGGGCAAGGAGCAGGCCGGCTGTAACTTTAAGGGAGGACAGATGAATCCTGGTCCTCCTGACTTTGACGCACGCTACGTTTCCGCATGATGATGCTCAGTAACAGCGGGAAAGTAGTGAGTGAGAGGGAAGAAGCTGCCGGTCAAGTGTGTGTCAACCCCCGACACTTCCCGATTCCAGAGGTTAGTAGTCTGCAGAGCGGTTAGCTGACGCTCTAAGCCAGCGATCCTCAAAACGACGGCCCTCCAGCTGTTGCGGAACTACACGTCCCATGAGACATTGTAAAACTCTGACATTCATTAACATGACTAGGCATGATGGGAATTGTAGTTCCTGAACAGCTGGAGGGCCGTAGTTTGAAGACCCCTGCTCTAGACCATTCAGTGACTCCCATTCATAAAACTGGCTTGAACAGGAAACATACCTTTTTCAAGCCCGTTTTATGAATGGGAGTATGGAGGAGGTCCAGTGCAAGAATTATTGCTCTCACTCTAACAAACACGGTGATAAATCACATGTGTGGTTTGAACACCGTTTACATATGTTGGCATGACTTGTGTATGCGATTGCTTCTGTGCGCGAGCACGGATATATGAGGCGCTTTACATTTTTTTTTTTTATCTTATTCATTTTACTTTTTAATTCTTACACTGTCCCTTTAAAAAAAAAAAAAAATTCTATCACTTTTTTTCCTATTACAAGGAAAGTAAACATCCCTTGTAATAGAAATAAGCAGGACAGGTCCTCTTTAATGTGAGATCAGGGGGTCAAAAAGTCCTCACATTTCACATCTACACTAAAAAAAAAAAAAAAAGACCATTAGGGTGAAGTGACATCGGATGTTGCTCCAGTCCTCCAAGGGCACAGAGTTGAATGGGGGCCATCTTGCCCTCACTCCACTTCCTGCCCATCACTCCACTGGATAAGGTCATTTCCGCTGCTACCGGCGGCTCCAGGAAGTGGGGAAATGACCGGAAAATGGAAGGGGGGGGGGGTCACCTCCCATAAAAGTGATCCCCTGGCGAATCTGCTGCGGAGACCACTTTTATCGTATTCTGGATCGCCAGCTGTATAAAAAAATACCGGGGTTATGGCTGCTATCTGCTATCTGCTGCCATAAACCCCGGTATTTAATGTCAAAGTACCATTGTATATACATGGTGGGTGGTCCAGGAGTGGTTAACCTTATCAGAGCTTTGATAGACTAGCTAACTATAAGAATAGATAAGATAATACATAGTTATAAATTAAATTAGGGGAAGCCAAATCTACCCCCTATTTTTTTCTTTTGGCACCCCAGATGGGACTCGAACCCACAATCCCTTTTTCATACAGTATAGGCTAGTAATGGCGAATCTTGGCACCCCAGATGGGACTCTAACCCACAATCCTTATTTCATACAGTATAGGTTAGTAATAGCGAACCTTGGCACCCCAGATGTTTTGGAACTACATTTCCCATGATGCTCCACTACACCTGCAAAGTACATGAGCATCATGGGAAATGTAGTTCCAAAACATCTGGGGGTGCCAGGGTTCCCCATCACTAGATAGGGAATTTATATATTTTTTTTCTGGACCTGTAACCAGCAGTAGTAAGCTCTACACACAATGGTGCACAGACATCCGGATCCGCCTATTTTGTATGCAGGCGATGACATTGCCAAGAAACACAAACGCACCCAAAGTGTTTGTGGGGGGGGGGGGGGGATGGGGTGCTGAACCTTGCATCATGGAAGATTTTCTTTTGCCCCAAATTCAATCCTTACTTACCAGCAACGTCCGATAAATTGGCTTTCTGGCTGCATGTGACGTAGTCATTGTAGAAATTCACCATCACCAAACCCTTTTTCTCTTTCTGATTGACACAAAAAAAAAAAAAAATGAAGTTATTGAAACTTTTTGCAATTTAGTCCAATTGGGGGAATTCATTACTGATCTGAAAAGTGCTAAACGATCTTAAAGGATAACTCCACTTTTATAGCATGATTACAGAAAAGCGTATACAGGCTCATTATCGATCGTCATAATAATTATCAGCACAAAAATGCTGGTTTAAAAGTCAAAGATTTAAAGGCCCATTTAGTGAGCATTATGGGGGGGGGGGGGGGGATTGATGACTTGTTCAGGATTTAGTAATCCTTCCTTAGCTTGTTACAAGCTCACCTACAGGGCGCACTCTTAAAGTGAACCTGAGACCTGGCATTAAACTTTCAAGTATTATCTACACTGAACAAGATTATAAACGCAACACTTTTTTTTTGCCCCCATTTTTCATGAGCTGAACTCAAAGATCTCAGACTTTTTCTATTTCCCCAAAGGCCGATTTCTCTCAAATATTCTTCACAAATCTGTGTAAATCTGTGTTAGTGATCACTTCTCCTTTGCCGAGATAATCCATCCACCTCAGTATCGGGAAGACATTTGACGAGTGTCTTCCCGATACGAGGACGTCGAGTGACGAAACTAGTAGGGCGGGCCTAGAACTAGCTGGTTTATAATTTTACCAGCCACTCCATCTGGTGAGTCAGTTTTGGGTAATTGGTGAAAGGAGCACACAGAGAATTTTTTTTTGGGCACGCAATTTGCACAGAAGATTTGTTGCACAAAATATATTCACTTTTCTGTACTTTGTTGGATTTCTTTTGGGACTTTCAAGAATATTAATGAATAGATATTGTTTATGATTTTTTTTTATTTTTTTACATTTATTTATTTCTCTGGACTTTTTCACTGATATGAATTGTTTTTTTTTTTATATGATAATTTTTTCACCTTTTTTTTTTTTTTAATCACCATTTTTATCATTATATTTTTGCACTGATCATTAGGAAATTTTGATAATTATTATAATTTATGAAGACTATTACACTTGCACTTTTTGGATGGAGATTATAGGATATTATAATATTGAAGGGTAGATTTGCACTGCTTCTATAGTTTGTTAATCTATTTCCTGCTGCACAGCCAATTAGCAGCAACCATGGGCGGGGGGCAAGTGCCCCCCCTGGAATCTCAACTTCCCCTTTAAAGTGGTCGTTAGGCTACTTTATACCATCCTGTCTGGTCGGTTTAATAATCATGGGGGCCCCTGTGTCTGTGTTTAAAAAAAATAAGCCGTTCTTTACCAGTTTTCAGAGCGCCGCTCGCCGCTCACGTGACCCGCCGGTTCTCTCCTCTTCCCGTCTGACAGCTGTATGCAGTAGGTGGGGCCAAGGATTCTCTGCTGACGTCAGTCGGGAGGAGAGGCGGAGAGGAGGAGAGAGGCGGCGGGTCACGTGATAATTAAGCACAAGATGTATGTGTGAAACGCGTCTACGTGACCCTGTGTTGGTGTCTTTGGTGTCATCACTTTGGAAATTAAAGGCAATTGGAATTCCTGGATGTGCGGCCGTTTCTTTTCTTACATGAGCGACGATCGTCGCTCTGAGAACTGGTAAAGAATGGCTTGTTTGTTATAAAACACAGACACAGGGGCACACAGAATTATTAAACAGACTGTAGACAGGATATGAAAGTACAGCAGCAGGAGGGGAGGGGGGGGGCACTGACACAGGAGCTGACAGGGAGGGAGGGGGGAGAGAGGACAGGAGGGCTGCGGATGACGAAGACACGTAGACTGACCACGGTGTCAGGGCTCAGCACCCATGATATACCGTGGTCAGTTTACAGAGGGGAAGACAGAACCAGGCAGGATCAGTCAGGTATTTTAGGTGATACAGGGAGGCCAAATTACACAGCAAAGCACTGTGCTGTATAACATGCTTCAAGGGAAAAGGATCAATATTTTTTTTTTAGGTTAACAAATGCTTTAAAAGTAAATTCTACCGTTTCACCTTTAAAAGTAAATACTTGTGAGTCACGGCTCGCATGGTGACTGACGTCGCATTTATGACATTGTCGAAAAGGGGCGGAACATGGGTGACCCTAAAAGGATGCCCCCCCCCCCCCCTGGAAAAAGTTCTGCGGACACCCATGGCAGCAACTACACATTATAGTCTTCCTTAATAACAGCTGATAGCCATTGATTGTTCTTGGCGCCAGATCCTTTTTTAGTAAATACATGTCTATGTGAAGCTGGCGCTGTGCCCAGGTACACAATCTAGCGGGAACAGAAAATGTTACATGGAGACCTCCCAGGGAAGTCAATTATTCAATCGGTATCTCTGCTCCTTCTACGTACCACAGTCCTGAGTACGTCATCCGGGACGTTCCTGCTGTGTTTGCAAACCTCCCAGGCAGACGAATGGCTGAATATCACAGGAGCCTTCGAGACCTCCAGAGCATCTTTCATGGTCTTCACCGAGACGTGGGCCAAGTCTATGATCATTCCCAGGCGGTTCATCTCCAATACAACACTCTGCATGGGGGGAGAGAAGTCTATGAAGATCATAATATGTATACTGAACCAGCTATGGGGGGTTGGGTACCCTATGACCTACACCCTCCCCCCTGTCTGTAAATATCTGGAATATTTCACTTTTTGTAAGTTTATTTAAATTTTGTTCTGAAACTCTTAAATAATATGTGAATCTGATCACTAAAATCATTATATAAACATTTTAAAATAATATCAAAAGTCACATTCAACATTTTAAAGTTTGCAGCTGTCATTAAAATAATACCTGGTGACCTTGACCTATGGAGGACCCATGACTTCCTGTCATGGGGTGACAACGCTCTGTCCCTGTCTACCAATCGTGCTTCTGCATTGTCACCCTGTCACATGCTCTCAGGGCCGGTGCTAGATTATTTTGCACCCTGTTCAGGACCAGCTACTTGCATCCCCCCCCCCCCCCCAAAAAAAAAAAATAAAGCCTGTGTAGGGGTGTTTTCTCACCCAATGTTAGCTCCGTGTGGAGAATGACTGGGGAGCTGGGGGGAAGCGATGTTGCACGCAGCACCGCTTGTGCGACAGCTCATTGGCTGAATACCTCTTCTTCCCGGATTGGCTGAAGTTTGCAGCAGACGGCTTGGCCTTCAGCTAACATCATCCAATCCTGCAGCGGAATGTGGAACATCGGCGCAGTGTGTGGGGAACAGGGCAGCCATCCGAAATTTTGAGACCCCTTACACAGATATAGGCCTGGGCCCCCCTGGGCCTGACCCTCTTACATCAGAGTTTACTCCTTTTATTACGACCCCCATACATCAAGGTCCCCAGAGTCCCCCTCCTTTGATTAGTGTCCCCAGAGTCATCTCCTGCTAACATCAGGGTTGCCAGAGTTTTCCCCTACATCAGTCCCCTTTACATCAGTGTCCCCAGAGTCTCCCCTCCTTTGATCAGTGTCACCAGAGTCATCTCCTGCTAACATCAGGGTCGCCAGAGTTTGCCCCTACATCAGCCCTCTTTACATCAGTGTCCACACAGTCCCCCCCCTCCTTTTATCAGTGTCCCCAGAGTCCCCCCTCCTTTGATCAGTGTCCCCAGAGTCATCTCCTGCTAACATCACGGTCGCCAGAGTTTGCCCCTACATCAGTCCCCTTTACATCAGTGTCCACAGAGTCCCCCCGCCTTTATCAGCGTCCCCAGAGTCCCCCCGCCTTTATCAGCATCCCCAGAGTCCCCCCTCCTTTGATCAGCATCCCCAGAGTCCCCCCTCCTTTGATCAGCATCCCCAGATTCCCCCCTCCTTTGATCAGCGTCCCCAGAGTCCCCCCTCTTTTGATCAGCGTCCCCAGAGTCCCCCCTCCTTTGATCAGTGTCCCCAGAGTCATCTCCTGCTAACATCAGGGTCGCCAGAGTTTGCCCCTACATCAGTCCCCTTTACATCAGTGTCCCCAGAGTTCCCCCCTCCTTTTATCAGGGTCCCCAGAACCCCCCCCCCCCTTACATCAAATCTCCCAATAAGTGTATATTGATTGGTTTGCGTAAAAGTTATCACGTCTACAAACTATGATCCATATAGACAACAAAGAGATATCGTTCACCTGCACCACATTCCTGCGTGAAATAGAAAACAGGAAGAAATGCTCCCATGGGAGCTGGGATTTTTAAGGTGCAAATAATGTACTATGAAAGAAGTAATAAAATTACAGATTTTAATTTCAATTCATTTAAAATGTATAGAAAAAGACACAAACAAACACAATGTTTTGAAATTATTCAAACATGGTAGTTTGGAGACTCATTAGCATAGTCCAAGGTTCATGGTACTTCAGGGGTGATAGTCCCAACTGTTTCATAGTTACATAGTTTGTGAGGTTGAAAAAAGACATCAGTCCATCCAGTTCAACCTATGATGTGTGTGTTTGCTGTTAACTGTACATTGTATACCCCCTGTATGTTGTACATTGTATACCCCTGTATGTTGTACATTGTATACCCCTGTATGTTGTACATTGTACACCCCTGTATGTTGTACATTGTACACCCCTGTGTGTTGTACATTGTATACCCCCTGTATGTTGTACATTGTATACCCCCTGTATGTTGTACATTGTATACCCCCTGTATGTTGTACATTGTATACCCCTGTATGTTGTACATTGTATACCCCTGTATGTTGTACATTGTATATCCCCTGTACGTTGTACATTGTATACCCCTGTATGTTGTACATTGTATACCCCTGTATGTTGTACATTGTATACCCCCTGTATGTTGTACATTGTATACCCCCTGTATGTTGTACATTGTATACCCCTGTATGTTGTACATTGTATACCCCTGTATGTTGTGGTCTTTAAGGTGCCCATCTAATCGTTTTTTGAAACTATCGATGCTCCCTGCTGATACCACTGCTTGTGGAAGAGAATTCCACATCCTTACTCCTCTCACAGTAAAGAACCCCCTACGTATTTTAAGGTTAAACCGCCTTTCCTCTAGTTTTAGTGAGTGGCCACGTGTCTTATTGTATTCCCTTTCTCTGAATAGTTTGTTCCTTATGCTAGGGTCACCAGTACAGTATTTGTAC
Source organism: Pelophylax lessonae (assembly GCF_965119305.1). Lineage (NCBI taxonomy): Eukaryota > Metazoa > Chordata > Amphibia > Anura > Ranidae > Pelophylax > Pelophylax lessonae. The sequence goes on along the minus strand of NC_138777.1, from coordinate 238,571,107 downwards.
ATTGATATCATATCCCCCCTCAATCGTCTCTTCTCCAGAGAGAAAAGGTTCAGTGCTTGTAGTCTTTCCTCATAGCTGATGTCCTCCATTCCCCTAATTATTTTTGTTGCCCTTCTCTGGACTTTCTCCAGTTCCAGCACATCCTTCCTGAGGACCGGTGCCCAGAACTGGACAGCATACTCCAGATGTGGCCGGACCAGAGTCTTGTAGAGAGGGAGAATAATCTCTTTATTTCTGGAGTGAATCCCCTTTTTTTCGCTAATTAATTTAGCTTCTTCAGGGGATACTACTGTATAATATCACACCAATATCAATAAATAAATATAGTATTATATATATATATTTATATAGTAATATTATAATATAGTTTATGGAATTTTTATTTATTTATGAAATAATTTTAGTAATGGTTGGGATCAGCGACTTTTAGCCGGACTGCGACACTGCGGCAGACAAATCTGACACTAAAGCCCCGTACACACGTACTGATTGTCGGCCGAACGATCGGCCGTCTTTTGTCCGGTGCTGTCCTGTCGGCTGAAAAGTGCTAAAGACTGCACACGAATTTTGTCGGCCAACAACAGCCGACTGCAGAAGTGATGTCATGTGATGGATAACTTTCCGTGTGTTTTTTCTTTTCTGAGCATGCCCAGTCTTGCTAATCTGCTGTTTGTTGGCCGAATTCTGTACTGACTGGTGAACAATCGGCCGTTCTGGTGACGGCCAACAAAAATTTTAAAGTCTGCACGCCAGATTCTGTTCGGCCGAAAATGCGCTGTCGGTTGTCGGAAGCATCATGCTAACAAGCCTACAATTGGCCGATCGGTTGGTGGCCGAATATTTACGGCCGACAATCGGTACGTGTGTACGGGACTTAACTGACACTTTTGTGGGACCAGTAACACCAATACAGTGATCGGGGTGCTATAAAAATGCACTGTCACTGTACTAATGACACTGGCAGGGAAGGGGTTAACATCAGGGGCAATAAAAGGGTTAAGTGTGCTCCTAGGCAGTGTTTTCTAACTGTGGGGGGGATTGGATGCACTAGAGGAAGACAGAGATCCGTGTTCCTGCTTAGCAGAGATACACAATCTCCATCTTCCCCTCTCACAGAACAGCGATCCGCCATGTTTACATAGGACTGCCATTCTGCCTCTCCTGTAAACGAGCAGGAGCGGGCCGCTGGCGGTGTTCGCACGCCCCAGACCCTGTGCACAAAATCATGTATAGGTATGTGATTTCACGCAGTTACGTTTGCGTGCGTCCATAAAATGGCGATAAACTTCAGCATTCTATTTTCCAAAGGCGACACGGCCCCCTATAGGTCATCAGTTTAGTTTTGCGGCGGAGGTCTGGTGCTAGAATTTTTGCTCTGACTCCGGTGTGTGCGGCGATATGTAACGTGTATATCACAATCAGGGCTTTCATGCGTAGGCGCCCCAACACATGCGTTTACATTAGTACATGCTTTTATGTGGGGGTGGGGGCTTGGCAGAGAGGAAGGGATTTTATGTGCTTGGGTGTAATTTTTATTTTTTGACAATTTCACTTTTTTTTCTTTACACCTAACAAGGGTTCAGCAGTGCACAGCCATTCTGCGAATGACAGGCCGTATGCTGCACCTGGGCTGGCCGGGCAAAGGAAATACGCCGGGGGTCACACTGAATGGGGTCCAGGGGGCCGGTGTGCAAAAAAAAAAACGTAAATATGAAAATTTTAAATGTAATTTATGAGGACTTCTATAAAACATCACGCAGGACTTTCCTGATCAGTGAAGCAATACAGAAAGCTGAGCTGTTAATTATGAATGTTAGTGGGCCAGCTGTCCTACTATGACATCATCATCATGACACAAAAGAAATTATCCAGAAGGTCAGCAAACATTTGCTGACTTTAGAGGCGTTGACCCCCGAGGATGCAGGAATCATAGATTAGAACATTCCGCAAGATAAATTGGGTTTCAGCATCACCGCCCCAGAAATGACTGCCAGCTCCTTACTAATCCTCCAATAAAAACAAAATAACATTCATTTCAATGGAAGAGAAAATATAACTATGTAGCATTTGTAACAGAATCGGCTTCAAGCTGCCGTCAGCTACATCAGCGGTCTCCAAACTGCGGCCCGGGGGCCGGATGTGGCCCAATGCTCATCTTTAACCGGACCTTGGGGTGCTACAGTATTTCCTTGGTCTCTGTGGCTGTGCTCTCCATTGGTTCCAATCTTACCAATCTCACCGCATCTTCAGTGTCACTTACAGTACAACTCTTCTTCCTCCTCTCCTTTTCTCCTACCGTTGGGGTCCCCCAAGGTTCTGTCCTTGGACTTCTCCTATTCTCCATCTACAACTCCTCCCAGGGTCAGCTGATGATTCCAATACCATTTCTATGGTGACAACCCACAAATCTATCTCTCTACCCCTCAGCTCACCCCACCAGTTTCCCAACGTGTCACTGATTTACTGACAGACATCTGTCTGGGTGTCACCCCACTTCCTCCAACTCAATCTATCCAAAACCAAGCTCATAATATTTCCTCCTCCATGCGCCCCTTTTTTGACTTCTCTGTCAAGAACAATGGCACAACTATGAGTCCGTCCCCACATGCCAGGGTGCTAGGGGTAATCCTGGACTCTAAACTGTCCTTGCAGGCCGGCATCCAATCCCTGTCCAAAATTTAATGCCTCAATCTCAGCAACATCTCCAGAATACGCCCCTTCCGAACCAATGACACCACAAAGTTCCTAATTCCCTCCCTGGTCTTCTCTCACCTTAACTACTGCAACTCCCTCCTCATTGGCTTACCTTTACATAGGCAATTTCCCCTTCAGTCTGTCATTAATGCTGCTGCCAGGCTCATCCACCTTACCAACCACTCAGTGTCCTCCTCCCCTCTCTCCCAATCCCTCCACTGGCCTCCATTCAGTGTCCTCCACCCCTCTCTGCCAATCCCTCCACTGGCTTCCATTCAGTGTCCTCCACCTCTCTCTGCCAATCCCTCCACTGGCCTCCATTCAGTGTCCTCCACCCCTCTCTACCAATCCCTCCACTGGCTTCCCTTCAGTGTCCTCCACCCCTCTCTGCCGATCCTTCCACTGGACTCCAGTGTCCTCCACCCCTCTCTGCCAATCCCTCCACTGGACTCCATTCATTGTCCTCCACCCCTCTCTGCCAATCCCTCCACTGGCTTCCATTCAGTGTCCTCCACCCCTCTCTGCCAATCCCTCCACTGGCCTCCATTCATTGTCCTCCACCCCTCTCTGCCAATCCCTCCACTGGCCTCCACTCAGTGTCCTCCACCCCTCTCTGCCAATCCCTCCACTGGCCTTCATTCATTGTCCTCCACCCCTCTCTGCCAATCCCTCCACTGGCCTCCATTCATTGTCCTCCACCCCTCTCTGCCAATCCCTCCACTGGCCTCCACTCAGTGTCCTCCACCCCTCTCTGCCAATCTCTCCACTGGCTTCCATTCATTGTCCTCCACCCCTCTCTTTCAATCTCTCCACTGGCCTCCATTCATTGTCCTCCACCCCTCTCTGCAAATCCCTCCACTGGCTTCCATTCAGTGTCCTCCACCCCTCTCTGCCAATCCCTCCACTGGCCTCCATTCATTGTCCTCCACCCCTCTCTGCCAATCCCTCCACTGGCCTCCACTCAGTGTCCTCCACCCCTCTCTGCCAATCTCTCCACTGGCTTCCATTCATTGTCCTCCACCCCTCTCTTTCAATCTCTCCACTGGCCTCCATTCATTGTCCTCCACCCCTCTCTGCAAATCCCTCCACTGGCTTCCATTCAGTGTCCTCCACTCCTCTCTGCCAATCCCTCCACTGGCCTCCATTCAGTGTCCTCCACCCCTCTCTACCAATCCCTCCACTGGCTTCCATTCATTGTCCTCCACTTCTCTCTGCCAATCCTTCCACTGGCTTCCATTCAGTGTCCTCCGTCCCTCTCTGCCAATCCCTCCACTGGCCTCCATTCAGTTGCCTCCACCCCCTCTTTACCAATCCCTTCTCTGGCCTCCATTCTTTTCCATATTACGGATTTACCATCCCTTGTTCTGCACTGTGTCTCACTGTGTGATGTCGGCCATCTTACTAGAGGCAGGGCTTAGCTTCCTCATGTCAGAGCCTCCAGCAGGGAGAACAGTGAGCATCACCATCACCATATCTCTCTCTAGGTCTGGTGATACAGTCAGAGGCAGTCGTGTCTAAGATCTCACCCGAAAGATATACTAATATAGGTCTGTGGGCACAGCCGTGCCTGAGATCTCACCCCGCAGATATACTAATATAGGTCTGTGGGCACAGCAGTGCCTGGGATCTCACCCTACAGATACACTAATATAGGTCTGTGGGCACAGCCGTGCCTGAGATCTCACCCTGCAGATACACTAATATAGGTCTGTGGGCACAGCAGTGCCTGAGATCTCACCTGGAAGATATACTAATATAGGTCTGTGGGCACAGCAGTGCCTGAGATCTCACCTGGAAGATACACTAATATAGGTCTGTGGGCACAGCAGTGCCTGAGATCTCCCCAACCAGATATACTAATATAGGTCTGTGGGCACAGCCTTGGCTAAGATCTCACCCCTCAGATATAATAATATAGGTCTGTGGGCACAGCAGTGCCTGGGATCTCACCTGGCAGATATAATAATATAGGTCTGTGGGCACAGCAGTGCCTGGGATCTCACCCTGCAGATATACTAATATTGGTCTGTGGGCACAGCAGTGCCTGAGATCTCACCTGGCAGATATACTAATATTGGTCTGTGGGCACAGCAGTGCCTAGGCACACTCACATACCAGGAAGTTCATTGCTATTTTTCAGGAAGAATTCCAGATAAAAGATACGTTATAAGTCTACACCTGATGCACAATTACCATTTCTAACTTTTTGCTATAAAGTAACAAATCTTCACTCTTTGAGTTGAGTTCCACTCCACAGCTTTCTTTATATTGATGTCCAAACAAAAGCAATGTGCACCGCTCAGCCCCCTATTCTGCCCCACACTCCAACACTGGGGGACAATAAATCCCTCTTCCTGGGGCCAAATACAACATCATACAAACACAATTTCAGATTCTCCTTGGATCTTGCTTTATAGAAAATCGTTCCACACAGTACAACAACCGACGCGTTTCTACCTATACAGACTTATACGGATCAGAAACGTGTCAGATATTGTACTGTGTGGAACAATCTTTCTAATAATAATACCTGGTAACATTTTTCTTTTTGTAGTCTTTGTTTTCTGGTAAAAACCACTCTGCTCATTCCTAGTCCTGATGTCACAGGCATAGGAAGTGTAGGAAGATCCCCCCATGGGGGTCACAATCAGAAGTAACTGGCTTTAAGTGAATCTGTAGCCCTCTGGGTGTGACGGTACAGGTTCACAGACCCCTGGTCAGATTATTGTATCCTCAATTACTTGGATTGGAGCCCTACCCAGGAAATACAGCGACCCCTACAGAGGAAACATGGGAGTGCCGTGTGGGGACATCTTTATCTCTTACTGGAGGAAAGACACAGAATATTCTGAAATCTGCCAGGAGAACCCTCTGTGTCCTTCTGTATTCTCTCATTTTTACCTTTCCAAAGTCAGAGAGTCCGTTGCTTTTTGCTGGATCTTTATTATCGTCTACAAGCCAGTTATCCACCCTAAGAAGACAGAACAGCGAAGACAGTTTGTTAATGATAATCAACTATTCAGACATAAAACCCCCCACAGTGGTAATTTTGACATCAAATTTTGATTTAGTTTTAGTTTAGTAATGCACAGTGCTCTGGGATAGTGGCCTGACTCAGAGAGGCCTGTAATGCTGCACAGTGCTGGATGTAGTCTCAGGTCAGAGGAATGGCCTGTAATGCACAGGACCTGGATGCCGGTGGTCAGTGGAGGCCTGTAATGCTGCACAGTGCTCTGGATGGTGGTCTGAGAAGGCCTGCAATGCACAGTGCTCTAGACATGGACAGCCTGAATAGGAGGCCTGTAATGCATTGCACACAGTGCTCTGGACAGTGGTCTGAGGAGGCCTGTAATTCTGCACAGTGCCGGATAAAGGTCTCAGGTCTGAGGAGGCCTATAATGCACAGTGCCCTGGATGTCGGTGGTCAGAGGAGGCCTAAAATACTGCACAGTGCTCTGGATGGTGGTATGAGAATCCTATAATACTGCACAGTGCTCTGGATGGTGGTATGAGAGGCCTGCAATGCTGCACAGTGCTCTGGATGACGGTATGACAAGCCTATAATGCTCTGGATGGTGGTCTGAGAGGAGGCCTGTAATGCACAGTGCTCTGGGATAGTGGTCTGACTCGTAGAGGCCTGTAATGCTGCACAGTGCTCTGGATGGTGGTCTGAGGGGAGGCCTGTAATGCACAGTGCTGGATGGTGGTCTCAGGTCGGAGGGATGGCCTGTAATGCACAGTGCCCTGGATGCCGGTGGTCAGTGGAGGCCACCGAAAACTAAATTGATTTTTGTCATAGTTTTCGTTAGTGGAGGAAAATGTGGTGAACTTTTCGTTTAGTTTTTGTCACTGTGAAATGCTGCTGACTAAAACGTTTTCATTGACAAAACTAACACTGTAGTCCAGTCTTGTCTTCATTCGAAAGTTTCCAGGGCTCCATCTCATCTTGGCGTTGTGTTAACGTAAACATGTTAATGTGCGTTGTTTCATGTGCATCCTGCAATAGCAGCCCATTCATTTTGGATTGGCTGCCATTGTAACCACGGTGCAATGCAAAAATAGGCCCCAAAGCAAATTTTTAATGTAACGCACTGCAGTTCCAGAATGCTGAAGAGAAGGAACCTCACTATCTGTCTGGAAGCTGTGGTCTCTCTGCAGAGGTCTAGCACGCCCCCACTGAGTCAGTGGTTGTCAGAGTTGTTGTGGCAGAGCCTGACGTGTAGAAGGATTTCTCACCGGATGAGGAGCCTGGAACATATGCAAGATCCAAAGACGGGAATGCTGACAGGATACCTTAGCAGGACACAGGTTCACCAGAGGTGCGGAGTCTAAGTGCTAGCCGGTATTCACCAGGGCCCCTGATGGTGGGGATGGATTTGGCTGCGTGCTAACACCAGGTCACGGTCCTCCGGATTCCCCAGCCAGGCCAAGAGTAGATCCAGGTTCAATAGCCGGTAGTGGATAAAGCAGATCAGGATAAGGCAGAAGAGTAGTCAAGAGGAGCCGGGGTCAGGTAATCAAGGTCAAAGCCAAGCCGGGTCAGACGATCAGGAACAGAAGGTCAATAAGGGCACAGGAGACAGGAGAGCTGAAGATCACACAGCAAAGATTCAGTGTGACTACTGCCTTTAAATAGGTCGAACGGGAGGACGCTACGTTGGCCTCTAATTATTCAAGGCGCCTTTGCGTACGCGCATGCGCATAGGCGCTTACCGGTTTGCTGCGCCAGTGTGCCTGCGCACAACAGTGAACCCCTGACATTGGTAGAGCTTTCCAATCAGCAGGGAACATGAGCTTTTCTGATTGGAGAGTTATAGATCAGATTCAGAGATGCAGTACCTAAGAATTCCCCATTTTACAGTGAAGAATGTGGAAATGTTTCAACTCTGTTCCTCTTGGTATCCACTAACCCTCCAGTAGAATGACATCTGGTCCCTGGGGGCCCCTTCCATATTGGCGCATACAGGCACAACCCTACCATGACCAAATCCAAACCATCCAGAGATTATCCGTAAGAATATCCAATAATATCTATAATTGTTGGACCAACTTTTCATTATCTACATCAGTTATTGGGGATCTGCTGCTCTTCAGCTATGGAGGAGCTGGGAGCTCCCAGCATGCTCCACCAGTAGCGCCTCACTGCTCAACCCTTTATCACCCCACATATTTCACCTCGTAACTCACCACGGTGTGTTACAGCTGTGCGTTAACGTCATATAACGCACCCCGAGGTTGTAGAAGGTTCGCAGGACCCCCAGACTGCTGTCAATTGAATGTCCTCCTTCCACACCAATCAGACTGGCCACCTTCTTAGTTTGGAAGGCCTCAAGGATCCCTAAAAAAGAAACATCATTGAAGTCCCCAATGAATTATTGATAAACAGACGATTGTATAATAATAGCTGAAAAAGTGATTTGTATTTCTAAAATAGAAACCCATGGCAGTGAGAAGCCGAGGCAATGAACCATCTGCTATACCAACAACCCCTTCATTATGGGTTATCATCAGCCGGCTCCTACGCTGCCAGACACAATGAAGATATGAGGATAGCCAACTCAAGGAAATCCTCCACTGGACAACACCGGTGACAGAAGAATAGCCAGTGGTGAACATGAACAGAATGGTTACTATCAAGCAGGACAGACATTTTTACCTTTCTAGCAGGAAGTAAAACCTTTTGTGGACACCAGAGGCCTAACTAGAACCTTCAGGGTCCCTGACGAGAAACCATAAAGGGCCCCCCTGGCCCCCGGCTGGAGCTCCCCCAAAGCAGAGTCCTGGTCGCATCTGCAACCTTTGCGACCCTGGTAGTTCCACCACTGGTGTCAGCCGTTTTTTATTTTTGTTTAATTTTTTTATTATTAATTTTTATTTTATTTATTTATAACAATTTTATTATTATTATTTTTTTTACAATTTTTTAGAAGCCCCGTTGGGGGGGCTTTGGTGAGATATCAGGGATCTAAACAGACCTCTGATGTTCCACCTTTGAATAATCCAAAAAAGAAAAGAGTGATGCTAGGCACCCTGCTTCTGCGCTCAAAGCCAGGTCCTTTCAATCTAGGAACCTACACTTGGCATCCCGTATGGCTAAGCCTTGCTGCCCTCTACGACCGGGGTGGTCAAAAACACTGTAAAACAAACACAAAGAAAGGGCGCACCAGCCTAGCGCATTATCCTCAGCAAGCTTTTTAATAGCAATTGTTTAAAATCAACTACTCACAAACATGCGTGGTAGATCGGCATATAGATTCCAACGAACAGCATCAAAATAGGAAAGTCCGATGTTTCATATAAACGGAAGACTGACGCGTTTCGATGCCTTGCCTCTTCCTCAGAGCTGCAAGCTCTTCCTCAAGCTCTGAGGAAGAGGCAAGGCCTCGAAACGCGACAGTCTTCCGTTTATATGAAACATCTGACTCTCCTATTTTGATGCTGTTCATTGGAATCTATATGCCGATCTACCACGCATGTTTGTGAGTAGTTGATTTTAAACAATTGCTATTAAAAAGCTTGCTGAGGATAATGCGCTAGGCTGGTGCGCCCTTTCTTTGTGTTTGTTCCACCTTTGAGACAGAGAAAGGAGACCGAGGACACAGCCCTCAATGTCCGTCTCTGCTGCCTCAGCAGCACAGAATGAATGGACAGGAAGAGCTCTGTACAGAGGCTTCCCATTCATTCACAAACTGAAGCACAGGAAACACAGTTTACTATGCCTCAGCTATGAATGGACAGAGTCAGTGATTGGTACCGATCACTGGCTCTATTCATGAGGACAAGAAAGAAGCTTGTAAATGACATATTTACTGGCCCCTTCCTTGCTCTCCATCCTGAAACCTGAAGCACCCCCAGGAGAGGGGAGAGGGGAACCTGGCAGCACTTCGGGGGATGAGGGGAAGGGCCAGGGGCAGTGGCAGGTGGGGCTACATTTTTTTTGGGGGGGGGGTGAAACAATGCCCTCCAGGTCGGCACTCACCCTACAAACTGAGCCCTTCAGCGGTCACAGCTCCCCTGATACCAGGGAACCATGACTTCCATGTTAACCCGGTCTTCTCTCCAGGTCCCAAATCTTCAGCCTCCTGTCCTGATTGGCCGGGATGAGAAGCCTGACAAACTGATGGCAAATATTGATTCGCTATAATGACAAATGGGAGGGCACTGCACTCCGAGGACAACTTAAAACAAGCCAATTAGAGCCTCAGGCTGCAATCACATGCTTGTAAAAATGAACTAATAGAAACCTATCAGTCCGTCGCCCCGCGCAGTGCACAGCTGCACACATAGAACGATTGATTGTTAAATAAATTATAATTAGACTAACATTTTATAACTTTAGGATGTTCAAAAAATGTTAGTCATGTTATCAGTTATTTCAAAATAAATTGTTCTATGATTATATTATGCAAACTAGGGGGGCGGAGCCCCTGCGCCCCTTATGGACCGGCCGCCATTGGCCAGGAGAGAGCACAGGAGCCAGATCACCGCAGGAGGCGGATAGAAGGGGCGGCATGTAGAGGAACCAATCTGATCCCCTCCATTTACCTCCTGCAGCCTCTCCATTTTCCTCTATATGCTCTCCTCCCCACCCCTCCTATCCAGGTGTAGGGGTACGGGGGGGGGGGGCTGCAAGGGTCCCCTGGAGCATGGGGCCGGGTCACAATTACAACCCCTGCAACCCCTGTATGTACACCCCTGGTGGACACCCAATGCAACCAAATCTTGCAAAAAATTCCCCATATCAATGGCCATTACCTAGTAACATTTCACTATTTGTGCAGCTGTTGAATACTTTTAATTGTTTGTATATTATAAAAAATTGTAAACGTGTATATTGTAAAACGATGGTTAATATTAGAACAAACTTTTTTTTTTTATATAAAAAAATAAAACTTTTTTTTTTTTTTTTAATATTCCCGAGCACATTAAAATCCCCATTCCCACTGCCCCTTATATATTGGGGACACATGTGGGGTGTTATGTATTCTGACTATCCTTTAATTGTGCCAGTTGTGTTGCTGGCACCATTTTCCCTGATCCCGTGTCCTCACCTGCCGCTGGCACCATTTTCCCTGATCCCATGTCCTCACCTGCCGCTGGCACCATTTTCCCTGATCCCATGTCCTCACCTGCTGCTGGCACCATTTCCCCTGATCCCATGTCCTCACCTGCCGCTGGCACCATTTTCCCTGATCTCATGTCCTCACCTGCCCCTGGCACCATTTCCCTGATCCCGTGTCCTCAAATGCCGCTGGCACCATTTCCCCTGATCCCATATCCTCACCTGCCGCTGGCACCATTTCCCCTGATCCCATGTCCTCCTCACCTGGCGCTGGTACCATTTCCCCTGATCCCATGTCCTCACCTGGCGCTGGCACCATTTCCCCTGATCCCATGTCCTCACCTGCCGCTGGCACCATTTTCCCTGATCCCATGTCCTCACCTGCCGCTGGCACCATTTCCCCTGATCCCATGTCCTCACCTGGCGCTGGCACCATTTCCCCTGATCCCATGTCCTCACCTGCCGCTGGCACCATTTCCCCTGATCCCATGTCCTCACCTGGCGCTGGCACCATTTCCCCTGATCCCATGTCCTCACCTGGCGCTCGCACCATTTCCCCTGATCCCATGTCCTCCTCACCTGCCGCTGGCACCATTTTCCCTGATCCCATGTCCTCACCTGGCGCTGGCACCATTTTCCCTGATCCCATGTCCTCACCTGCTGAGCTGCCAACACAGAGGAAATCCTGCGGGTATTTCAGACACATGCCATGGATGACGTCTATCTGCTCCAATGTCCTTTTCACAGCGTCCTTCCCCTGCGTGTCACACGGGACGTACGCCGCCCAAAACTACAAAACATGAAAACAAAACTTTAGCTTTCTATTTGTTTGTGAAAAGTTTGGAGTTTAAATCAAAGAAATGAAACAAACTTCATCCTGATCACATTTCTGTCTGGGCCGACTATCTGTGCTGATCAATAACAATAAAATCAGCGCAATCCATAGCGAATATAAAACTCCACCCCAATGGCTGCATCCATTCCGAGTCTTCACTCAACACAAATGACAAACCAAGTATATAAATAACGCAGCGCCAAAAGGTGCAATAAATAGTGAATAAATAGTGAATAAATAGTGAATAAATAATGAATAAATAGTGAATAAATAGTGAATAAATAGTGAATAAATAATGAATAAATAGTGAATAAATAGTGAATAAATAGTGAATAAATAATGAATAAATAGTGAATAAATAATGAATAAATAATGAATAAATAATGAATAAATAGTGAATAAATAGTGAATAAATAATGAATAAATAATGAATAAATAGTGAATAAATAGTGAATAAATAGTGAATAAATAATGAATAAATAATGAATAAATAGTGAATAAATAGTGAGTAAATAGTGAGTAAATAGTGAATAAATAGTGAATAAAATCAATCACATACAATTGATAAGTGAATGAGACCTGGGCGACCCGCGGAAGGCGGCGGGAGGAAGGGGGGGGGGACGTCACCTCCCGCTCCTTGTAATGACAGCCGAGCAGCTTCTAAACCGCATTGATTGTCATTACAAGACAGCCGACCGTCGGCTATGGACACCGGTACCGGGAGGCCTCTAGCTGCAGACATCACTCCGGTACAGCACTTTCCCGGAATATCGGTAATATCGGTCACCTCAGGGGCCGATTCCGATATATCGGGGAAAGTGCACATCGGCATTGCCAATAATCAGTCGATCACTAGTCCATAGTGTAGCCAATCACACAAGCAGGAAATGATGTTTCTGGGGGCGGGGCTCTGTATACCATCTGTGTACAGAGCGCCTCCGGGTGGCCATCATTACAGAATGGAAAGGAAAGGGAATTTTTAATAACATTTAGTTACAATATGATTTGTGTAGCGATTCTATACGCTATATTATTATATTTGTAATTGCTATTTTATTTTCCCAGGAAGGTGGAGTTACTCTTTAGTGTAACGTGTATTAGTGTGTGTGCCGTATTGCACTGTATGGGGGTGAATGGGGGTGTGGGCTGTATGGGGGTGAATGGGGGTATGGGCAGTATGGAGGTGAATGGGGGTATGGGCTGTATGAGGGTGAATGGGGGTATGGGCTGTATGGAGATGAATGGGGGTATGGGCTGTATGGGGGTGAATGGGGGTATGGGCAGTATGGAGGTGAATGGGGGTACGGGCTGTATGGGGGTGAATGGGGGTATGGGCAGTATGGAGGTGAATGGGGGTACGGGCTGTATGGGGGTGAATGGGGGTATGGGCTGTATGGAGGTGAATGGGGTTATGGGCTGTAGGGGGTGAATGGGGGTATGGGCTGTATGGGGGTGAATGGGGGTATGGGCTGTATGGAGGTGAATGGGGGTATGGGCTGTAGGGGGGTGAATGGGGGTATGGGCTGTATGGAGATGAATGGGGGTGTGGGCTGTATGGGGGTGAATGGGGGTATGGGCAGTATGGAGGTGAATGGGGGTATGGGCAGTATGGAGGTGAATGGGGGTATGGGCTGTATGGGGGTGAATGGGGGTATGGGCAGTATGGAGGTGAATGGGGGTACGGGCTGTATGGGGGTGAATGGGGGTATGGGCTGTATGGAGGTGAATGGGGTTATGGGCTGTAGGGGGTGAATGGGGGTATGGGCTGTATGGGGGTGAATGGGGGTATGGGCTGTATGGGGTGAATGGGGTTATGGGCTGTATGGGGTGAATGGGGTTATGGGCTGTAGGGGGGTGAATGGGGGTATGGGCAGTATGGAGGTGAATGGGGGTATGGGCTGTATGGGGGTGAATGGGGGTATGGGCTGTATGGAGGTGAATGGGGGTATGGGCTGTATGGAGGTGAATGGGGGTATGGGCTGTATGGGGGTGAATAGGGTTATGGGCTGTATGGGGTGAATGGGGTTATGGGCTGTAGGGGGGTGAATGGGGGTATGGGCAGTATGGAGGTGAATGGGGGTATGGGCTGTATGGGGGTGAATGGGGGTATGGGCTGTATGGAGGTGAATGGGGGTATGGGCTGTATGGGGGTGAATGGGGGTATGGGCTGTATGGCGGTGAATGGGGGTATGGGCTGTAGGGGGGTGAATGGGCCCCAAAAACAGCCTGGTGGTGCATTTCACCCCTCAGTTTTGGCAACTTTGTACCCAAACACAGGGAACCCCAAACTATGGTCCTCCAGCTGTTGTGGAACTACACCTCCCATGAGGCATTGTAAAACCGACATTTACAGACATGACTAGGCATGATGGGAATTGTAGTTCCTGAACACCTGGAGGGCCATAGTTTGGGGACCCCTGATCTAAGAATATCTAAGTCCAAAATCAAAAATGCCCCATATTGCAGGTTCACAGTCCTTAGATGTGGCGGCTGCATTTGTTTTAATTTTCTGCAAGTACAGAAGAATATCTGTTGATCCTGCCAGAATTCCAGCTTCCTCCAGGCTTCCTGAGGACTGAACTCAAATCTCAAACAATGTTACCGACTCTTCCAACTCATCTGTGAGCTACAGAACCCCCCCCCCCCTCCAATGATATAGAAAGAAACAGATTGTTTGTAGTGCAAATCAGGAGCGCAGCCTCGAGTGACAACTCCCCTCCTCCACAGATACAGAATGAGGGGTGAGCGTTGTCACACTACGACAGGAAGTGAAAACGAATGCAGCCGCTTTTCTCTATGAGCTGCTAATCTGCGATATTATAACACTTTACATTTTATTATGAAGACTAAATCCCGTCATAGAACCCGGATCATCACCGGCATAGACTGACAATACCCCCCCCCCCCCGGCACCCCCCGACACCCCACGGCACCCCCTTCCCCCAGCACCCCCGGCTCCCCCTCACCTGGCCGCCCACCCGTCCTTCTCGCAGTTTGGGGATGTTGGTGTGGGTGTTGTTCAGAGTAGAAAGATTCGCTTTACTCAGCTGGTTATTGAATTTATCCAGGAGCTGCCAGGGGAGATCGTTGTGTCTGTGGAGGGAAAGGAAGATCCCGGAATCTGTTACTCTTCAGAGGAATTATACAAAGGTCTCTGATCTTATCTCAATATCATTAGATTGCAATAGATTCCCCCAGCCATAATAGATACCCCCAGCAATATCAGATACCCCCCAGCATCACTAGACCCAACCCCAGCAACACTAGACCCCACCGCAGCAACAATAGATCCCACCCCAGCAACAATAGATACCCCCAGCAATAATAGATACCCTCAGCATCACTAGACCCAACCCCAGCAACAATAGATCCTACCCCATCAACAATAGATCCCCCCAGCAATAATAGATACCCCCAGCATCACTAGGCCCAACCCCAGCAACAATAGATCCCACCCCATCAACAATATATCCCACCGCAGCAACAATAGATCCCACCCCAGCAACAATAGATTCCCCCAGCAATAATAGATACCCCCAGCATCACTAGACCCAACCCCAGCAACAATAGATCCCACCCCATCAACAATAGATTCCCCCAGCAATAATAGATACCCCCCAGCATCACTAGACCAAACCCCAGCAACAATAGATCCCACCCCATCAACAATAGATTCCCCCAGCAATAATAGATACCCCCAGCATCACTAGGCCCAACCCCAGCAACAATAGATCTCACCCCATCAACAATAGATCCCACCGCAGCAACAATAGATCCCACCCCAGCAACAATAGATTCCCCCAGCAATAATAGATACCCCCCAGCATCACTAGGCCCAACCCCAGCAACAATAGATCTCACCCCATCAACAATAGATCCCACCGCAGCAACAATAGATCCCACCCCAGCAACAATAGATTCCCCCAGCAATAATAGATACCCCCAGCATCACTAGGCCCAACCCCAGCAACAATAGATCTCACCCCATCAACAATAGATCCCACCGCAGCAACAATAGATCCCACCCCAGCAACAATAGATCCCACCCCAGCAATAATAGATACCCCCAGCATCACTAGGCCCAACCCCAGCAACACTAGAACCAACCCCAACAACAATAGATCCCACCCCAGCAACAATAGATCCCCCAGGAATAATATATACCCCCAGCATCACTAGACCGAACCCCAGCAACAATAGATCCCACTCCATCAACAATAGATCCCACCCCAGCAACAATAGATTCCCCCCAGGAATACCAGATACCCCAAGCAACACTAGACCCAACCCCCAACAACAATAGATCCCACCCCAGCAACAATAGATCCCCCAGCAATAAAACATACCCCAAGCAACACTAGACCCAACACCAGCAACACTAAACCCAACCCCAGCAACAATAGATTCCCCCAGCAATAATAGATACCCCCAGCAACACTATATGCCCCAGCAATAATGGATACCCCCAGCATTAGACATTTTCATGATGAAGGTGGAGTTTATTTTATTTTTTTGTTATTTCAAGTTAACTTACCCAAAACAAGGGCATATAAAAATACAGCAGTTAGATAATTATACAATTTAGAATATTTCCACCAAGTCTGTGGGTGGAAATATTCGAATTTTCCCTTCTAATTCACTATTTAGTGATATTTACTCTGGAGGTGGAAGAATTATTATTATGGCCAAATATTGCAGAGAGCTTCCGATTCCATTTATGTCAGCCCCGGTCCCTGAAAGAGGCTGCAGAGCCCGGTCCTCATCACATCCAGGCGGATCTATAGACATACAGTATCTGACAAAAGTCAGTACACCCCTCACATTCTATCTTTTCATGTGACAACACTGAAGAAATGACACTTTGCTACAATGTAAAGTAGTGAGTGTACAGCTTGTATAACAGTGTAAATTTACTGTCCCCTCAAAATAACTCAACACACAGCCATTAATGTCTAAACCGCTGGCAACAAAAGTCAGTACACCCCTAAGTGACAATGTCCAAATTGGGCCCAATTAGCCATTTTCCCTCCCCGGTGTCATGTGACTTGTTAATGTTACAAGGTCTCAGGTGTGAATGGGGAGCAGGTGTGTTAAATTTGGTGTTATCGCTCTCACTCTGGTCATGAACTTTAATGGCATCCCAGTCTTAGTCCGTAGGGTTCAATATTGAGTTGGCTCCGCCCTTTGCAGCTATAACAGCTTCAACTCTTCTGGGAAGGCTGTCCACAAGGTTTAGGAGTGTCTATGGGAATGTTTGACCATTCTTCCAGAAGAGCATTTGTGAGGTCAGGAATTGATGTTGGATGAGAAGGCCTAGCTTGCAGTTTGCGTCCTAATTCAAGGTGTTCTATTGGGTTGAGGCAGGACTCTGTGCAGGCCAGTCAAGTCCCTCCACCCCAAGCTCGCTCATCAATGTCTTTATGGACCTTGCTTTATGCACTGATCCAAATCATTTGGGGGAGGGGGGATTATGGTGTGGGGGTGTATTTCAGGGGTTGGGATTGGCCCCCTAAGTTCCAGTGAAGGGAACTCTTAAGGCGTAAGCATACCAAGACATTTTGGACTATTTTATGGCCCAACTTTGTTGGAGGAGTTTGGGGATGGCCCCTCCCTGTTCCAACATGACCGCCCACCGGTGCACAATGCAAGGTCCATAAAGACATGGATGAGGGAGTTTGGGGTGGAGGAACCTGACTGGCCTGCACAGAGTCCTGACCTCAAGCATAACATTGTCCAAAATGTCTTGGTATGCTGACGCCTTAAGAGCTTCCTCCACTGGAACTAAGGGGCCAAGCCCAACCCCTGAAAAACAACCCCCACCAAATGCAGAAAGCAAGGTCCATAAAGACATGGATGAGCGAGTTTGGGGTGGAGGAACTTGAAGCTAATCTAGCTGCAAAGGGTGGGCCAACTTAATATTGAACAAAATTGAACACTGGGATGCCATTAAAGTCTATTTGCATGTAAAGGCAGGTGTCCCAATACATTTGACAATATAGTGTGTATTTAAGTTCCCTCAAGGTAAACTATATCCCAGTATTTGGTGTCCAGGGGACCTTTGGTGAAATATTTCCACCGGAATAATTACGGCACTGTAATTATTTTATTTAAAAAAATCCCTTTTTCCTAATGGATAACCAGCTGTCAGATGACCCGGCTCTCTCCCAGCCTGTCTGCAGAGAAACATAAGCAGGAGGAGCTTCTAGTCCTCTGATGCAGATCACATGTTAAAAACAAATCAGCCTTTGGAATACAGAGTAAAAATAAATAATATCAATAAATTGTTTTAAATTGTCATACAAATATATATTTCAAATTAAATCTTTATTATTTTGAGGAAATACCATTGTGTGGGCGGATTTCAGCCTGTGTCTTAGAATAAGAGGGAGGTGAAGCCTCCATCAATCTACATGTAATATCCCGCCCCCATTGTGTTTAGCTGGTTAGTGGGCATGGAGAAGGAGGGAGGGAGTGGGCTGTCAGTTACTACTGTGTATACGCCCACGTGTGTGACTCTATAGTCACATGGGCTGCACAGATGTGATTGGGAGGAAATACTCAGCATAGAAACTCACTGAAAACTGAGCATGTGCAGATCTGCCACAACCAGGGCTGCTGTTTGAAATTACGGGGCCCCATACAACCTACCTGACAGGGCTCCCCTTCTGGCTGAAAGTGACTGAGGACAGGGGAAATCTGTGTTATATATCACAGATAATGGGGTGACTCATTCTTTAAGTCCTCAAACAAAACTGGACTGTCATGTTTGGGTATTAGAAAAATATGAAAAATTTTAAATGTAAAAAAAACAAAATTATATAAAAATTATAAAAAAATGTAAACATTTATAGAAAAATTAAAAATCAATAAAATTTTAAAAAATTAATCACCCAGAGCTCGGTCCATTCTCACTTTGAAAAATTAATATATGAAAAATGTTTTATATATATATATATATAAAATTATGTAAAAAATTAAAAACGTAAAAATGTATAGATAAATTAAAATGAATTAAAATTTAAAAAAAATTAATCCCCGAGAGCTTGATCCATTTTCACTTTGAAAAAATAATATGAAAAATGTAAAATATATATATATACTATATATATATATATATATATATATATATATATATATATATATATCAATTATAAAAAATAATGTAAAAAATTAAAAACGTAAACATTTATAGAAAAATTAACATTAATTACAATTTTAAAAAAATTAATAGAGCTTGGTCCATTTTCACTTTGAAAAAATCATATAAACAATGTAATATATATATATATATATATATATATATATATATATATATATATATCAATTATAAAAAAATAATGTCAAAAATTAGAAACGTAAACATTTATAGAAACATTAAAATGAATTACAATTTAAAAAAAAATATTCCCAAGAGCTTGGTCCATTTTCATTTTGAAAAATGTATATAAAAAATGTAAAATATATGTAAAATATATATATATATACAGTATATATATATATATATATATATATATATAATTATAAAAAAATAATGTAAAAAAGTAAAACCGAAACAATTTATAGAAAAATCCAAATGAATTAAAAATTGATTCAAATTTTTTTTAAAAAGTAAAAAAAAGTAAAAAAAAAAAAAAAAAACCACAAACAAAAAAAATGAGTTTTATCATGTTACAGTTATGGTTTTATACTCACCCATCTATGACAGGAACTTGGTCCATTATTTTTAACGCCTGTGCTCGGTCTGAATGTGCCCCCATCACACACCAACACAGCAGCATTGCCAGAATCCTGAGGATCGCCATGGAGGACGGTGGTGCCAGGTGTCTCATGCAGCTCCAAGTCTTCCCAAGAGTCAGGTCCTCAGCCGGTGCCCCCGGTCACCCCAACACCTGCTAGGTGACTGCTGAGCAGCTCGGCACTCTTATATATACTGGAAGTAAAATTAATCTGTAACTTGAACAATGAAGAGATAAGATTTGTTCAGCGATTTGTAATTATCTTATCTCAGGTAATCAACAACTCAGACAGGATCACAGCTTTAATAAAAACTTGGAATACCATTAGAGGAAAGTTTCACCATTCACACCTATCAGGAAAATGATTATATTCTGATACTTGTATGCAGGTAACACAGACCAGTCCACCAAAAACTGATATCGTATGGGCCATACACACTATGCAATTGTCTTTAGATTTTTTCCTTTAGATTTACCAAAACCATATAATATGAGGTCAAACCAAAACACTTTCAATTTGTATGCAATCCGGCCGGCCCTCGCACTACATAGAAAAGGTAAATCTAAAGGAAATCTATCAACAAAAGTTGTAAAGTGTGTATCCAGCTTAAGGTTCCAGTAGATGCTGGAGAGTTTACCAACTGACAGGGTCCTATTTCTGAAAAATATGTGAGAAACCACCGTGCTAACTTAAAAAGAAAAAGCTGCTAGCAAATCCAACTGACAAAAAAGTGGTGCAAAAAGACATAAAAAATTAGTGCAGCGCTGGAAAGTAAACTGTGAATTGTTTACATATATAGTACAAAGATCAAATAATTAATAATAATTCAATGAAAAAATTCTAAAAAATAAACCAGTGATAATTGATCAATATGTATATACTGTATATATCAGTGATATGAGTCCATATAGAATAAGTCCATATGTAAATAAAATAAAATAAAAATCCAGCCAGCAGAAAATAAACTCTGTCGATGGTATGAAGGTCAAACAACTGAAGAATGATGAAGGTGATAAAAACTTCTCAATAGTGGTAAAATAATATTACCACAACAACAAGGGTCCTATTTCTCTTTGGGGACTCCTGAGTCTGTTCACCCACTGTGCCCATTAGGAGGGGTTCCCACCATCCCTGTGCTGAGTCCCCGGGTCTGTACACCTGCTGTGCCCATTATGATCTCTGCAGCTCCTCCAGAGTTCCCATGGGCCTCTTGGCTGCTTCTCTGATGAATGCTCTCCTTGCCCGGCCGGTCAGTTTAGGTGGACAGCCAAGTCTTGGTAGGGGCCCGGCCAGTCAGTTTAGGTGGATGGCCATGTCTTGGTAGGGGCCCGGCCGGTCAGTTTAGGTGGACAGCCAAGTCTTGGTAGGGGCCCGGCCAGTCAGTTTAGGTGGATGGCCATGTCTTGGTAGGGGCCCGGCCGGTCAGTTTAGGTGGACGGCCATGTCTTGGTAGGGGCCCGGCCAGTCAGTTTAGGTGGATGGCCATGTCTTGGTAGGGGCCCGGCCGGTCAGTTTAGGTGGACGGCCATGTCTTGGTAGGGGCCCGGCCGGTCAGTTTAGGTGGACGGCCATGTCTTGGTAGGGGCCCGGCCGGTCAGTTTAGGTGGACGGCCATGTCTTGGTAGGGGCCCGGCCGGTCAGTTTAGGTGGACGGCCATGTCTTGGTAGGGGCCCGGCCGGTCAGTTTAGGTGGACAGCCAAGTCTTGGTAGGGGCCCGGCCAGTCAGTTTAGGTGGATGGCCATGTCTTGGTAGGGGCCCGGCCGGTCAGTTTAGGTGGACGGCCAAGTCTTGGTAGGGGCCCGGCCAGTCAGTTTAGGTGGATGGCCATGTCTTGGTAGGGGCCCGGCCGGTCAGTTTAGGTGGACGGCCAAGTCTTGGTAGGGGCCCGGCCAGTCAGTTTAGGTGGATGGCCATGTCTTGGTAGGGGCCCGGCCGGTCAGTTTAGGTGGACGGCCATGTCTTGGTAGGGGCCCGGCCGGTCAGTTTAGGTGGACGGCCATGTCTTGGTAGGGTTGCAGTTGTGCCATACTCTTTCCATTTTCCCATGATGGATTGAACAGCGCTCCGTGAGATGGTCAAAGCTTGGGAGATTTTTTATAACCTAACCCTGCTTTACACTTCTCCACAACTTTATCCCTGACCTGTCTGCTGTGTTCCTTGGCCTTCATAATGCTGTTTGTTCACGAAGATTCTCTAACAAACCTCTGAGGGCTTCACAGAACAGCAGTATTTATACTGAGATTAAATGACACACAGGTGGACTCTATTTACTAATTCGGTGACTTCTGAAGGCAATTGGTTCCAATTTAGTCAGGGGTATTAGAGTAAAGGGGGCTGAATAAAAATGCCCCCCCCCCCCTCCACACACACACACACACACTTTTCACAGATTTATTTGTATCATTTATCATTTTTCTTTCACTTCACAATTATGGCCACTTTGTGTCGGTCTATCACATAAAATCCCAATAAAATAAGTTTACAAAGTAACATGACAAAATGTGGAAAATTTAAAGGGGTGTGAATACTTTTTCAAGGCACTGTACATATACATTTTATGCACAAATAAAAAAAAAAATGTCACCTTCATGCATAGGTAGGTTAAGGAGAAGCAGAGCTGGCAGGGAAGAGGAGGAGACTTGTCAGATTCCTAAGATATTATATATTATATAACGCTCAGGGTCTATATTTATTATGTAAAATCAGAATCTTGGCAGCTGTTGGCCATCAGTTTGCCTCCCGCATTATCGGTGCGTTTGATAAGTGGCTTTATTTAATTTTATTTATTTATTTATTTATTTATTTATTTATTAATTTACTTGAGATCAGTCAAGTTTAAGTACTTCACTCACCTCAACTCCAGAAACAATAGGATAGTAGAAGCTTTTTTTAATCTTATCATATCCCATTCAGCCCAAAGAAGATAACAATGGTCAAAGAAAAAACAAAGGTGGCCAAACCCAATCATCAGATGAATGGTACTGACCGTCTCATAAAACAATTACAGGTCCAGACAATTCAAATGACTTGAAAGATAAAGATTATACAAAACAACATTTTAACCACTTTACCACCGGAGGATTTTGCTGTCTTACGTCCAGGCCACTTTTTGCGATTCGGCACTGTGCGACTTTAACTGACAATTGTGCGGTCATGCAACGCCGTACCCAAACAAAATTGACGTCCTTTTTTTACCACTAACAGAGCTTTCTTTTGGTGGTATTTGATCACTTGTGCGATTTT
Source organism: Pelophylax lessonae (assembly GCF_965119305.1). Classification (NCBI taxonomy): domain Eukaryota; kingdom Metazoa; phylum Chordata; class Amphibia; order Anura; family Ranidae; genus Pelophylax; species Pelophylax lessonae. The sequence continues at coordinate 238,548,534 of NC_138777.1, read as the reverse complement.
CATTTTTTGCGATAGTAATTAGAAAAAGCGACAATAACAATATTTTTCTACTTTGACAGTTAAAAAATATCCAATACATTAAATTTTTGTCATATATTTAGGCCAAAATGTATTTAGCTACATGTCTTTGACAAAAAAATTCTCAATGATCGTATTTTTAACCACTTTAAGACCAGAAGGTTTTACCCCCTTCCTGACCAGGCCATATTTTGCGATTCGGCACTGCGTTACTTTAACGAACAATTGCGCGGTCATGCAATGCTGTACCCAAATAAAATGTTTGTCCTTTTTTTCCCACAAACAGAGCTTTCTTTTGGTGGTATTTGATCACCTGTGCGATTTTTACTTTTTGCGCTATAAACAAAAAAAGAGCGACAATTTTGAAAAAATAACAATATTTTGCACATTTTTATAGATGAAATCCCCCCCCCCCCCCAAAAAAAATGTAAAAATCAAAATTTTTTAACATTTTAGGCCAATTTGTTTTCTGCTACATATTTTTGGTAAAAAAAATTGCAATAAGCGTATTTTTATTGGTTTGCGCAAAAGTTATCGCAGCTACTAACTACGGGAAATTTATGTCATTTTTATTGTTTATTTTTTTTTTTACTAGTAATGGCGGCAATCTGCAATTCTTTTTTTTTGCGGGACTGTGACATTGCGGCGGACAGATCGGACCCTTGACTGACATTTTTGACACTTTTGGGGGTACCAGTGACATTACTACAATAATCAGTGCTATACATATGCACTGTCACTGTAAAAATGACACTGGCAGGGAAGGGGTTAATTTTATTGGAGAGGGAGGGGTTAATGTATGCCTGGTGCTTACTAACGTGTGTGGGGGGAGGGGACTGTGTGACACAGGGACAGATCGCAGGTTGAGCTATGCTGAACCCTGCAATCTGTCTCTGTCTGTCACTTAGGAGATCCGCCCACTCTGTTTACACAAGCGGGCGGATCTCCACACTCGATCCCGGACGATCGGGGAAGAGCAGCGGTGATCATCGCCGCTCCTCCCCTGGCCCGACTCCTGATGTGTCTGAATACAGCGGGAGCGAACCTCCGGCGGCGCGCGTGCGCCGCCCCCTAGGAGAGGAGTCCAGCGATGTAGGTCTACGTCGCTGGACGATAACGAGCCACTTTGCCGCAGTACGATCAATGTGACCGGTCGGCAAGTGGTTAAATTAAAGATTATAGAAAAAAAAAAAAGTTCTTTTCCTGAGCATGATCAGAGCTGGACCTTAAGTTGGCCATAGATGGATAGAACTTCCAACAAAAAGTTCTCGGAAAAGGAGTCCAAAAATTCACAAAACTTTCAAATGTTGTTTGAAAAATTTCCTTTGCTTTTACAATTTGATTTTCAAATGAACGAACTTCAATGTTAACAAAAACCACATACATGGGTAGAAATATGTTAGTTCAAGAAAAATTATCCATCCTCGTCACTAAGGTCAAAAACGAACTACAATTTGACTCCAATAATGGTTAAAAAACAAATAAACTTTCTTTAAACTTTCTTTTCCTAAAAAATTTTGTTCAAAATTCTACCCATTCACGGCCAGCTTTAGCAAATATCAGCAGTCTACCAGAAAGGTGAAAGTATTGGTGGAGCTCTTTCTTAGAGGAAGGGGGTTGTATAACAAAAGAGATTCCTAAGGGAATTAAGGAGACAACTCCAAGAAATTGGTGTCCTTCACTAAGCGGATGAGATCCCCAATCCCCACCATTTAAAGTCACCACCAGCTAAAGTTTTTCCTGCACTCGAGGTTGTTATAGCTGTGCAGAGGGTCAAAGAAAGGGGCTGTAAAACAATATTAGTACTTTGGGGTTAAAGTGTAACTAAAGGCAAAACTGTTTTCTTTTTAGTGTTGGATGGAATGGAGGTGGATTAGCACCCCTGTCAGGTTTTTATTGCTGTCTGTGTCCCCATTATGGAGATTCACCCACTCTATTTGTCCTGTTTACCATTATCATTGAAAGTGAAAGTAGAAAAGTAGAAAAGTCCTTGAGACGAGCATGGGAGGAGGTTACAAGGGAGCGAGAGAGAAGGAGGTCTTGGGAGGAAGGAAGAGGATGATTTGGTTGGTATTTTGAGACCAGGTTAGTGATTCAGCTGGGGGCAGAGTTGTGGATGGATTTGTAAGGTATTGTTAATATTTTGAATTACATGTTTTGGCTGAGTGGAAGCCAATGGAGGGAGCAGAAGAGGAGAGTGGAGGACACTGAATGGAGACCAGTGGATGGATTGGCAGAGAGGGGTGGAGGACACTGAATGGAAGCCATTGGAGGGTTTGGCAGAGAGGGGGGGGGGGGGCACTGAATTGAGTTGAGGCCAGTGGGGGGGATTGGCAGGGGGGGAGGATACTGAATTGAGGCTAGTGGATCTGCAGAGGGAGGGGGGCACTGAAAAGAGGCCAGTGAAGGGATTGGCACAGAGGGGTGGAGGATCCTGAATGAAGGCCAGTGAAGGGATTGGCAGAGAGGGGTGGAGGACACTAAATGGAAGCCAGTGAAGGGATTGGCAGAGAGGGGTGGAGGACTCTGAATGAAGGCCAGTGAAGGGATTGGCAGAGAGGGGTGGAGGACACTAAATGGAAGCCAGTGAAGGGATTGGCAGAGAGGGGTGGAGGACTCTGAATGAAGGCCAGTGAAGGGATTGGCAGAGAGAGGTGGAGGACACTAAATGGAAGCCAGTGAAGGGATTGGCAGAGAGGGGTGGAGGACTCTGAATGAAGGCCAGTGGAGGGATCGGCAGAGAGGAGTGGAGGACACTGAATGGAGGCCAATTGTAAATCCATGCTGATTACTACTAATGATATTGTTTTCCTCTGCAAATTCTTGGATATAGTCCCTTATCATCCCCTCCAATAATTTACATACTATTGAAGTCAGGCTGACTGGCCTGTAGTTCCCCGGAATATGTCTCTGCCCTTTTTTGAATATTGGTACCACATTTGCTTTTCTCCAGTCAACTGGTACAGTTCCTGCCAGTATGCTGTCTGCAAAGATTAGAAACAATGGTCTATCTATAACCAGACTGACTCCTTTGTTATCTTGGCTGTGTGCCTAGGGTCGTTGTCCTGTTGGGAGATGAACCTTCACCCCAGTCTGAGGTCCAGAGCGCTCTGGAGCAGGTTTTCATCAAGGATGTCAAATTGCTTCATTGATTTTTCCTTCGACTCTGACTAGTCTCCCAGTTCCTGCCGCTGAAAAAGATCCCCACAGCATGATGCTGCCACCACCATGCTTCACAGTAGGGATGGTATTGGCCAGGTGATGAGCGGTGCCTGGTTTCCTCCAGACATGACGCTTGCCATTCAGGCCAAAGAGTTTAATCTTTGTTTCATCAGAGCAGAGAATTTTTTTACAATATTTTTTATTACAAATTTAAAGCATCATACAAAAGTTTAAGAGACTTAAAGCAGAGAATTTTGTTTCTCATGGTCTGAGAGTCCTTCAGGTGACTTTTGGCAAACTCCAGGCGGGCTGTCATGTGCCTTTTACTGAGGAGTGGCTTCTGTCTGGCCACACCCTTACAGGTCTGATTGGTGGAGTGCTGCAGAGATGGTTGTTCTTCTGGAAGGTTCTACTCTCTCCACAGAGAAATGCTGGAGCTCTGTCAGAGTGACCATCGGGTTCTTGGTCACCTCCCTGACTAAGGCCCCCTCCCCCGATTACTCAGTTTGGCCAGGCGGCCCGCACTAGGAAGAGTCCTGGTGGTTCCAAACTTCTTCCATTTACAGATGATGGAGGCCACTGTGCTCATTGGGACCTTCAATGCTGCAGAAATGTTTCTGTACCCTTCCCCCGATCTGTGCCTCCATATAATCCTGTCTCCGAGGTCTTCAGACAATTCCTTGGACTTCATGGCTTGGTTTGTGCTCTGACATGCACTGTTACCTGTGGGACCTTCTATAGACAGGTGTGTGTCTTTCCAAATCATGTCCAATCAAGTTGTAGAAACATCTCAAGGATGATCGGTGGAAACAGGATGCACCTGATCTCAATTCTGAGTCATAGCAAAGGGTGTGAATACTTATGTACATGGGATTTTTTTCCTTTTTGATTTTTAATAAATTTGCAAATATTTCAAACAAAGATATTTCACGTTGTCATTATGGGGGATTGTTTGTAGAATTTTGAGGAAAACAATGAATTTAATCCATTTTGGAATAAGGCTGTAACATAACAAAATGTGGAAGAAGTGAAGCGCTGTGAGTACTTTCCGGATTCGCTGTATTTGCCATTCAGAGCAGATTTACAATCCCCCCCCCCCCCAATCCCTTCTTGACTCACTGGTACTCACCTTGCTTGTGCTTCCCCACCGCTCCTTAACCTTCTCCTATGTGACATTGTTGGGGTAGAGCAGCCAATCACTAAGCCTGAGCACTGTCAAATGCATATGAGGATGTGACACCAGCCAATCGGAATAAGTGGCGAGGGACTACTGGCGAGGTAAGTACAAGTGGGTTTGGGGATGGGTTTGTAAAGACGCTGTCACTTTGCCCTGACCAATTGCTGATTGATTACCACTTGCCAACCGGTCGCCGCATATATACTGCAGCAAAGTGACGCTATTGTGCGAAACAACATACCTGTATGTCCTTTTGTTTGATAGCCACTAGATGGCGCCACCGGAGGTGCGATCGCACCATGATTGGCTAGCGGGAGTGCCCGGCCACCCGCAATCATCCCCAGGATGCTGAGCAGGAACCAGGATCTCTGTCTTCCACAAGTCAGTGCAACCCCCCCTTCCCACAGTTAGAAAGCACCCCCTAGAGATACACTTAACCCTATGATCGGCCCTGATGTTAACCCCTTCCCAGCCAGTGTCATTAGTACAGTGACAGTGCATATTTTTAGCATGGATTACTGTATTAAAGAGGTTGTAAACCCCTTTTGCTTACATTTACCTATAGGTAAGCCTACATTAAGGCTTACCTATAGGTGCTATAAAAATCTCCTAAACTTGCACCGTTTAGGAGATATTTACAGTGCATGCAGCTGATGACGTCATCGGCGCATGCGCTCTGAAGGAACGGCCACCCGTGCCATTCCTTCAGATCCCAGTGCCGTGAATGGCGGCTCCCACGCGCACACGCGGGAGTGATGGAATCGCACCCCCGGCCAATCAGATGGCCTGAGGACGAGATCCAGGAAGCAGGACGGCCGGACATGTCTTCATTTTTAGGTAAGTACTTCTTAATGAGCTAGTATGCGATGCATACTAGCTCATTATGCCTTTGTCTTTACAGGTTTTTTTTTTTTTTTTTTTACATTTTTTAAACGGGTTTACTTCCTCTTTAATGTCACTGGTCCCCAAAAAGTGTCAGTTAGATGTCCGTTTCATCCGCCGCAATGTCGCAGTCCCACTAAAAATCGCCATTACTAGTAAAAAAAATAAAATTAAAAAAAAAGTCCATAAAAATATTCATCATTAATATACATCATTTGTAGATGTGATAACATTTCCACAAACCAATCAGTATGTGCTTATTGGGATTCCCCCCCCCCCCCCCCAAAAAGTATGTAGCAGAATATATATTAGCCTAAATTAATGAAAAAATTCGATTTTTTAAATTTTTTTTATTGGATTTGATTTATAGCAGAAAGCAAAAAATATTGTTTTTTTTTTTTTTTTCAGAATTATCACTCTTCTTTTGTTTATAGCGCAAAAAAAAAAAAAAAAGAAGCGCACAGGTGATCAAATATCAGCAAAAGAAGGCTCTATTTGTGGGGAAAAAAAAAAAAAGACATCAATTTTATTTACAGCGTCGCACGACTGCGTAATTGTCAGTTAACAACTTAAGCCCCGGAGGATTTGGCTGCTCAAAGACCAGGCCCTATTTTGCGATTCGGCACTGCGTGACTTTAACGGACAATTGCGCGGTCGTGCGACGCTGTACCCAAATTAAATTGACGTCCTTTTTTTCCCACAAACAGAGCTTTCTTTTGGTGATATTTGATCACCTGTGCGATTTTTATTTTTTGCGCTATAAACAAAAAAAGCGGAAATTTTTAAAAAAATAACAATATTTTTCACATTTTTTTTATATGAAATTCTCCAAAAATGTAAAAATCTAAATTTTTTAACATTTTAGGCCAATTTGTTTTCTGCTACATATTTTTGGTAAAAAAAAAATCGCAATAAGCGTATTTTGATTGGTTTGCGCAAAAGTTATTGCGTTTACTAACTACGGGAAAGATTTTTGTCATTTTTATTGTTTTTTTTAACTAGTAATGGCGGCGATCTGCGATTTTTTTGCGGGACTGCGACATTGCGGCGGACAGATCGGACCCTTGACTGACATTTTTGACACTTTTGGGGGTACCAGTGACATTACTACAGTAATCAGTGCTATACATATGCATTGTTACTGTAAAAATGACACTGGCAGAGAAGGGGTTAACTTTATTGGTGATCAAGGGGTTAAATGTATCCCTAGGGGCGTGCTTCTAACTGTGGGGGGGGCGTGGCTTGTGATGTAACCACAGAGACATACGATCGACCACATAGACATAGCAGGATACGATAGCAGGATAGATGAGAGAGACATAACAGGATAGACGATATGACCACATAGACATAGCAGGATGGTATGATCTCTGCAGTTACACCGGGGAGAATGACGGACGGCTTTGTTTACATCAGCCGCCTGCCTTTCTCCCTCTCCAGCGGGAGATCGCGAGTGACTGGGGGACATCGGAGCCGCTGGTCACTCGCGCGGGCATGTTAGTGAATGAGCGGGGGCGGGAGCACGCCCCCTAGAGGCTCGTCGGCGAGCGACGTAGCCCTACGTCGTTTCGCCTGTAGGGGGCTGACTGCCACAGTAAATAGTCGTGCGTCGGTCAGCAAGCGGTTAAAGCAGGGGTCTTCAAACTATGGCTCTCCAGTTGTTCAGGAACTACAATTCCCATCATGCCTAGTCATGTCTGTGAATGTCAGAGTTTTACAATGCCTCATGGGATGTGTAGTTCCGCAACAGCTGGAGGGCCGTAGTTTGAGGATTCCTGGGTTAAAGCAACGCAGTGCCATATCACAATAAATGGCCTAGTCATGAAGGGGGGTAAATCTTCTGGTCATCCGATTCAGTTCTTCCCCTTTTCAAGATATAATTCCCCTTCATACCTTATCTATTTTTTCCCATCAATGACCTTGATGTTCACCAAAGATAAGGAGATATAAAATGTTGTTTTGGCTCTTGCCAAAAAAAACAGTCGTTAGTTGTAATTGTCATTTATAATTATGATCAGATCAAAGTTTCGGTGCCATTCATGTAGAAATCCAGAAACTCCTGGAAGGTTCCCTATATTCTGAGTGAAGAATGCAGTTTATGGACCCCTTTCCATGCCTTATCTCCTGATTGGGTAATAAAAGCGCTTCCATGGAGTCTTCATTTCTAGAACACAAATGCTATAATAATTGGACATCGTACCCAATCACCCATAACAATGTATCACGTTTTCTTCGCATGGAGTCTGAATGGTTGAAGGATTCGGCTTTGGCTCTGTTACAAAATACACCAAAGAGACCATCAGTCCTAATCGCTATACAATATGACCATATCGTGTTTATAGAGGCAATTAAAGCATGAAAGTACAAGGGTTATGGTAATAGAGGATGTGTTTGTATCCAAGCACTGATACAGAGAACATCACGGAGATAAGAACACGGTGACCCAACTCGGCTCTTCCTTCTATTCGCTCCAATTAGACTTACCTAAAAAGCGATAGTCCACCCAACTCTGGATATTTTTTAAAATTGTCCCCCAGTTGGGTTGCAACACTGAAAATTAAAATAGATCAGCGCAAAACAACAAACTTGCACATTTAGAGAGAACACTGTGTTTGTATTTATAAAAATTTGCAGAACTATCAGTGTCCTGAGAAACTGCCGGTACAGCGGGTATAGAAAATAATCACCCCGCCCCCCCCTTTAAAAAAGAATCCCATTTTGTTGCTTTGCAGCCTAAAAAAGACAGACACTGTTATTGTTTTATCAAACCGTATTTACTGCTACTGTAGTCAAACCTCTAACATCCAAGTTAACCACTTTACCACCGGAGGATTTTGCTGACTTACGTCTGGGCCACTTTTTGCGATTCGGCACTGTGCGACTTTAACTGTCAATTGCGCGGTCGTGCGACGTCATACCCAAACGTCCTTTTTTTCCCCATAAAATGAGCTTTCTTTTGGTGGTATTTGATCACCTGTGCGATTTTTACTTTTTGCGCTATAAACAAAAAAAGAGCGTAAATTTTGAAAAAATAACAATATTTTTCAAATTTTTTATATGAAATTCCCCCCCAAAAAATGTAAAAATCAAATTTTTTTAACATTTTAGGCCAATTTGTTTTCTGCTACCTATGTTTGGTAAAAAAAATCACAATAAGCGTATTTTGATTGGTTTGCACAAAAGTTATCGCGTTTACTAACAAAGGGAAAGATTTCTGTCATTTTTGGTGTTTTTTTTTTTAACGAGTAATGGCGGCGATCTGCAATTTTTTTTTTGCAGGACTGCGACATTGCGGCGGACAGATCGGACCCTTGACTGACATTTTTGACACTTTTGGGGGTACCAGTGACATTACTACACTAATCAGTGCTATATATATGCACTGTTACTGTAAAAATGACACTGGCAGGGAAGGGGTTAATTTTATTGGAGAGGGAGGGGTTAATGTATGCCTGGTGCTTACTGACGTGTGGGGGGGGGGGAGGTGACTGAGTGACACAGGGACAGATCACAGGTTGAGCTATGCTGAACCCTGCAATCTGTCCCTGCCTGTCACTTAGGAGATCCGCCAGCTTTGTTTACACAAGCGGGCGGATCTCCACACTCGATTCCCTGACGATCGGGGAAGAGCGGCGCCGATCGCCGCTGCTCCTCCCCTGGCCCGACTAACGCTGTGACTGAGAACAGCAGGAGTGAGCCTCCGGCGGCACGCGCGCGCCGCCAAGAGAGGGGAGTGTCTGGTGACGCAGTAATACGTCGTCAGACGTTATCGAGCCACTTTGCCGCAGTAGTACTAGAGTGAGCAGACGGCAAGTGGTTAAAGATGTCACACCAACATGACAGAAAAAAAAATCAATGCCCGCTAACCAGAAAAACACAATGGGGGCTTTTTTTTTCTGCATCAAAATGCATGGAAAGTAGGTTTTCAATGGCATAGTTCACATCAGTGCAGTTAGTTCTGGTGCATTCCAACTCCAGAAAAAAAAGTCAAAACATGCTGCATGGAACTGTACTGGCATGCGGTAAAACGCATCAAAAATGCACTGGAACACACGTCCTACTTTAGGGCCAGATCACACCATAGAAACGCAGTCCAGATGCGTTCCGGATGCTTTTTTGCATGTGCGTTTTTGATGCATTCCGGTGCGTTTTTGACGCATTCCGGTGCATTCCCCCCCCCCCCCTCTTTTTTCTTCACCTTAAATAAGGACATGTGTGTTCCAGTGCGTTTTTGATGCATTCCGGTGCATTCCCCCCCCCCTCTTTTTTCTTCACCTTAAATAAGGACATGTGTGTTCCAGTGCATTTTTGGTGCGTTCCGGTGCATTTTTAATGCATTTTACCGCGTTCCAGTACAGTTCAGTGCAGAAAAAATGCAGCATGTTCTACTTTTTTTTTCTGGAACTGGAACGCACTGGTGTGAACTATGCCATTGCGTTTTTGATGCAGAAGAAAAACGCACTGGACCGCATGTGGTGTGAACTGGCCCTTAACCACTTAGGGATCAGGCCTTTTTCTGACACTTGTTGTTTACGAGTTAAAATCAGTCATTTTTGCTAGAAAATGACTAAGAACCCCCAAACATTATATATATATATATATATATTTTTTTTTTAGCAGAGACCCCAGAGCAGGGATATACAAACTGTGGTTCTCCAGCTGTTGCAAAACTACAAGTCCCATCATGCCTCTACCATTGGGTGTCATGCTTGTGGCTGTCAGATTTTTGCTATGCCTGATGGGACTTGAAGTTCTGCAACAGCTGGAGGGCCACAGTTTTCATATCCCTGCCGTAGAGAACAGTGCCGGTGTTCCGTGAAAATTCCCTACCCTCGTCACTTCCTGTGCACGTACGTCATTGAACAGCTGAGCCGCTTCCCACTGCGCATGCTCACAGCTGCGGAGGGTAGGGAATTTTCACGGGTGGTGTTTTTTAACGTTACACCGCATCAGCTGTTGCCGCGGGTACATTAAATAGTCTTCGCTCCAACATTAAATCATCTCAGCTGCAACATTAAATCATCTCTGCTCCAATCCCGTCAGACTTCCCTGATCTCGGCTCCAAAATGTAAAAGCGGCAGCGGGTCTATGAAAACATAAATCACGGAGCCGAGATCAGGTGGGACGCCGCACGTGCTGATAAATGACGGGCACCCGCAGGGAAATCTCAGGGTTGGAGCGGAGATGATTTAATGTTGTGGCTGCCCATGCGCAGTGGGACGCACGGCAACAGCTGATATATGACGCGGTGTAACGTTAAAAAATACTACCCCATGAAAATTCCCTACCCTCCGCAGCTGTGAGCATGCGCAGTGGGAAGCGGCTCAGCTGTTCAATGACGTACGTGCACAGGAAGTGACGAGGGTAGGGAATTTTCACGGGGTAGGGTTTTTTAACGTTACATCGGGACAAGGTCATCCAGCGCCCAGGGCAAAGATGCCAAACTGCGCCCCCCCCCCTTCCCTTAGGTTTAGGGTCAAGGCCCTCCCCCATCCCTGCAATAAACCATTGCATCCAGGGCAGCCGTCCCTCCTGCCCACCCCTTGTCCCGGTCCTGCTAGAGAATAAAATGGAGATTGTTGCAATACCGCCATACCGTATTTTGTCTTACAAACGCAATTTTTTTGGAAACAAATACTCTTGTTTGAATTAAAAATATAAGAAAACTGTAAAGTTAGCCCAATTTTTTTCTTTAATGTGAAAGATAATGTTACGCTGAGTGAAAGAGAATTTAGCAAGAGTTCTTCTTTAACCACTTAAGCCCCGGAGGATTTGGCTGCTAAACGACCAGAGGGTATTTTGCGATTCGGCACTGCGTGACTTTAACGGACAATTGCGCGGTCGTGCGACGCTGTACCTAAACGAATTTGGCATCCTTTTTTTCCCACAAACAGAGCTTTCTTTTGGCGGTATTTGATCACCTGTGCGATTTTTTGATCACGCGCTATAAACAAAAAAAGAGCGTAAATTTTGCAAAAATAGCAATATTTTTCCCTTTTTTTTATATGAAATTCCCCCAAAAAAAAATGTAAAAATCAAAATTTTTTAATATTTTCGGCCAATTTGTTTTATGCTACCTATGTTTGGTAAAAAAAATCGCAAAAAGCGTATTTTGATTGGTTTGCGCAAAAGTTATTGCGTTTACTAACAAAGGGAAAGATTTTTGTCATTTTTGTTGTTTTTTTTTTTAACGCGTAATGGCGGCGATCTGCGATTTTTTTTGCGGTACTGCGACATTGCGGCGGACAGATCGGACCCTTGACTTACATTTTTGACACTTTTGGGGTTACCAGTGACATTTCTACAGTAATCAGTGCTATATATATGCACTGTTACTGTAAAAATACACTGGTAGTGAAGGGGTTAACTTTATTTGAGAGGGAGGGGCTGTGTGTGTCCCTAGGGGCGTGATTCTAACTGTGATTGGCTGTGGCTTCAACTGTATGCAGAGTGATCAATGGATCTACATAGTAGATCCAGATGATCATCTCTCATACAGAGAGGAGAATGACAGGCAGCTTGTTTACACAAGCTGCCTGACTTTCTCCCTCTCCCCCGCCGATCGCAGAGTGGCCGGCGGCGATCGGGTCCGCCGGTCACACGCGCGGGGGGGGGGTCCGTGACCACGCGGGAGCGGGAGCGCGCCTCCGGCGGCGCGCGCTCGCTCCCTAAACCCTCACAGGCGAGCGACGTAGACCTACGTCACTTTGCCTGTGAGGGGCTGACCGCCGCCGTAGATAGTCGTGCGGCGGTCGGCAAGTGGTTAATAGAGCAAGAGTTCATCCATTTTGATATTAGAAGACATATTGTGAACAGTGAAATAATAAGTGTATGTCTCATGTATTTTGCTTAGAATGAGATAGAATTATTAGTTAGAACTGTTTGTTCTTTGTTTGGCCCTTCTCTTCTCCTTCCCGAGAAACGATAGCTCTACAGTTTGTACACAGCTGGCTTCTGGTGAGAAACAAGCTTGAACCAATTTTCCTTTTTTCTACAGAAATCGCTCATGATACAATGTATATTTGTGGGAACATTTCAAGGAGGCGTATCTGTATTTCCATTGTTCTTCTATGTTCTGAAATGTTTACCTTATAAGCTGTGTGAAAATAAATCTTTGATCAGATGACTTTGAGCAACCGAACACTGCATGTGTCTCTTTGTTCAGAGTAATCTCTGGGCCCGCTGGGACTTGTGGTGCACCCGGGACAGGCCATCAAGTCTATACTTCACTGGGTGTGATCTAACGCCAACACTGAGTAAATAGATACCTACAGAGCTTTTTTTCTCAGAGAATAGGTGCAGGCACTCCCCTTCTAAGTTACTTTGTCTCCGCCCCCTACCCATCTCCGAGCACTAACCCTTGGTTCCACCCCTTCCAACCTCCAAGCACTGACCCTTGGTTCCACCCCTTCCAACCTCTGAGCACTGACCCTTGGTTCCACCCCTTCCAACCTCCAAGCACTGACCCTTGGTTCCACCCCTTCCAACCTCCGAGCACTGACCCTTGGTTCCACCCCTTCCAACCTCCGAGCACTGACCCTTGGTTCCACCCCTTCCAACCTCAGAGCACTGACCCCTGGTTCCACCCCTTCCAACCTCCGAGCACCAACCCTTGGTTCAACCCCTTCCAACCTCCAACCACTGACCTTGGGTCCACCCCTTCCAACCTCCGAGCACTGACCCTTGGTTCAACCCGTTCCAACCTCCAAGCACTGACCCTTGGTTCCACCCCTTCAAACCTCCGAGCACTGACCCTTGGTTCCACCCCTTCCAACGTCCGAGCACTGACCCTTGGTTCAACCCCTTCCAACCTCCAAGCACCGACCCTTGGTTCAACCCCTTCCAACCTCCAAGCACCGACCCTTGGTTCAACCCCTTCCAACCTCCAAGCACTGACCCTTGGTTCCACCCCTTCCAACCTCCGAGCACTGACCCTTGGTTCCACCCCTTCCAACCTCCAAGCACTGACCCTTGGTTCCACCCCTTCCAACCTCCGAGCACCGACCCTTGGTTCAACCCCTTCCAACCTCCAAGCACTGACCCTTGGTTCCACCCCTTCCAACCTCCGAGCACTGACCCTTGGTTCCACCCCTTCCAACCTCCGAGCATTTACCCTTGGTTCCACCCCTTCCAACCTCCAAGCACTGACCCTTGGTTCCACCCCTTCCAAGCTCCGAGCACTGACCCTTGGTTCCACCCCTTCCAACCTCCGAGCACTGACCCTTGGTTCCACCCCTTTCAACCTCCGAGCACTGACCCTTGGTTCCACCCCCTACCCAGCTTCCAGTACAGCCCCTTTTAGAGAATATAGAGCCAAGTATAATTTTGTATTGGAATGTATAGGATTAGGTTATAATAACAAGAAAAGCAATAAAATAGATCCCCCACAGCCAGCAGCAATAGACCCCCCCCCAGTAGCAATAGACCCCCCAGCAGAAGAAAAAGATCTCCCAGCAGTCAACTTTAATAGACTCTCGAGCAGCCAGCAACAGTGGGCCCCTCCCTAAACAGTAGATCCCTTCTAGCAACAATTAACCCTCAGTATCAAAAGATCCTCCACCAGCAACAATAGATTGCCATGCAAAACTAGATCCCCTCCAGCACCAATAGATCTCCCAGCAGCCAGCATCAGTAGACCCTCCAGCACCCATTGGAGGTGCCGGAACTGCGTTCCCCCACGTTCCCGCTAAAAAAAAGCCCTGGACACCTAACATGTCATGCTTTAAAATTGCACACACTCGTGGAATAGCTACAAACATTGCTACTTAAAAATCTCCATAGGCAACATTTTAAAAATTTCTACAGGTTACCACAGTTTAGAGTTACAGAGGAGGTCGGGGGATGGAATTATTGCTCTCCCTCTAACGATCGCAGCGATACCTCACATGTGTGGTTTGAACACCATTTATATCCATTTGGTCTTTTTGAACCAGTTTGTGGAAACCAGTCTGCAGGTCTCCTCTCCCCAGTGGTATTCAGTCGCTGTTTATGCTGTCTGGTCTTTGTTGGACCCCAGTAGAAGAATAAACTATGACAGTGACATAAAACACTCACTCTGTATCCTTGCTGATGTTCTTCCCCTTGGTTGCTCTGCTACTTTCCTAAGGACCTGGTTGCCCAATTTATATTTGGCATGTGGACCAATGAGGACGGGCGAGGAGACGGAGAACCTTTCAGCCAAGCCTAGTAAAGGGCACAGCGTCTATGAAGATCTACAGGTTCTACTGGTTTTCTCGGAGGTTCCTGTGTGTGTCCTCTCCAAGGTGCTGGATGGTTAACTCTTTTTCTTGATGTTGTGTGAAATAAGTTGATTGTATTTCATATTGTGAAATACGGTGCCAGCCCTGGGAAGAGTCCTGTTAACTCTTGGTGCGACTTCAAAGTCTAAGGCCAGTTTCACACGGGCTTCATCTTCTGTAAGAGCGGTGCGAGAAGCAGGGCCGTCTTTATTATGGATTGGTCCCTGGGCAAACATTTTCTTGGGCCCTCCCAAATCCACTTATCAATTATTTTAAGGCAGTGCTGGCTCAAGGGGCCACAACAATGACTAGGCCCGGGGCAGCTGCCCCTTTTGCCCTGCCTTAAAGACGACCCTGGTGAGAAGGACAAGCTTTGTTTGAAGCTTCTAAAGTACCATTCAGCTCCAGTTTGTAAATGTTGAATGTAGATCCTGATGGGAGCAGTGGCGGCTGTTGCATTGGGGGCGCCCCCCCTATCCATGTGTCCGGCCCCCTAATCTACATGCAGGGCGCCAGACGCATGGATTCCAATGGGGTTTTTTTTTTTTTTTTTTAAGCACATGATTAGAGCCAGAGGCTCTAATAGGCTTCAAAAAAGGGTGGGATCTGCTCCCCAAGCCCACCCAGTTGTGTGACAATAGCGAAAGAATATTCGCTATTATCACATGGATCCTCCTCCCAGCCAATCAGGAAGTGGGTCCTGAGACCCGTTTCCCGATTGGCCGAAAGGAGAGGCCATGCTATTGGCCAAGGGGGAGGAGGGAGGAGACGCAGGGGAAGCCGCCACCCCCACTGGGTGAAGCCGCCACTGCTTGCTCCCCACTACAGTCCAGGGTGGGTGAGTGAGCTGGCGACGGGGGGGATGGTATGGTGTGCGAGCGAGCTGGTGTGGTCGGGGGGGGGGGGGGTATGGTGTGGCCCGTCTGCCGCCCCCCCGCAATGGGGCACCAGCTGCCGCCACTGGATGGGAGTGCTCACTTTAAACAAGGCTTCAGAATTTCTTGAAGCTCGTTGTAAGCCTACTGAAGCCTGCTAGCAGCTTGCTTAAAGTGGCAATCAGCACTCCCGTTAGGATCTGTGTTCAACATTTACAAACTGGAACTGAATGGTACTTTAATAGATTCAACAAAGCTTGCTGTTCACACACCGCTCTTATATAAGCTGAAACCCGTGTGACACCGGCCCAAATGTGTATAGGCAAACTAGTCACACCTAATACCTGGCATAGACCAGGTGTCTCTGAACCACAGCCTCCAAGTATGGCCGGCTGCAAGATTTTTTGGGCAGCCTAAAGTAGGGGGGGGGGGGGAACTATGGAAATTGCATGGACAAGACCAGTTTACACAAAGTCAGAGGCACCAACATCCCTTATTAAAGAGCTAAAACAAAAAGGGGGAAATTTGGGACTTTTCAGGTGCATGGACATAAAAATACACAGAGAGATATTTATTACAAAAATTTGTTACAAAATTTTATTTCATTAAAAAAATTTAACAAAAATAAAAGCATTCTGTACAGCCATAGAATGTTGTTTATTTAACATGTTTCGCCTATTCCGGCTTCTTCAGGATAATGCGTGGTGAATGGTGATACTACAGGCGAAATAAACAGAAATAAACCAAAACAATATCACACAAACATTCAAACAAAAGGGGAGCCTAAAGTGGGGGGGACTTTGATGGGGACCCTGATATAAGGGGGCTGGTATGTAAGAGGGGACCCTTATATAAGGGGGCTCTTATGTAAGAGGGGGGAATCTGATGGGGACCCTGATGTAAAGTGGGCTTTGATATAAGGAGGCTCTTATGTAAGAGAGGACCTTGATGTGAAGGGGACTATGATTTAAGGGGGTTCTTATATAAGAGGGGACTCCAATGGGGACCCTGATGTAAAGGGGACTCAGAATAAGGGGGCTCTTATGTAAGAGGGGGTCTTAATGGGGATCCTGATGTAAAGGGGACTATGATATAAGGGGGCTCTTATGTAAGAGGGGACTCCAATGGGGACCCTGATGTAAAGGGGACTATGATATAAGGGGGCTCTTATGTAAGAGAGGACCCTGATGGGGACCCTGATGTAAAGGGGACTATGATATAAGGGGGTTCTTATGTAAGAGGGGACTCCAATGGGGACCCTGATGTAAAGGGGACTATGATATAAGGGGGTTCTTATGTAAGAGGGGACTCCAATGGGGACCCTGATGTAAAGGGGACTATGATATAAGGGGGCTCTTATATAAGAGAGGACCCTGATGGTGACCCTGATGTAAAGGGGACTCTGATATTAGGGGGCTCTTATGTAAGAAGGAACTCTGTTGGGGACCCCGATGTAAATGAGAACCCTGATGTGAGTGGGGACTATGATGGGTTTAAGACTAAAGTGATATTAAAGGTCAGTTTTATTTTTTCTTTAAGCAACACACACTCTATATTACCAAAAGTATTGGGACGCCTGCCTTTACACACACATGAACTTTAATGGCATCCCAGTCTTAGTCCGTAGGGTTCAATATTGAGTTGGCTCCGCCCTTTGCAGCTATAACAGCTTCAACTCTTCTGGGAAGGCCGTCCACAAGGTTTAGGAGTGTCTATGGGAATGTTTTACCATTCTTCCAGAAGCACATTTTTGAGGTCAGGCACTGATGTTGGATGAGAAGGCCTGGCTCACATTCTCTGCTCTAATTCATCCCAAAGGTGTTCTATCAGGTTGAGGTCAGGACTCTGTGCAGGCCAATGAAGGTCCTCCACCCCAAACTCACTCATCCATGTCTTTCTTTGTGCACTGGTCCAAATCATTTGGTGGAGGGGGGATTATGGTGTGGGGGTGTTTTTCAGGGGTTGGGCTTGGCCCCTTAGTTCCAGTGAAGGGAACTCTTAAGGCGTCAGAAGGTTCTCCTCTCTCCACAGAGAAACTCTGGAGCTCTGTCAGAGTGACCATCGGGTTCTTGGTCACCTCCCTGACTAAAGCCCCGTACACACGTACCGATGGTCGGCATACAAATGTTCCTCTTTTCTCCCCGGGATGTCGGTGTCTGCTGAAAAGTGCAAAGACAGCACAAGGACAGCACAAGAATTTTGTCCGCCGACTGCAGAAGTGATGTCATGTAATGGTTAACTTTCCCTGTGTTTTCTATTTTCTGAGCATGCCCAGTCTTGCAAATCTGCGGTCTGTCGGCCGAATTCTGTACTGACAGGCGAACAATCGTCCGTTCTGGTGTCCGCATACAAAAATTTTCATGTTTGCAAGAAAGACTTTTGTCCGCGGATTGTGCGCAGACATCTGTCGGAGGCACCATACTAACACGCGTACAATCGGCAGATCCTTCGTCCACCGACGTTTGTATGCCGACGATCGGTACGTGTGTACGGGCCTTTAGGCCCTTCTCCCGATCGCTCAGTTTGGCCGGGCGGCGGCTCTAGGAAGAGTCCTCTTGGTTCCAAACTTCTTCCATTTACAGATGATGGAGGCCACTGTGCTCATTGGGACCTTCAAAGCTGCAGAAATGTTTCTGTACCCTTCCCCCGATCTGTGCCTCCATACAATCCTGTCTCCGAGGTCTACAGACAATTCCTTGGACTTCATGGCTTGGTTTGTGCTCTGACATGCACTGTTACCTGTGGGACCTTCTATAGACAGGTGTGTGCCTTTCCAAATCATGTCCAATCAACTGAATTCACCACAGGTGGACTCCAATCAAGTTGTAGAAACATCTCAAGGATGATCAGTGGAAACAGGAGGCACCTGGGCTCAATTCTGAGTGTCATGGCAAAGGGGGTGAATACTTATGTACATGGGATCTTTTCCTTTTTTATTTTTAATAAATTTGCAAAGATTTCAAACAAACTTCTCTCACGTTGTCATTATGGGGGAGGGGTTTGTAGAATTTTGAGGAAAATAATGAATTTAATCCATGTTGGAATAAGGCTGTAACATAAAATGTGGAAGAAGTGAAGCGCTGTGAATATTCCCGGATCCGTTCTTTATATTTTGAATTCAAGATTTGCATTGAACTTCAGCTGCCTGTGCAGTTTTCTCTGAAGACGACCTCTGCTTATCATTCGTTCCTCATTCGCTCGGTTTGAATTGCCAATTTTTGAGAAAAAGATATTTAGAAACAAAAGGAATCCGCTTCTTCCGGAACGTTCTCAGAGCTCCTATTATTTCCTGGCAGTGACATCATTGTTTTATAAACCACCAATTTTATCAGATGTTTGTTCAGCGATTTAGGTGCAAAGCTTAGAGATTAAATCGATGCTACTGTGTGCAGACCATTGTCCTGGCCTGACTTTCCCAGTCATGTTGACATAAAAAAAAAAAAAAGCCTTTAAAATGACAAAGAGCCATTGTACCACCCAGTAAGAGCTTTCCTATATCTCTTAAAGCAACCCTGTCACTGCGAGGTTGTCCTCTATAGACCCAGTATGGTCACCTGCTGACTTGGCACAATCCACAGGCAGCTTCACTCTTCAATTGGACACAGACATTGAATCCAATGCATTTTTTTTACTTTATTTATTATAGGTAATTACAGTGCCTTGAAAAAGTATTCACACCCCTTGAAATTTTTTCATCTTACAACCAAAAACGTAAATGGATTTTATGTGATAGACCGACACAAAGTGGCACATAATTGTAAAGTGGAAGGAAAATGATAAATGATACAAATAAATCTGTGAAAAGTGTGGCTGCATTTGTATTCACCCCCCGGAGTCAATACTTTGTAGAACCGCCTTTCCCCGCAATTACAGCTGCAAGTCTTTTTGGGGATGTCTCCACCAGCTTTGCACAGCTAGAGAGGACATTTCTGCCCATTCTTCTTTGCAGAATATCTCATCTCTGTCAGATTGGATGGAGAGCGTCTGTGAACAGCAATTTTCAAGTCTTGCCACAGATTCTCAATGTGATTTAGGTCTGGACTGTGACTGGGCCATTCTAACACATGAATATGATTTGATGTAAACCATTCCATTGTAGCTCTGGCTGGATGTTTTGGGTCGCTGTCCTGCTCGAAGGTGAACCTACCCCCCCCCCCCAATCTCAAGCCTTTACTTCTAGGATTGCCCTGTATTTGGGTCCATCCGTCTTCCCATCAACTCTGACCAGCTTCCCTGTCCCTGCTGAAGAAAAGCATCCCCATACCATGATGCTGCCACCACCATGTTTCACAGTGGGGATGGTGTGTTCAGGGTGATGTGCAGTGTTAGTTTTCCCCAAAACATAGTTTTACTTTTAGACCAAAAAAGTTCAATTTTGGTCTCCTCTGAGCAGAGCACCGTATTTTACAGAAGAGGTTATTTTCTTGTACATAACAGGGAAAATCATGCATTTTTAAAGCACATTTGAAGAGTGTATTATATATAGATAAGACCGATACGAAAACACATAGGGCTTTATAAATAAGAGCAAATTCTGGTTAAGTGTGGGCATGGTACAGGAGATGTTCATAGGATGTGCGGACATGGTACAGGAGATGTTCATAGGATGTGCGGACATGGTACAGGAGATGTTCATAGGATGTGCGGACATGGTACAGGAGATGTTCATAGGATGTGCGGACATGGTGCAGGAGATGTCAGAGGCTGTGAGGACATGGTACAGGAGATGTCAGGGGCTGTGCGGACATGGTACAGGAGATGTCAGAGGCTGTGCGGACATGGTACAGGAGATGTCAGAGGCTGTGCGGACATGGTACAGGAGATGTCAGAGGCTATGCGGACATGGTACAGGAGATGTCAGAGGCTGTGCGGACATGGTACGGGAGATGTCAGAGGCTGTGCGGACATGGTACAGGATATGTCAGAGGCTGGGGACATGGTACAGGATATGTCAGAGGCTGGGGACATGGTACAGGAGATGTCAGAGGATGTGCGGACATGGTACAGGAGATGTCAGAGGCTGTGTGGACATGGTACAGGAGATGTCAGGGGCTGTGTGGACATGGTACAGGAGATGTCAGGGGCTGTGTGGACATGGTACAGGAGATGGTCAGAGGCTGTGTGCACATGGTACAGGAGATGTCAGGGGCTGTGCGGACATGGTACAGGAGATGTCAGGGGCTGTGCAGACATGGTACAGGAGATGTCAGAGGCTGTGAGGACATGGTACAGGAGATGGTCAGAGGCTGTGAGGACATGGTACAGGAGATGGTAAGAGGCTGTGAGGACATGGTACAGGAGATGTCAGAGGCTGTGAGGACATGGGACAGGAGATGGTCAGAGGCTGTGCGGACATGGTACAGGAGATGTCAGAGGCTGTGCGGACATGGTACAGGAGATGTCAGAGGCTGTGCGGACATGGTACAGGAGATGTCAGAGGCTGTGCGGACATGGTACAGGAGATGTCAGAGGCTGTGAGGACATGGTACAGGAGATGGTCAGAGGCTGTGCGGACATGGTACAGGAGATGGTCAGAGGCTGTGCGGACATGGTACAGGAGATGGTCAGAGGCTGTGCGGACATGGTATAGGAGATGGTCAGAGGCTGTGCGGACATGGTACAGGAGATGGTCAGAGGCTGTGCGGACATGGTATAGGAGATGGTCAGAGGCTGTGTGGACATGGTACAGGAGATGGTCAGAGGCTGTGCGGACATGGTACAGGAGATGGTCAGAGGCTGTGCGGACATAGGACAGGAGATTTTTTTTTCTTTGCATAAATAACTTTTTTTTTTACTTTCTAATACATATACTTTGCCTGTATCGGAGGGAGATACCTGGTGTGTGTGTGTGTTTTTTTTTTTTTTTTTTCTCTAATTTCCTAAAATAATTGCATTTCCATGTTCTATGTATTGTGGGAGATTGGATCTAGTGAGTGCAGGCTCCTGGGGAGATTGGATCTAGTGAGTGCAGGCTCCTGGGGAGATTGGATCTAGTGAGTGCAGGCTCCTGGGGAGATTGGATCTAGTGAGTGCAGGCTCCTGGGGAGATTGGATCTAGTGAGTGCAGGCTCCTGGGGAGATCGGATCTAGTGAGTGCAGGCTCCTGGGGAGATCGGATCTAGTGAGTGCAGGCTCCTGGGGAGATGGGATCTAGTGAGTGCAGGCTCCTGGGGAGATCGGATCTAGTGAGTGCAGGCTCCTGGGGAGATTGGATCTAGTGAGTGCAGGCTCCTGGGGAGATCGGATCTAGTGAGTGCAGGCTCCTGGGGAGATTGGATCTAGTGAGTGCAGGCTCCTGGGGAGATTGGATCTAGTCAGTGCAGGCTCCTGGGGAGAGCGGATCTAGTGAGTGCAGGCTCCTGGGGAGAGCGGATCTAGTGAGTGCAGGCTCCTGGGGAGAGCAGATCTAGTGAGTGCAGGCTCCTGGGGAGATTGGATCTAGTGAGTGCAGGCTCCTGGGGAGATTGGATCTAGTGAGTGCAGGCTCCTGGGGAGATCGGATCTAGTGAGTGCAGGCTCCTGGGGAGATCGGATCTAGTGAGTGCAGGCTCCTGGGGAGATTGGATCTAGTGAGTGCAGGCTCCTGGGGAGATTGGATCTAGTGAGTGCAGGCTCCTGGGGAGATCAGATCTAGTGAGGGCAAGCTCCTGGGGAGATTGGATCTAGTGAGTGCAGGCTCCTGGGGAGATCGGATCTAGTGAGTGCAGGCTCCTGGGGAGATTGGATCTAGTGAGTGCAGGCTCCTGGGGAGATTGGATCTAGTGAGTGCAGGCTCCTGGGGAGATTGGATCTAGTGAGTGCAGGCTCCTGGGGAGATCGGATCTAGTGAGTGCAGGCTCCTGGGGAGATTGGATCTAGTGAGTGCAGGCTCCTGGGGAGATTGGATCTAGTGAGTGCAGGCTCCTGGGGAGATCGGATCTAGTGAGTGCAGGCTCCTGGGGAGATTGGATCTAGTGAGTGCAGGCTCCTGGGGAGATTGGATCTAGTCAGTGCAGGCTCCTGGGGAGAGCGGATCTAGTGAGTGCAGGCTCCTGGGGAGAGTGGATCTAGTGAGTGCAGGCTCCTGGGGAGAGCAGATCTAGTGAGTGCAGGCTCCTGGGGAGATTGGATCTAGTGAGTGCAGGCTCCTGGGGAGATTGGATCTAGTGAGTGCAGGCTCCTGGGGAGATTGGATCTAGTGAGTGCAGGCTCCTGGGGAGATTGGATCTAGTGAGTGCAGGCTCCTGGGGAGATCGGATCTAGTGAGTGCAGGCTCCTGGGGAGATTGGATCTAGTGAGTGCAGGCTCCTGGGGAGATTGGATCTAGTGAGTGCAGGCTCCTGGGGAGATCGGATCTAGTGAGTGCAGGCTCCTGGGGAGATTGGATCTAGTGAGTGCAGGCTCCTGGGGAGATTGGATCTAGTGAGTGCAGGCTCCTGGGGAGAGCGGATCTAGTGAGTGCAGGCTCCTGGGGAGACTGGATCTAGGGAGTGAAGGCTTCTGGGGAGATCAGATTGGATCTAGTGAATGTAGAGTCCTGGGTTTAGTAACACTTTAACCACTTAAGTACCAGGCCTATTTCTGACATTTATCACTGTCTGTATACCAAATTATTATTCAAACAGTGCTGCGCGATATGCCAGGTATAAGAATATACATTATATATGTGTATATAACCACATAAAAAGAACAGATTTCCCCCGAGGTTTTTTGGCAGCAATCAAATTATCAAACAAGTTTTGATGTGTAAAGTTTATTTTATTATACAATTATTAAAAACCACAAAGGTATTAAAATATGAGCTCTGGTAACCATTTCTTGTTACAACCCATCGATTGTAATAACATGTAAGAAAAGGCAGGTAAATTCTAACAATAAGTAATCCTGCCCCAAACAAATACCCCAATGTGTTTCGACTGGGTAGGTCGTAGTCTTCTTCAGGGAGATTTTTTCAAAATATTTGGGGTGTGCAGCCCTTTTCTACTTCTCCGTGTTTTTTCCCATATTTTATGTTTATATAACCAACATCCCAGATATCCATTATTGGACAAATACCATCAAATTATGGAAATAAGACACCAAACAAATCCTATAGCAGATATCCACTATTGCATAAATACCATCCGGATATAAAGATATATAAACCTAGAGTGGTAAAAAAAAATGCAATAAAACAATGATTGTGTTGATAGGTGTCCATCCAATACATTTATGTGACGCTGCGTTTACCATATTTTCCTTAATTTTGCCCTTATGATTTGAGTATTTCTTCCAGATCTGTGCAGTCATCCAGTGTGAGACTTCCTGTAATAAAGACCGCCCACTGCTGCTCTCTCCTTGTGCAGGGGGATAGGTCTTGTCTCTGCCCCCTTCTGTAATGGGTGGAGCCAGCTGGGCCCCTCCCACAGCTCTGCTTTCTCCTTGTGCAGGGTGGCTGGTCATGTCTCCGCCCCCTCCTGTAGCTCTCTGTAGGCAGCCTGTAGTGGGTGGAGCCGGCTCTGCTCTCTCCTTGTGCAGGGTGGCTGGTCTTGTCTCCACCCCCTCTTGCAGTTTTATGCAGGCAGCCTGTAGTGGGTGGAGCCTGCTGGGCCCCTCCCACAGCTCTGCACTTCCTTTCTGGTGCAGGGGTATTGGTTATGTCTCTGCCCCCTCTTGCAGTTTTCTGCAGGCAGCCTGTAGTGGGTGGAAAAGTCTGGAGTGGCGCTATATCTGTTAAAATACAGTAAAATATAACAGTATGAATATACATAGAAACAACATGCTTCAACAACTAGAAGATATTCATGTGAAATAGTAAATACTCAGAATATCAATATTCAACATTGGGGTAACTAGAACCTACAGGGCCCCGGTTCAAGAAACCATGAAGGGCCCCCCAGACCCCTGGCTGGGGCTCTTCCCACTGACCCTGGGGCCCTTTACACTCGTTGCGGGACCCTTTCACAAGTTCGGCAGTGGGCCCCCTTCCTGCCATCTTGGGGCCTCCCCATGGTGGTGGAATGCCAGGGCCCAGGCACAAGTGTGACCTTTGCGATCCTGGAAGTTCACCTACTGGTGTCAGTAGTTTTATTTTTTGGTATTATAATTGTATTATTTTTTTTTTTATCATTTTATGTTATTTTTTTACAATGTGACTGACTATGACTCTGTCCATTCAGAAAAGGAAGGAGCTGGTAAATTACATATTTACCGACCCCTTCCTGGGTCTCTATTGTGACACACCCCCTGCAGCAGCTGGCAGGAGAGGGAAGGGAGCACAGTGAGGGGGGGGGGGGGATCAGGGGAGCACAGTGGGGGGGGGGGGGCAGCACAGTTGGGGGGTGGGAGCACACAGGGGCCCAGAGACAGCAGAGCACAAGAGAACTGGATATGAGGAGTGGCGGGGGCAGCATACAGAGGAACCAATCTCCTCCATTTTCCTCCTGCAGCTACAGGAGGAAAAAGGAGGACAGTGATTTCTCTACATGCTGCCCCCCGCTGCCCCTCCTATCCAGGTGTACAGGGGAGCCACACAGGCCTCCTGGAGTATGGGGGCCAGTTGCAATTGCAACCCTGCAACCCCTGTAGTTAGGCCCCTGATATTAAAATAAAAGGAGGCGCTGGCTTAACGAATAAGATTGCAGCACTTAGGACTCCCTGAACGCTGGGAGTAACATATATTGAAAGAAAAAAGACACAAGTGTACTATCTAGAACTCAATAAGTGTGACATATGTGATGTGATAATCAATTACCTGTGACAAGGTCCAAAAAGAACCTTTATCACTTCTCACGACACTAAAATTGTTTACATTGTACAAGTGTGTACTCACTTTTGTTGCCAGCGGTTTAGACATTAATGGCTGTGTGTTGAGTTATTTTGAGGGGACAGAAAATTTACACTGTAAGTGCTAAGCTCCGACTTAGAAAAAGGTTCCTGCACCACTTCGGGGCGACCTCGGAGCGACTTGCATTGACTTCACTTTATGTGAAGTCGTTGCAAGCCGCGCCGAAGTCACGGTGCACGGGCGACGGCATAACTCGCCCGAAGTCGTGTCGCCCTAGTATGAACCGACACTTAGCTCCGGTTCACACTACCGCGACTCTACTTCCCGGGGCGACCTCCGAGATCGCGGTGCGAGCAGCGCGCCGCGACCTCGGAGCGGCCGCCACGGACTTTATAACATTGAAGTCTATGGCGGTCGCCCCCTGGTCGCCCCAAAGAAGCTCCGGACCCTTTTTCTAGGTCGGAGCGACTTGTGTCGCTCCTATTAGAACGGGCCCGCAGCTTCTCTATGGGAGGCGACCTGCGGCGACCTGTGAGGCCCTAGTGTGAACCGAGGCTTATACAAGCTGTACACTCACTGCTTTACATTGTAGCAAAGTCTCATTTCTTCTGTGTTGTCACATGAAAAGATAGAATAAAATATTTACAGAAATGTGAGGGGTGTACTTACTTTTGTTAGATACTGTAAGTGACTACTACTTTTTATCTACTTTAAACTATGGAGATCCTCCATTTTTATTTTTATGAGCTGAGCTATTTGCCATGAAACGAACTTCACCAGCCAATGATCGATACTTCTGAAAACGCATTCTCATTTGCCTTAAGGTGAGCGGCCACTTCACATGGCGATGGATTGTAGTTTTCTACCATTCTCACACTGGATTTGGATACCTTTTTTTTTTGTGTATGTGTATATATATATATATATTGTATACATTTTTTTTTAATTTTTTTTTTTATATTACTGGACTTTTTTTTTGGATTATTACATTTTGTTGAATGGTGCGCATTATTTGTATTGCACATTTATTCTGAGTATTTACTTATTCACATGAATATTTTATAGTTATTGAAGAACATTTTTTCTATGTATATTTATACTGTTATTTCACTGTATTTTAACAGATAGAAAGAAAAGTCTGGAGCTGCGCTATATCAATATTATTTTTATGTGGTGACACTACAGCAGTGTTTCTCAACTCCGGTCCTCAGGACACACTAACAGGCCAGATATTAAGTATTACCTTGGGGAGATGCAGACTAGAATACTGCAATCACTGATCAGCAACTGATATCACCTGGGATGGATTTCAGTTTTCTTGCAAACCTGGCCTGTTAGTGTGTCCTGAGGACCGGAGTTCAGAAACACTGCACTGCAGAGTTTGGCTGCTTTATATGGTTCTATCATTTTATGTAGTGTGTGTTTTTTTTTTTTTTTTATACTTTATTCTACTTACACTTGGTAGCGCATTGATATGTTCCTTGCACTGTAGTGGGTGGAGCCTGCTGGGCCCCTCCCACAGCTCTGCTCTCTCTCCTTGTGCAGGATGACTGGTCATGTCTCCGCCCCCTCTTGTAGTTTTCTGCAGGCAGCCTGTAGTGGGTGGAGCCTGCTGGGCCCTCCCACAGCTCTGCTCTCTCTCCTTGTGCAGGATGACTGGTCATGTCTCCGCCCCCTCTAGTAATTTTCTGCAGGCAGCTTGTAGTGGGTGGAGCCTGCTGGGCCCTCCCACAGCTCTGCTCTCTCTCCTTGTGCAGGATGACTGGTCATGTCTCCGCCCCCTCATGTAGTTTTCTGCAGGCAGCCTGTAGTGGGTGGAGCCTGCTGGGGCCCTGCTATAGCTCTGCCCTCTCTCCTTGTGCAGGATGACTGGTCATGTCTCCGCCCCCTCTTGTAGTTTTCTGCAGGCAGCCTGTAGTGGGTGGAGCCTGCTGGGGCCCTGCTATAGCTCTGCCCTCTCTCCTTGTGCAGGGTGGCTGGTCTGGTCTCTACCCCCCTCCTCTAGCTGCAGGCAGGCAATAGAGGGTGAAGCAACTCGGCCCCTCCCACAGCTCTGCTGTTTGCAGAACTTAGGTACAGCAAGCGAAAAGTGTGCGCACTCAGACGCACCTCCCTGGTGTGAATGCGCCCTTAAAAAAATAAAATAAATGTAGCTCTGTGATGGAAGTATAAGGTATGTGGACCTTTTTCTGGTCCTAGACTGCTACCTCTCTGATCACAACAGACAATAAATAAATGTGTGGATATGTATTAAAGAGCACAAAGTAATCATCTAAGTGACTTTTTTTGTACATCAAATACAGCCAACGCGTTTCAGTGGAATAGCCTCACCCCCTCCCTTCTTCATGGCTTGAACAATGGAAGTTATTGGAATCACTAGAGGACCTACAGTATGTTGGGGCTTTATAAAGATCGGCCTCCTAACGGTGCTGGGAACCGGCAGCTGAGACATCATGGGGCTGATTTACTGAAAGCAAATAAACTCTTCAATGTAAAAGGAGAATTCTCCTCAGAGCTTAGCGAATGAAATGAGAAAATCGGTAGAACGGCTTCCATTCAACCAACCCAACTACACATGGATTGAAATTCTGCCTGCCCCCGCTGAACCAGCCCAGTTTCCATCCATGTATGGTCTGCCTTAGACAGGTCCTCTTTATGTGTTTTATATATAAGCTTTTTCCTTGGTTGCTGTCTCTTTGATGAGCTGTATCTTCCAGTTTACAGCCATGGTAAGAAAAGATTTTATGATAATATTGAAAGTGATGAAGATAATCGCTGATAGCGCAATCACGTGGACTCATCATAAAGGGATTTATCTGGTTATTTATTTACTCTGGTGGCAATTTTTTATAGGTAAAGTTTAAAGGTGACCACAGGACCGCGAGGCCAAGAGGGTGCATTTCCTATACGCGTCAGCTGAGAAATACAACATCTACATTGGAAATCTTTAGCCCATTATTTATTGTTCAGATACCTGGTGCCCAAACTCTGGCCCCTTAGGACCTATCGTGAGGTCTTAAGGGCCCCTGCAGACCCCAATCTGTTTCCCTATTGTCCTGTTATAGCTGCGATCTCTAACAGTCTCATGTATTGTGTCCAGCCTATCACCGTTTCCTGTCCCCAGTCTCCCAACATCTTCTATTGCATGTTCAGTCTCTGACCATCTCCTGTACCATGTCCACCCAGCCTCTGACATCTCCTGTACCATGTCCACCCAGCCTCTGACATCTCCTGTACCATGTCCGCCCAGCCTCTGACCATCTCCTGTACCATGTCCGCCCAGCCTCTGACCATCTCCTGTGCCATGTCCGCCCAGCCTCTGACCATCTCCTGTACCATGTCCGCCCAGCCTCTGACCATCTACTGTACCATGTCCACTCAGCCTCTGACATCTCCTGTACCATGTCCGCCCAGCCTCTGACCATCTCCTGTACCATGTCCGCCCAGCCTCTGACATCTCCTGTACCATGTCTGCCCAGCCTCTGACCATCTCCTGTACCATGTCCGCCCAGCCTCTGACCATCTCCTGTACCATGTCCCCCCAGCCTCTGACCATCTCCTGTACCATGTCCGCACAGCCTCTGACATCTCCTGTCCCATGTCCGCCCAGCCTCTGACCATCTCCTGTCCCATGTCCGCCCAGCCTCTGACCATCTCCTGTCCCATGTCCGCCCAGCCTCTGACCATCTCCTGTCCCATGTCCGCCCAGCCTCTGACCATCTCCTGTCCCATGTCCGCCCAGCCTCTGACCATCTCCTGTACCATGTCCACACAGCCCCTGACCATCTCCTGTCCCATGTCCGCCCAGCCTCTGACCATCTCCTGTCCCATGTCCGCCCAGCCTCTGACCATCTCCTGTACCATGTCCACACAGCCCCTGACCATCTCCTGTCCCATGTCCTCACAGCCTCTGACCATCTCCTGTACCATGTCCGCCCAGCCTCTGACCATCTCCTGTACCATGTCCACACAGCCCCTGACCATCTCCTGTCCCATGTCCTCACAGCCCCTGACCATCTCCTGTACCATGTCCGCCCAGCCTCTGACATCTCCTGTACCATGTCTGCACAGCCTCTGACATCTCCTGTACCATGTCCGCCCAGCCTCTGACATCTCCTGTACCATGTCCTCACAGCCTCTGACCATCTCCTGTACCATGTCCCCCCAGCCTCTGACCATCTCCTGTACCATGTCCGCACAGCCTCTGACCATCTCCTGTCCCATGTCCGCACAGCCTCTGACCATCTCCTGTCCCATGTCCTCACAGCCTCTGACCATCTCCTGTACCATGTCCCCCCAGCCTCTGACCATCTCCTGTCCCATGTCCCCCCAGCCTCTGACCATCTCCTGTACCATGTCCCCCCAGCCTCTGACCATCTCCTATACCATGTCCCCCCAGCCTCTGACCATCTCCTGTACCATGTCCGCCCAGCCTCTGACCATCTCCTGTACCATGTCCTCACAGCCTCTGACCATCTCCTGTACCATGTCCCCCCAGCCTCTGACCATCTCCTGTACCATGTCCGCCCAGCCTCTGACCATCTCCTGTACCATGTCCACACAGCCCCTGACCATCTCCTGTCCCATGTCCTCACAGCCCCTGACCATCTCCTGTACCATGTCCGCCCAGCCTCTGACATCTCCTGTACCATGTCTGCACAGCCTCTGACATCTCCTGTACCATGTCCGCACAGCCTCTGACATCTCCTGTCCCATGTCCGCCCAGCCTCTGACATCTCCTGTACCATGTCCTCACAGCCTCTGACCATCTCCTGTACCATGTCCCCCCAGCCTCTGACCATCTCCTGTCCCATGTCCTCACAGCCTCTGACCATCTCCTGTACCATGTCCGCACAGCCTCTGACATCTCCTGTACCATGTCCCCCCAGCCTCTGACATCTCCTGTCCCATGTCCGCCCAGCCTCTGACATCTCCTGTACCATGTCCTCACAGCCTCTGACCATCTCCTGTACCATGTCCCCCCAGCCTCTGACCATCTCCTGTCCCATGTCCGCACAGCCTCTGACCATCTCCTGTACCATGTCCACACAGCCTCTGACCATCTGCTGTCCCATGTCTGCCCAGCCTCTGACATCTCCTGTACCATGTCCACACAGCCTCTGACCATCTCCTGTACCATGTCCACACAGCCCCTGACCATCTCCTGTCCCATGTCCTCACAGCCTCTGACCATCTCCTGTACCATGTCCCCCCAGCCTCTGACCATCTCCTGTACCATGTCTGCACAGCCTCTGACCATCTCCTGTACCATGTCCACACAGCCTCTGACCATCTGCTGTCCCATGTCTGCCCAGCCTCTGACCATCACCATGTCCGCACTTTTACCACTTTTAACTGGAATTTGCATATATAATGTTATAGCCCTATATGCTTTTATATCTGTCTGATCTCTAATACACTCTTCAAATGTGCTTTAAAATGCATGGCTTTTCCTTTTATGAACAACAAAAGAATGACATTATGCTGTTGGGCTGGTATAATAATGCTATGGGGCTGGTATGAAATTTAGTTCCAGGGCTGAATTTTATTCCCAGTCCAGGGGCCAACCCCCCCACCCCCAAAATCAAATTTGACCATCACTGATACAGAGCTGTGATGGCCCACACAGGATATATCTCTGACCACGGCCGCCACGGGGTGCTGAATGGTGCAGATGTGATCATCTGACCATCTACAGGCTCAGCTTTCAGCGCCCCCGGACGCACATGCGCGGCTTGGCTGAACGCCATGTTTATTCTGGTGAGGTGAGGTTGAGGACTGCGGTCTGCTTGGCGCTGATGATTCAACTTATCACAATGAAGAGCAATATTCTAGGAGGGCGATGAGCTGAGCAAGGCGTCCAATTATTCCTCCCAGGGACAGACGACTGCATGTCGGGACATGAGGATCCGATCCATCCGAAGGCAGCGGGATCATCTCATCCCCAACACTCAGCTCTGTATTCTGTGTATCCCAGAGAAATCTCTTCTACCGCCACCTAGTGGGAAGCCGCCCACTCTGCTATCTACCGGTCTCCTGCAGCACACCTGAGCTTGGCTATGGCAGGGCAAACCAAACTGTACATGTAAGCACTTGCCTACCCCCCCCCCCCCCCCCTTCCCGCCCAGGCCAATTTTCAGCTTTCAGCGCTGTCACACTTGGAATGACAATTGCACAGTCATGAAACTTTGTACCCATATGATCTTTTTATCTTATTTTTCAATCAACTAGAGCTTTCTTTAGGTGGTTTTTAATCACTGCTGGGGTTTAATTTTTTTGGCTATAAAAACGTAAAAACCCAAAAATCTTGGAAAAAAAAATGTATAGTTTAAAAAATTTTTGCAAACAGGTAGATTTATCCTTCATTGATAGCCTGCACGGATGAGAAGGTACTGATAGGTGGCACTGATAGCCTGCATGGATGTGAAGGCTCCAATGAGGCTGCACTGATGAGGCGGTACTGATGGCCTGTACGGATGAGAAGGTACTGATGAGGCTGCACTGATCGGTGGCCCTGATGGGCACTGATAACTTGCACGGCTGAGAAGGCACCGATGAGGCTGCACTGATAGGTGACACTGATGGGCAGCACTGGTGGGCACTGTAGGTACTGCACCCATAATCAGTGCTCAGTGTAGATGTCCCTTTCACACAAGTCGGTTATCAGCTCGCTTCTCTTCTTCTCTCCTTATGCTGTCAGCCTGAGGAAAGGAATGCCGATAAATGGCTTGAGTTTTCATCATGATCGGCTGTCATTGGACACAGCTGATCACGTGGTAAACGGCCTCTTTGATTGGCCCTTTACCCCGATCTGTGATCAGCTGTGTCCAAA
This sequence comes from Pelophylax lessonae, assembly GCF_965119305.1. Classification (NCBI taxonomy): domain Eukaryota; kingdom Metazoa; phylum Chordata; class Amphibia; order Anura; family Ranidae; genus Pelophylax; species Pelophylax lessonae. The sequence goes on along the minus strand of NC_138777.1, from coordinate 238,516,604 downwards.
GGACACAGCAATCGGAGAGTGCCGCAGGGGGTGAGTGGGTTGAGCAATCATGGGAGGACATCCATGGATGCTCTCCCGGTAATGTAAACCTGCGCTGTAGCCGTCTTTCAGATTCAGCGTGGGCGGGAAATGGTTTAAATCTACAAATTTTACCGTTTTGCACACGTTTAAAAAAATCATTTTGGGCCTAAAGATTGCAAAAAAAAAAACCCGAAACATTTTATATCTTCTGAAAGCAGACGCCCTAGAGAATAAAAGAGTGGTAGTCCCACCAAAGTGCAAAATTTCAGTAAAATATACATTAAAGTAAATTTTAGGGCACACAAATTTTGGTAAAATATAGAAGATGAGGTTGTGCCGAGTAAATAGATACCAAACAAGTCAAACCTTAAATTTGAGTGCACCCAAGAAATGGAGACAATCTTCAGTACCCGATATTTTCCACAGGTGACTTATTAAAAGCCCCCCTATAGGTAATCAGTTTAGCGTTAGAGGAGGTCTGGTGCTAGAATTATTGCTGTTACTCTGGTGTGCGGTGATATGTAAAGTGTATTGCGATGAGCGATCCGAATCGCAGCAAATTGCGGGACATTTGTGCAATCCCATTATTTCCTAATGGCACCCCAATCGCAGACCAATTTTTGCCATGATAAATCGAGCCAATCGCAATGCGATTCCGCCCGCGATTCTGATCCCTCAGGCGTGAGTGGAGCCTAAATGTTTTATGCAGAATTAAGTTACAAAAATAAATAACTTTTATCAGTGCCCATCAGTGCAGCCTCATCAGTGCTCACTAATGCAGCATATCAGTGCCCATCAATGCAGCCTATCCATGCCCATCAATGCAGGCCCATCAGTGCAGCCTCATCAGTGCCCACCAATGCAGCCCCATCAATGCAGCCTCATCAGTGTCCATCAATGCAGCCTCATGAGTGCCCATCAGCGCAGCCTATCAGTGCCCATCAGTGCAGCCTATCAGTGCCCATCAGTGTAGCCTCTTGGGAGCCGATTCTCCTCCCAGCGATCGGCCAGGGGAAGGGAGAGGAGAGGAAAGGATCACACAGAGGGGAACTCCGCTGTCAAAGTCCCGCCTCCTGGACTGGCTCCTATTATAGCTGTCACATTACTTCAATTTCTTTACATACATACATACATACATACATACATACATACATAGTTTTAGAGGGTGGACAGCACCAGCAGATAAATCAGTTATCAATGAAAATAACCAGATAAATACCAAAAACCACCGAATAAGTTTAGCATGTACAAACATGCAATGGGACTTTATAAATGTGCCAACCAAACCTATGTATTTATACTAAGAATTATTTCATATCTCTTTATTGGTTGATAATAAAAAAATTAACCACTTTACCACCGGAGGATTTTGCTGTCTTACGTCCAGGCCACTTTTTGCGATTCGGCACTGTGCGACTTTAACTGACAATTGCGCAGTCGTGCAACGCTGTACCCAAACAAAATTTACGTCCTTTTTTCCCCACAAACAGAGCTTTCTTTTGGTGGTATTTGATCACCTGTGCGATTTTTATTTTTTGCGATATTAATAAAAAAAATGCGAACATTTTGAAAAAATAACAATATTTTTCCACTTTGACAGTTAAAAAAAATATCCAATATATTAAATTTTTGTCATATATTTAGGCCAAAATGTATTTAGCTACATGTCTTTGACAAAAAAATTCTCAATGAGCGTATTTTTAACCGCTTTATGACCAGAAGGTTTTACCCCATTCCTGACCAGGCCATATTTTGCAATTCGGCACTGCGTTACTTTAACAGACAATTGTGAGGTCGTGCGACACTGTACCCAAATAAAATTGATGTCCTTTTTTTCCCCACAAATAGAGCTTTCTTTTGGTGGTATTTGATCACCTGTGCGATTTTTTTACTTTTTGCGCTATAAACAAAAAAAGAGCGACAATTTTGAAAAAATAACAATATTTTTCACATTTTTTTTATGTGAAATTACCCTGCAAAAAAATGTAAAAATCCAAATTTTTTTATCATTTTAGGCCAATTTGTTTTCTGCTACATATTTTTGGTAAAAAAAAAAAAAAATCACAATAAGCGTATTTTGATTGGTTTGCGCAAAAGTTATTGCGTTTACTAACTATGGGAAAGATTTCTGTCATTTTTGGTGTTTTTTTTTTTTAACGAGTAAAGGCGACGATCTGCGATTTTTTTTTTTTTTTTTGCGGGACTGAGACATTGCGGCAGACAGATCGGACCCCTAACTGACATTTATGACACTTTTGCAGTATTCAGTGCTATATATATGCACTGTTACTGTAAAAATGACACTGGCAGGGAAGGGGTTAATTTTTATTGGAGAGGGAGGGGTTAATATATGACTGGTGCTTACTGACGTGTGTGGGGGGAGGGGACTGAGTGACACAAGGACAGATCGCAGGTTGAGCTATGCTGAACACTGCAATCTGACCCTGCCTGTCACTTAGGAGATCCGCCCGCTTTGTTTACACAAGCGGGCGGATCTCCACACTCGATTTCCTCGACGATCGGGGAAGAGCAGCGTTGATCACCGCCTCTCCTCCCCTGGCCTGACTCCCGCTGTGACTGAATAGCGAGAGAGGGGAATGTCTGGTGACGGAGGTCTACGCCGCCAGACAATAACGAGCCACTTTGCCGCAGTACAGTCAATGTGACTGGTCGGCAAGTGGTTAAAATTGACGCAGTATAAAAGATTGCAATCAATTATCAATCAAGGGTTTTTATAACCTGTATACATTACAACATATCTTCAATATCAGCCTGAGCCAACACCTCAACGCGTTTCAACTCTTACAGAGAGCTATCTGCAAAACACCAATAACCCCATTTTCAACTGATGATAATTTTCGGCAACCCATATATCGTTTCATCCCTAAAAAATAAAAAAGTGATCTCCTGCTGCCTGCATTACAAAAGGCCAACCCAATCAAGAAGAATCTTCTGGTGAAGTATCGCTCTCCTGTGTCCCGCACACACTTGCTCATTGGCTCCTCCCTCTGACCTCCTACATCAATACTGTATGCTTTGTCTATCCGACCAATCAGATGCTCAAATAGGTCAGTTAAATGAGTCTCACCATTGGCTATAACCCACGTGACATTCTGTGCTTCAGTAAGGACCAACCACTGCTGGGCGAGAACAGGAAGGGCATCTTGGAAAAAAAAAAAAGGATCTATTTTTGTCTAAATTTCAACTTTTTATATAATTCAAAAGGGCGGAGTCTATAAAAATGAAGGAGTGGAGTCTGAAAAGAAAAAGGCGAAATCAATCAGGAAAGCTTGATGTCTGAATCCAGCCTTGGATTGGTGAGTGAGGAATTACCTCCTCCTCACCACATTGCTGTATGAGCACTAAAACTGCAAAAGAACTACTGAGGGGGAACATGGCGCCATCTGTAGGGGGACATATGGTATTGCATGTTCAAAAAATTGCTTGGATTTGACTCCACCGTGCCCCACCATTTGTAAAACTCTTCCTCGCCCGGAATGTACTGTAGGCTCATCAATGTTTAACTTCAAGATTCCCTTTTTTTTGTTCCCTTCCAGCAGGCTGTGGAAACCCAGACTAAAGGTCGTGTGAACATGGCCACACATGAATGAGTCCTTTGTACCATTCTGTAGCGCTAAGTGTGGGATTACACTCCCCTACAGAGGCCGGGATCTCCGGCAGGTTACTTGATAGGATTCACGCGCATTGACTGCGCAACCGGATCACCCGCCTGACTTCCAGAAAACCTTTTACATCACAATACTGTAACCCCATTCTACATACCCCATTACTTTACAGCAGTGGTTGGCAACTTATGTGCTAAAGGGTGGCCTCAAATGTGGCCCCTGACATCACCAAAGGGCCACACATAATGTTCAATATATGTAATGCTGGAGAGGAGTGTCAGAGACTGCGGAGCTGATAGAGGAAATGAGGGTCAGAGAGTGAGGACATGGGGGGGGGGGGGTATAAGGGGGAATATTGGGGGATGGCTGTGGACAGGATACATGGTGGGTCAGGGAGATGCTGCAGAAGACAATAGGAAACTGGGGAGATGTTACATGAGACTGATAGAGATCAATGCTATTCACCTAATCAATGTTCCCTCTACAGACTGCTGAGGGCCGAGGGATGCACGTCAGGGGTGCAGACAGTTAAAAAAAAAAACGAAACTTTTTTTTTTGGAAAATAAAAAAAAAAGGCAATTTTTTTTCGCTTCTGTTACTGTTATAAAGCTTTGTCAATAAGTCATTTTTCTACTTCACTGATGTGTGCTGATAAGGCGGCATTGATAGGCTGCACTGATGGGCGCTGATGATGCAGCACTGATAGCAGGGCCGTCTTCAATATTGATTGGACCCTGGGCAAACATTTTATTGGGCCCTCCCAAATGCACTTATCAACTATCTGCAGGCAGTGCTGGCTCAAGAGGCAACTGCTTTGGGCCCCACAACAATGACTGGGCCTGGGGCAGCTGCCCCTTTTGCCCTGTGTTTAAAGACGGCCCTGACAGGCTGCACTATTGTGCCCTGCTGAAGCTACACTGATAGGTGGCACTAACGCGGCTGCACAGATAGGGGATCTGGATGGGAGCTCCAGGCACTCGGGTCCAACTCCATGTACTTGGGTCCAGCTCTGCTCCAGCTCCATCACTTATTGAAAAGATGTAGCACCCTCCTACATAGGCCGCCAGGGTGATGGGTACATTTTAATTCTTTTTGGCTCCTCTGTAATCATTGGAGCAGCTAATAAATTCTTTGGGCTGTTCTCACAGGTTTGACTCCCCCCCCCCCTGCTTTCTAGAAGGGGTTTCTAGAACATGGGGTGAGAAGAGTCAAAAAGGCAGCTTAAATATTCATTGTGCCTCAGCCAATCCCTGGGGAGGTTTGTCCAGTGGTGTGAGTGTGACTGCCATTGGCTGAGAGCGCTGATTGGGTTTTCCCGCATGCACGTCCAACATACACTTGAGCAGAATGTTGGGTGTTTTTTTTGAACCGGGAAATGGCTCTCCACATTCTGCGCGGGTGTATGGGGCTTTAGTTTTAGATTGCCTGTAGTACTGTTGTAGCTTTATTATAAGTCGCTGTTTACCGCCATTAGTAGTATTAAAAAAAAAAACATAAAAATTCCAGTGTATATGCTATAGTTTGTAGGCGCTAGATCATTCACACAAATCAATCCTTATACACATTAGATCTTTTTTTTTTTTTTACTTTTTGTAGCAGAAAGTACATTTTTATATATATATATAATTATATATTTTTTGTCTTTTCATTTATATCATAAGAAATAAACAGTGGTGATCAAATACCACCAAAAGAAATCCCTATTTGTGGGAAAAAAAAATGTAAAAATGTAGTTTGGGTACAGTGTAGCATGACTGGGCAATTACAAGTTAAAGTAACGCAGTGCCGAATAGCAAAAAATGGCCTGATCATGAAGGGGGTAAAACCTTCTGGAGCTGAAGTGGTTAAACAAGACAAATTACAGACTAAAATGCTTTTTTTTTTTTTTTTTTTTTTTGGGCAGTAACACTATATTTTTAAACTAACACTGTTAAAAAAAAAAAGTGCTTTTACATACACTATACGAAAAATCGTTCAAACTAATTTTTGAAAAACGAACACTCGGCCGTGAAAGCAAACGATCGTGCCATCATGTAATGACCGATAAATCATTCAATGGACATAAATGAATCAGTTTGTTTATTTATTTATTTATTTATTTATTTTTTTCACATAAACCGAGTGCAAACAGTTTGGATGAGAAAAACATTAACCACTTAAGCCCCGGAGGATTTGGCTGCTGAAAGACCAGGGGGTATTTTGCAATTCGGCACTGCGTGACTTTAAGGGACAATTGCGCGGTCGTGTACCTAAACGAATTTGACGTCCTTTTTTCCCCACAAACAGAGCTTTCTTTTGGTGGTATTTGATCACCTGTGCGATTTTTTTTTTTTTTTGATCATGCGCTATAAACAAAAAAAGTGCGTCAATTTTGCAAAAATAACAATATTTTTCAAATTTTTTTATATGTAATCCCCCCCCCCCCCCAAAAAAAAATGTAAAAATCAAAATGTAACATTTTCGGCCAATTTGTTTTATGCTACATATGTTTGGTAAAAAAAAAAAAACGCAAAAAGCATATTTTGATTGGTTTGCGCAAAAGTTATTGCGTTTACTAACAAAGGGAAAGATTTTTGTCATTTTTGTTGTTTTTTTTTTTAACGCGTAATGGCGGCGATCTGTGATTTTTTTTTTTTTTTTATTGCGGTACTGCGGCGGACAGATCGAACCCTTGACTGACATTTTTGACACTTTTGGGAGTACCAGTGACGTTACTACAGTAATCAGTGCTATACACATGCACTGTTACTGTAAAATTACACTGGCAGTGAAGGGGTTAACTTTATTTGAGAGGGAGGGGCTGTGTGTGTCCCTAGGGGCGTGATTCTAACTGTGATTGGCTGTGGCTTGAGCTGTAGGAACAGTGATCAATGGTCCTAAATAGTAGAACCGTATGATCAGTGTTTCTACACAGGGGAGAATGACAGGCGGCTTGTTTACATTTGCCGCCTGCCTTTCTCCCTCTCCCCCGACGATCGCTGAGTGACCGGCGGACATCAGGTCCGCCGGTCACACGCGCAGGGGGGGTCCGTGACTGCGCGGGAGCTCCCCAGAGCCTCACAGGCTAGTGACGTACCGATACGTCACTCTGCCTGTGAGGGGCTGACCGCCGCAGTATATGTACTTGCGGCGGTCGGCAAGTGGTTAACCTTTCAATTTATTGTTCGTTCGGCAGAAAATTTCCAAACTTGTCCTTCGTTTTTTCGGTTAAAAAAAGTCACAACTGATTACCGATTTTGTGCCCATTAACTGGCCGAAAAACGAAAACTGTCTGAATGACCGAATTTTGGCCTATTTTTGGTATAGTGTATGTGTGTGTGTGGTTTGTTTGTTTGTTTGCGAAGAAAAAAAAATACATTGTTGCCAGACAATATTATAAAAAAAGCCTTGAATTTGTCCTTTAAAATAAAATGATACATATTACCTTTTAGTAATGGCAAAGTGTTTGCAGCAAAAACAGGCCTATAGCAGAAGCGTAAAAATTACTCTGCCCCATAGGGGGCGCACAGGAGGGAGAGGCAAAGTGGTTAAAAAAAGAACAATGGATTGGTTAGTCCGGGTAAATTGTAGCAAAAATCTGCGATCTGATCCAGAGCCATTCCCAGTTCATACACAATGATCCATTCATTCTGCGTTTTCCCAGATTCCTATACACAGGAATGCTACATTGTATCCGGGCTGCAGAAATCCCAACGCCGCCAAAAATCTAATTTTAATAAATTATAAATGATAAACTGAATTACAAACACAGAATTCACTGTAATTCCCTTTTCTGGTGAATGTCTTATTGTGATTCACGGCCTCTTTAAGCTTTTCCCCCCCTTTGTAGTGTAACGGAAGTGGGAGGTAAAAGCTTTATATAGAAACAGCGAATTCCCTGCGCTGAGCGAGAGAATCATTCGTATCCTGGCTGCCTAGGAACTTCAGTGGGTGAGAAATTCCTTTATTTTCCCATTCCATTGTATGAGCAAAAAATGATAGAAATCCATAGAAAGTAATCCCTATAGAATGTAGATGATCCCTCATTGTGTGATCCCTATAGATGATCCCTCATTGTGTGATCCCTATAGATGATCCCTCCATTGTGTAATCCCTATAGATGATCCCTCATTGTGTATCTCTGAATTCTTCTCTTCTTTCCTAAAGATCTCCATCCTTCACTCTCTACACTCTTCACCTTCATTGTGTCCCTTCAGTCCTCTCTCTCTCTCCATCAGCAGGGGGCGCTGTTTAGTACAGTAAACCTCACACCTAGATAGTCCATGTCAATTTAAAGCGGTATTAACTACTTGAGCTCCTGAAGATTACTGCCCCCCCCCCCTTCTTCCTTCCTGCCCAGGTCATTTTTTAGCTTTCACAGTGTCACACTTTGAATGACAATTACACGGTCATGTAGCACTGTACCCATACAACATTTTATTTTTATGTTTACACAAATGGCTTTCTTTTGGCAGTATTTAATCACCTCCTGGGTGAGAAGAAACCTTGTGGAAACCCCCCCCCCCCCCCCCCAAAAAAAAAAAAAAAAAAAAAAACATTTTTTAATAGATTGTTATATTTTTTTTAAAATAAAAACAGGTAATTTTTTCTCCTTCACTGATGGGTGCTGATGAAGTGACACTGATGGGAACTGAAAGGCAGCACTGACAGCATTGATGAGGCAGCACTGATTAGGCTACACTGATAGTGGGGCACTGACAGGCAGCACTGATAGGTGGCACCGATAGTCACGGATAGGCTCTGATAGGTGGCACTGATAGTCACGGATAGGCTCTGATGGGTGGCATGGATAGGCTCTGATAGGTGGCACTGATAGTCACGGATAGGCTCTGATAGGTGGCACTGATAGTCACGGATAGGCTCTGATAGGTGGCACTGATAGTCACGGATAGGCTCTGATGGGTGGCACGGATAGGCTCTGATAGGTGGCACTGATAGTCACGGATAGGCTCTGATAGGTGGCACTGATAGTCACAGATAGGCTCTGATGGGTGGCACGGATAGGCTCTGATAGGTGGCACTGATAGTCACGGATAGGCTCTGATGGGTGGCACTGATAGTCACGGATAGGCTCTGATGGGTGGCACGGATAGGCTCTGATAGGTGGCACTGATAGTCACGGATAGGCTCTGATAGGTGGCACTGATAGGCACGGATAGGCTCTGATAGGTGGCACGGATAGGCTCTGATAGGTGGCACTGATGGTCACGGATAGGCTCTGATAGGTGTCACTGATAGTCACGGATAGGCTCTGATAGGTGGCACTGATAGTCACGGATAGGCTCTGATAGGTGGCACTGATAGTCACGGATAGGCTCTGATGGGTGGCACTGATAGTCACGGATAGGCTCTGATAGGTGGCACTGATAGTCACGGATAGGCTCTGATAGGTGGCACTGATAGGCACGGATAGGCTCTGATAGGTGGCACGGATAGGCTCTGATAGGTGGCACTGATGGTCACGGATAGGCTCTGATAGGTGTCACTGATAGTCACGGATAGGCTCTGATAGGTGGCACTGATAGTCACGGATAGGCTCTGATAGGTGGCACTGATAGTCACGGATAGGCTCTGATGGGTGGCACGCATAGGCTCTGATGGGTGGCACGGATAGGCTCTGATGGGTGGCACTGATAGTCACGGATAGGCTCTGATAGGTGGCACTGATAGTCACGGATAGGCTCTGATAGGTGGCACTGATAGTCACGGATAGGCTCTGATAGGTGGCACTGATAGTCACGGATAGGCTCTGATAGGTGGCACTGATAGTCACGGATAGGCTCTGATGGGTGGCACGCATAGGCTCTGATGGGTGGCACGGATAGGCTCTGATGGGTGGCACTGATAGTCACGGATAGGCTCTGATAGGTGGCACTGATAGTCACGGATAGGCTCTGATAGGTGGCACTGATAGGCACGGATAGGCTCTGATAGGTGGCACGGATAGGCTCTGATAGGTGGCACTGATGGTCACGGATAGGCTCTGATAGGTGTCACTGATAGTCACGGATAGGCTCTGATAGGTGGCACTGATAGTCACGGATAGGCTCTGATAGGTGGCACTGATAGTCACGGATAGGCTCTGATGGGTGGCACGCATAGGCTCTGATGGGTGGCACGGATAGGCTCTGATGGGTGGCACTGATAGTCACGGATAGGCTCTGATAGGTGGCACTGATAGTCACGGATAGGCTCTGATAGGTGGCACTGATAGTCACGGATAGGCTCTGATAGGTGGCACTGATAGTCACAGATAGGCTCTGATAGGTGGCACTGATAGTCACGCATAGGCTCTGATGGGTGGCACGGATAGGCTCTGATAGGTGGCACTGATAGTCACGGATAGGCTCTGATGGGTGGCACTGATAGTCACGGATAGGCTCTGATGGGTGGCACGGATAGGCTCTGATAGGTGGCACTGATAGTCACGGATAGGCTCTGATAGGTGGCACTGATAGTCACGGATAGGCTCTGATAGGTGGCACTGATAGGAGCGCTGGTAAGCAAGTAGATAAACTGTCGGTGCAAAGCACCTATTCCCTGCGCTCTGAGTGGTGCAATCCTCTATCCAGCTCGGCTATAGACTTGTAGATGAGAACAAACGACACGGCAACCTTGCAATGCTTCAGCCTTGCAGCCCCTCACTAGAGCAGCGTTTCGAGGCAGCGCCCCTTCTTCAGAGCCTCTGAAGAAGAGGAGCTGCCTCGAAACGCGTAAGCCTGTACAGCTTCGGGGGATGATCCAATCCTGATCTCGATGCTGAGGATTTTATACTTTGTCTGATGTGCTTTTTTTTATCAAGAACTCATTTGTGAGTATTTTTAATTCATATTTTAATAAACCTGCTTAAAGGATAATGCACCAGGCCGGTGCCCCCTTGTGTGTGTTTATCGTTTTTTTATAGGCAGCACTGGTAGGCGGCACTGTTGGTATATTGCAGGTTACCAATCATTAGATGCGGCGGCTGCATTTGTTTTCTTTTTTAAGGCTTTTTTTTTGTTCCCCCCTCCCCCCCCCTCCTGTTTTCACCTGGTGATCTGGCCAGTAATACACCTCCTGCATTAGAGCGCCCCCACTCTGGATGAAGGAGCACAGGGGGCACAGCAGACTGCAGCATTGTCAGTCTGGGGGGAAGGGAGTGTTAGATGGACTAGCAGATTTAGATAAACTAACAAATTGAAGATAAAACTTACACTTTATAATCAGATACAGCAAATAGTTTTGGGATAAAGTATTTACTTAAAATAAAAGCTGATCATTGTAAGCACCCCTGTTAGTAGTGAATGGTTGGTCTCAGCTCTGTAAAGTGATACATCTGCAGGACAGCTTGTTGTAGTTGAAAAACAGACTTACTGGCAGGATCACCAGGTGAGAAAAAAAGAAAGTCTAAAACCAAAAAATCTATCCTATCCATGGGGGGGGGGGGGGGAAGGGGCAACGGGGAAATCGCCGCCCCCCCCGAGAAAATTATTACTAATTCTAAGGCTCCCTCCCTCCACCTCACAGCGGCCAAAATCAAAGCCTGCCAGGGGAACAATATGCTCCCAGCTGCTATTATTTACCCCCCCTCCTTCCCCAGCTCACCTTATCTGACTCCAGCCCAGGAGATGCTGGAAGGGGGAGGGGGGACACAGCCTGCAGTGGAGGACAGAGTTCAGCTTCACAGAAGGTAAGCGGAGTAAAATGTAGTCCTGTCAGTGGCTTGTCTAAGTGGTGGGGGGGATGGGCTCTCTGTAGCGCTCTCTCTCTCTGTAGGGCTCTCTCTCTCTGTAGCCCTCTCTCTCTGTAGCGGGCGTTCTCTCTGTAGCGCGCTCTCTCTCTGTAGCACTCTCTCTCTGTAGCGGGCACTCTCTCTGTACCTCTCTCTCTGTAGCGGGCTCTTGCTCTCTCTCTGTAGCGGGCTCTCTCTCTCGGGGGCTCTCTCTGTAGCGCTCTCTCTCTCTCTCTCTCTCTCTCTCTGTAGCGGGCTCTCTCTCTCGGGGGCTCTCTCTGTAGCGCTCTCTCTCTCTCTCTCTCTCTCTCTCTCTCTCTCTGTAGCGGGCTCTCTCTCTCGGGGGCTCTCTCTGTAGCGCTCTCTCTCTCTCTCTCTCTCTCTCTGTAGGGGGCTCTCTCTCTGTAGGGGGCTCTCTCTCTGTAGGGGGCTCTCTCTCTGTAGGGGGCTCTCTGTAGCGCTCTCTCTCTCTGTAGCGGGCTCTCTGTAGCGGGCTCTCTCTCTGTAGGGGGCTCTCTGTAGCGCTCTCTCTCTCTGTAGCGCTCTCTCTCTCTGTAGCGGGCTCTCTCTCTGTAGCGGGCACTCTCTCTGTACCTCTCTCTCTGTAGCGCTCTCTCTCTCTGTAGCGGGCTCTTGCTCTCTCTCTGTAGCGGGCTCTCTCTCTCGGGGGCTCTCTCTGTAGCGCTCTCTCTCTCTCTCTCTCTCTCTCTGTAGCGGGCTCTCTCTCTCGGGGGCTCTCTCTGTAGCGCTCTCTCTCTCTCTCTCTCTCTCTCTCTGTAGCGGGCTCTCTCTCTCTCTGTAGCGGGCTCTCTGTAGGGGGCTCTCTCTCTGTAGGGGGCTCTCTCTCTGTAGGGGGCTCTCTCTCTGTAGGGGGCTCTCTGTAGCGGGCTCTCTCTCTGTAGGGGGCTCTCTGTAGCGCTCTCTCTCTCTGTAGCGGGCTCTCTGTAGCGGGCTCTCTCTCTGTAGGGGGCTCTCTGTAGCGCTCTCTCTCTCTGTAGCGCTCTCTCTCTCTGTAGCGGGCTCTCTCTCTGTAGCGGGCTCTCTCTCTGTAGCGCTCTCTCTCTCTCTCTGTAGCGGGCTCTCTCTCTCTGTAGCGGGCTCTCTGTAGGGGGCTCTCTCTCTGTAGGGGGCTCTCTGTAGCGGGCTCTCTCTCTGTAGGGGGCTCTCTGTAGCGGGCTCTCTCTCTGTAGCGGGCTCTCTCTCTGTAGCGGACTCTCTCTCTGTAGCGCTCTCTCTCTCTCTGTAGCGGGCTCTCTCTCTCTGTAGCGCTCTCTCTCTCTCTGTAGCGCTCTCTCTCTCTCTGTAGCGCTCTCTCTCTCTCTGTAGCGGGCTCTCTCTCTCTGTAGCGCTCTCTCTCTCTCTGTAGCGGGCTCTCTCTCTCTGTAGCGGGCTCTCTCTGTAGCGGGCTCTCTCTCTCTGTAGCGGGCTCTCTCTGTAGCGCTCTCTCTCTCTCTGTAGCGCTCTCTCTCTCTCTCTGTAGCGGGCTCTCTCTGTGGCTCTCTCTCTGTAGCGGGCTCTCTCTCTGTAGCGCGGGCTCTCTGTAGCGGGCTCTCTCTCTGTAGGGCGCTCTCTCTCTGTAGCGCGCTCTCTCTGTAGCGCGCTCTCTCTCTGTAGCGCTCTCTCTCTCTGTAGCGGGCTCTTGCTCTCTCTCTGTAGCGCGCTCTCTCTCTGTAGCGGGCTCTCTCTCTCGGGGGCTCTCTCTCTGTAGCGCTCTCTCTCTCTCTGTAGCGGGCTCTCTGTAGGGGGCTCTCTGTAGCGGGCTCTCTCTCTCTGTAGGGGGCTCTCTGTAGCGCTCTCTCTCTCTCTGTAGCGGGCTCTCTCTCTCTGTAGCGGGCTCTCTCTCTCTGTAGCGGGCTCTCTCTCTCTGTAGCGCTCTCTCTGTAGCTCTCTCTCTCTCTCTCTCTCTGTGGCTCTCTCTCTGTAGCGGGCTCTCTCTCTCTGTAGCGGGCTCTCTCTCTGTAGCGCTCTCTCTGTAGCTCTCTCTCTCTCTCTCTCTCTGTAGCGGGCTCTCTCTCTGTAGCGGGCTCTCTCTCTGTAGCGGGCTCTCTCTCTGTAGCGCGGGCTCTCTCTCTGTAGGGGGCTCTCTCTGTAGCGGGCTCTCTGTAGCGCGCTCTCTCTCTCTCTCTGTAGCGGGCTCTCTCTCTGTAGCGGGCTCTCTCTCTGTAGCGGGCTCTCTCTCTGTAGCGCTCTCTCTCTGTAGGGGGCTCTCTCTGTAGCGGGCTCTCTGTAGCGCTCTCTCTCTGTAGCGGGCGTTCTCTCTGTAGCGGGCGTTCTCTCTGTAGCGGGCGCTCTCTCTGTAGCGCGCTCTCTATAGCGGGCTCTCTCTCTGTAGCGGGCTCTCTCTCTGTAGCGGGCTCTCTCTCTGTAGTGGGCTCTCTCTGTAGCGCTCTCTCTCTGTAGGGCGCTCTCTCTGTAGCGGGCTCTCTGTAGCGCGCTCTCTCTCTGTAGCGCTCTCTCTCTCTGTAGCGGGCTCTTGCTCTCTCTCTGTAGTGGGCTCTCTCTCTCGGGGGCTCTCTCTCTGTAGCGCTCTCTCTCTGTAGCGGACTCTCTGTAGCGCTCTCTCTCTGTAGCGGACTCTCTGTAGCGCGCTCTCTCTCTGTAGCGCTCTCTCTCTGTAGCGCTCTCTCTCTGTAGCGCTCTCTCTCTGTAGCGCTCTCTCTCTCTCTGTAGCGGGCTCTCTCTCTGTAGCGGGCTCTCTCTCTCGGGGGCTCTCTCTGTAGCGCTCTCTCTCTCTCTGTAGCGGGCTCTCTCTCTGTAGCGGGCTCTCTCTCTGTAGCGGGCTCTCTCTCTGTAGCGCGCTCTCTCTCTGTAGCGCGCTCTCTCTCTGTAGCGCGCTCTCTCTCTGTAGCGCTCTCTCTCTCTGTAGCGCCTTCTCTCTCTCTGTAGCGGGCTCTCTCTCTGTAGCGGGCTCTCTCTCTGTAGCGGGCTCTCTCTCTGTAGCGGGCTCTCTCTCTCTGTAGCGGGCTCTCTCTCTCTCTGTAGCGGGCTCTCTCTCTCTCTGTAGCGGGCTCTCTCTCTCTGTAGCGGGCTCTCTCTCTCTGTAGCGGGCTCTCTCTCTCTGTAGCGGGCTCTCTCTCTCTGTAGCGGGCTCTCTGTAGGGGGCTCTCTGTAGCGGGCGCTCTCTCTGTAGCGGGCGCTCTCTCTGTAGCGGGCGCTCTCTCTGTAGCGGGCGCTCTCTCTGTAGCGGGCACTCTCTCTGTAGCAGGCTCTCTCTCTGTAGCGCTCTCTCTCTGTAGGGGGCTCTCTCTGTAGCGGGCGTTCTCTCTGTAGCGGGCGTTCTCTCTATAGCGGGCTCTCTCTATAGCGGGCTCTCTCTTTAGCGGGCTCTCTCTTTAGCGGGCTCTCTCTTTAGCGGGCTCTCTCTTTAGCGGGCTCTCTCTTTAGGGGGCTCTCTCTCTGTAGCTCTCTCTCTGTAGCGGGCTCTCTCTGTAGCGGGTTCTCTCTCTGTAGCGGGTTCTCTCTCTGTAGCGGGCGCTCTCTCTGTAGCGCTCTCTCTCTGTAGCGCTCTCTCTCTCTGTAGCGCTCTCTCTCTCTGTAGCGCTCTCTCTCTGTAGCGCGCTCTCTCTCTGTAGCGCGCTCTCTCTCTCTCGGGGGCTCTCTCTGTAGTGCTCTCTCTCTCTCTCTCTCTCTGTAGCGCGCTCTCTCTCTCTCGGGGGCTCTCTCTGTAGCGGGCTCTCTCTCTCTCTCTCTCTCTCTCTCTGTAGCGCGCTCTCTCTCTCTGTAGCGCGCTCTCTCTCTCTCTGTAGGGCGCGCTCTCTCTCTCTGTAGGGCGCTCTCTCTCTCTGTAGCGCGCTCTCTCTCTGTAGCGCGCTCTCTCTCTGTAGCGCGCTCTCTCTCTCTGTAGCGCTCTCTCTCTGTAGGGCGCTCTCTCTCTGTAGCGCGCTCTCTCTGTAGCGGGGCTCCTATCTGTTAGGTCATTTTTGTGTGGGAGAACTGCACTGCTTCTGAAAGAAGGAGATTTTCTGAGATCTGCCCCCAATCTTACACCTCCCTAGAGTCCTTACCTATTGCTTGCAGTGCTTACCAGTCCAGTACACAGCACATCCTCCTCGCCTGCATTACCATCTCATGTGTCTGGGGCACTACAAATCCAAGCATGCCAAGAGAGGGGCGGCAGCAGCAATATCATGGATCAGGCTGATTTTCAGAAGTAAAGTGCCGGTGTATTTGTGCAGTGTGTCTGTATACTATGTGTAATCAATATATATTTGATCATATACATATATTTATTGTGCTTGATGGTCTTAAGGTTTTTATTATGTATATATTTTTTATAATAAGTAGTGAGCACATTTGGTGTGGAAGTGCTCTGGAGTATTATTTCTGTGTTAATAATGGAAAAACTGTGGTGGAGTGATGGGGGAGGGAGATGGGAGAGATGGGAAGAGTGGGGAGTGAGTAAGGAATGGAAGTATAGATTGGGTGACAGACAGATGAAGGGATGGAGCAAAGGATGGTGGGAGAGAGTTATGGAAAGAGGGAGAGACAGAATAATAGAGGGATAAAAGTGATGGCGAGTAGAAAGGGTTGAAGGATAAAGGGCACAAGGATTGCTGGATGGACAGTATGATGGAGGGAGGGAGGGAGCAAGAGATAAAAGGATGGAGTTATGGAAAGATGAAAGGAGGGAGGGTTAGAGTAACGGAGGAATAAAAGTGATGGACGGTGAAGAGGTTGGAGGGACCTGCAACAGAGGGATGGAGACAGGAGGAGGTGATGGAGGAGGTGAAGGAGGGAATGGAGACGGGAGGAGGTGAAGGAGGGATGGAGACGGGAGGAGGTGAAGGAGGGAATGGAGACGGGAGGAGGTGAAGGAGGGATGGAGACGGGAGGAGGTGAAGGAGGTGATGGAGACGGGAGGAGGTGATGGAGACG
Organism: Pelophylax lessonae; assembly: GCF_965119305.1. Classification (NCBI taxonomy): domain Eukaryota; kingdom Metazoa; phylum Chordata; class Amphibia; order Anura; family Ranidae; genus Pelophylax; species Pelophylax lessonae. The sequence continues at coordinate 238,500,371 of NC_138777.1, read as the reverse complement.
GGAGGAGGTGATGGAGACGGGAGGAGGTGATGGAGACGGGAGGAGGTGATGGAGGGATGGAGACGGGAGGAGGTGAAGGAGGGATGGAGACGGGAGGAGGTGAAGGAGGGATGGAGACGGGAGGAGGTGAAGGAGGGATGGAGACGGGAGGAGGTGAAGGAGGGATGGAGACGGGAGGAGGTGAAGGAGGGATGGAGACGGGAGGAGGTGAAGGAGGGATGGAGACAGGAGGAGGGAATGGAGGTGAAGGAGGGATGGAGACAGGAGGAGGGAATGGAGACGGGAGGAGGTGAAGGAGGGAATGGAGACGGGAGGAGGGAATGGAGACGGGAGGAGGGAATGGAGACGGGAGGAGGTGAAGGAGGGATGGAGACGGGAGGAGGTGATGGAGACGGGAGGAGGTGAAGGAGGTAATGGAGACGGGAGGAGGTGAAGCAATTTACAAATACCTCAATGGTGATCTCTGCATAGAAAAAAATCTATTCAGTCGCAAGGATTGCATGAGGACGCGAGGACATACAATGCGATTAGAGGAGAAGCGTTTTAACCTTAGGCAACGCAGGGGGTTCTTAACTGTTAGGGCTACAAGATTGTGGAATTCTCTACCACAAGAGGTGGTTTCTGCGGGTAGTATGGTGGCTTTCAAAAGACTTAGACTTACATCTCAAGGATCAGAACATTCAGGGGTATGAGAGATGATTACGGCCACACACACCTACACAGGGGGAACTGGATGGACTATTGTCTTTATTCAAACTTAACTACTATGTAACTATTTGAGGGATGGAGACAGGAGGAGGGATGGAGGCAGGAGGTGAAGGATGGATGGAGGCAGGAGTTGATGGCGTTAGCAGGTGTGGTCCCTTCATCCGGAGGTGTTTCATCAGTTGTCTCCGGTGGGGCATCCCTGAGTTGGATCTGTTGGCGTCTCCGCTCAACAGAAAGGTGCAGAGCTTTGTGGCTCAGTCACGGGATCCTCTGGCGGACACTACAGACACGCTGGTGGCCCCAAGGGGGCAGGATTGTCTGATTTACGCCTTCCCTCCTTTCAAGCTTCTGCCAAGACTTCTATGCAGGATCGAGGCAGAAGGGATTCGGGTCATCTTAGTGGCCCTGGACTGGCCTCACCAGGCTTTGTACAACGATCTGGTCCTGCTGGATGCCGATGTTCCTTGGAAGCTTCCTCCCAGGGAGGATCTGCTGTCTCAAGGACCAATCTTCCATCCTGCTTTACAGTCACTGGCTTTGACAGCTTGGCTGTTGAACGCCAGGTGCTGATGGATAGAGGTTTATCTGAGTCTGTGATTCCAACGCTGTTAAAAGCTAGGCAATCTACTTCTAGGTAGATCTACCATCGTACGTGGAAGACTTGCATTGCGTGGTGTGAGTCTCTTGAGGTTCATTCTGGGTGTCTCGAATCTTAACGTTCCTTCAACGGGGAGTTGAACAGAAATTTTCAACAGAAATTGGCCTTGAGTAACATCAAGAGCCAGGTGTCGGCTTTGGCAGTCTTCTTCGAATGACCCTTGGGCCACACACTCCCTGGTGCGTACCTTTCTTCATGGGTCAGACATTTGGTTCCTCCAGTGCAGTCTATGTTACCGCCTTGGGACCTCCAATTTGGTGCTTTCGGTTCTCCAGAAGCCTCCCTTTGAGAATCTTCAGGAGATTCCCTTGCTTGCACTGTCTAAGAAGGTGGCTTTTTTGGTCGCTATCACCTCTGTGAGCAGGGTGTCTGAACTGGCGGTGTTATCCTGTCGTTCACCTTACTTGGTGGTTCTTCACCCCTGTCCATTCCTCCCAAAGGTTGTCTCTGATTTTCATTTGAATGAAGACATTGTGTTGCCTTCCCTGTGTCCCAGGCCTAAACATCCGAAGAAAATTGCTTTGCATGCCTTGGATGTGTTTTGGGCAAACATCTCTTTTTCTTCTTTCTCCTTTCTCTTTATTCCTTTCTCTCCTCCTTCTTTTTTTTTTTTTTATACACGGTTTTGTTACCCCCGACTGATGATTCTATCGATTACTCATTGCTGGGATATCCCGGTTTACTGTTAGAGCCCATTCACACTAGGGCGACTTATGAGGCGACTTGTGTCGCCCCAGGTCGCTTGACATAACAAAAGCAATGTTAATCAATGAGTGCCATCTTAATTGGCACTACTGAAGTCGCTCCGACTTCAGAAAAGGGTCCTGTAATACTTTGAGGCGACCTGTGATCCGACTTGTCCCATAGACTTCAATGGGAGTCGCCTCCTTATCTTAATTGAAGCGACTTGTGATCCAACTTTCCATAAAAATGGTATTGAACAAGAAAAAAAGAGCATTTTTCTTATAATTTTTATTAGAACATGAATACAGGTCTAAAAAGTGTCCCTGTGAAGTTTCAGCTCTGTAGCATGCCCAAAACCCCCCAAAAAATTAGCATATTTCTTATTAGAACATTAATACGGCTTCTCTCAACCTGGCTTTTTTTCTTGCAGGCATTTTTTGAGGCAGGCATGACTTTTTTTGGATTTAGTGTCTGGGGGGGTCTAAAAAGTGTCCCTGTGAAGTTTCAGCTCTGTAGCATGTCCAGAACCCCCCCAAAAATTAGCATATTTCTTATTAGAACATTAATACGGCTTCTCTCCACCTGGCTTTTTTTCTTGCAGGCATTTTTTGAGGCAGGCATGACTTTTTTTGGATTTAGTGTCGGGGGGGGGGGGGGGGGTCTAAAAAGTGTACCTGTGAAGTTTCAGCTCTGTAGCATGTCCAGAACCCACACTGAACCCACTGAACCCACACTGCTGTATTAATAATTATAAGAAAAATGCTTTTTTTTTCTGGTTCTGGACATGCTATAGAGCTGAAACTTCACAGGTACACTTTTTCGACCCCCCCAGACACTAAATCCAAAAAAAGTCATGCCTGCCTCAAAAAATGCCCGATAAATGCCTGCAAGAAAAAAAGCCAGGTGGAGAGAGACCGTATTAATGTTCTAATAAAAATTATAAGAAAAATGCTCTTTTTTTGGGGGTTCTGGACATGCTACAGAGCTGAAACTTCACAGGTACACTTTTTAGACCCCCCAGACACTAAAGACATGCCTGCCTCCAAAGACGCCCAAAAAATGCCTGATAAATGCCAGCAAAAAAAAGGAAAGGGAAATTAGGTCACAACACATCATATTCTGATTGGCCAAATACAAAGTCGTCGCGCTAGAAGTCGCCCCTTATGAGGCGACTTTAGTGGTCGCGGCAGTGTGAACCGGCTCTTAGGAGATTCCATGTTTACAAACAACTTGAAGAAAATACATTCCTGTGCTGGAATTTGATCTTAGTCCCGGTTCACATTTGTTCGCAGTGCGCTCTGAATTACATGCGATCTCTGTGATCGCACAATTGTGAACTGGGGCTTATACCTGTTTGCACTATTATTCAAAAATTGTGCCCATTTTGATATTATCCTATTACCCCCATGAAAAATAATTGAAATATAAATACCACCAAAAGAAACCTCTATTTGTGTGAATTAAATGATAAAAATGTCATATGGGTGCAGTGTTGCATGACTGCACAATTGCCATTCAAAGTGTGACAGCCCTGAAAGCTGAAATCTAGCCTGGGCAGGAATTGGGGGGGGGGGGGGGGGGGGGTGCCCGGTATTGAAGGGGTTATTGACCTTTTTGTGTGACTATTTTGCTGTTCTAGAAGAATTCATATTTAGTTGTCTGTCTGACATATGGAGATTACATTATATTTCCATATTTCCAAGGAATGTTGGTTGATTTTACATGCGTGCGGGAGATAAATCCGGAGGGATGCAGTAATTCCACCCTTGCCTGATATAAAAATAAGACCACATTTACAAATGGAAAAATCTTCATGCAGCGGATAGAACGTTGCTTTAAATAAGGGGCCAGTGAGGGACTTCTAAGAAAATGATTTCATACTTGTATATACAGAGACTGTGCTGACCCCCCCCCCCCCCCCAACAACGAGCCTATGGAGGGGCTGGGAACTGTTTGTGAATTTTTCTCAGTTTGGTAATCTACTAAAAGTGTTTTGAAATCCCTGAAAATGTAGGGTTTATGCACACGGACAGAAATAAATGAAGTTTAAAGAACAATAAACTGGCCCTTTGTTTAGAAAGTTTGGTGACCCCTGGTTTATAGTATTTTAAAACCATGTTCAGGGGCAAAAAAATTAATTTTACACCTGTATGCGCATAAACGTGAATAGACGCCTACAGTGCATCTGGAAAGTACTCACAGCGCTTCACTTTTTCCATTTTCCACATTTTATGTTACAGCCTTATTCCAAAATGGATCAAATTCATTATTTTCCTCAAAATTCTACAAACAATCCCCCATAATGACCACGTGAGAGAAGTTTGTTTTGAAACCTTTGCAAATTTAATAAAAATGAAGAAAATCCCATGTACATAAGTATTTACACCCTTTGCTCAATACTTTGGTGAAGCTCCTTTGGCACCAATTCCAGCCTCCAGTATTTCTGAGTATGATGCTACAAGCTTGGCACTCCTATTTTTGGGCAGTTTCTCCCATTCTTCTTTGCAGGACCTCTCAAGCTCCATCAGATTGGATGGGGGAGGGTCGGTGCACAGCCATTTTCAGATCTCTCCAGAGATGTTCAATCGGGTTCAAGTCTGGGCTCTGGCTGGGCCACCCAAGGACATTCACAGAGTTGTCCCGTAGCCACTCCTTTGTTATCTTGGCTGTGTGCTTAGGGTCGTTGTCCTGTTGGAAGATGAACCTTCACCCCAGTCTGAGGTGCAGAGTGCTCTGGAGAAGGTTTTCATCAAGGATGTCTCTGTACATTGCTGTATTCATCTTTCCCTCCATCCTGACTAGTCTCCCAGTTCCTGCCACTGAAAAACATCCCCACAGCATGATGCTGCCACCACCATGCTTCACTGTAGGGATGGTATTGGCCAGGTGATGATCCAGACATGACGCTTGCCATTCAGGTTGAAGAGTTCAATCTTTGTTTCATCAGAGCAGAGAATTTTGTTTCTCATTGTCAGAGTTCTTCTCATGCCTTTTGGCAAACTCCAGGTGGGCTGTCATGTGCCTTTTACTGAGGAGTGGCTTCCATCTGGCCACACCCATACCGGCCTGATTGGTGGAGTGCTGCAGAGATGGTTGTTCTTCTGGAAGGTTCTCCTCTCTCCACAGAGAAACGCTGGAGCTCTGTCAGAGTGACCATCGGGTTCTTGGTCACCTCCCTGACTAAGGCCCCCCCGCCATTCACTGCATCTTCCAAGGAAGAGTGACATGCTTGTTTGCCTCATCAAGGCCTCGACAACTAGAGAGGCAGCCTTTAGATTCTTCACATCCTTATCTCTGAATGTATAGAGGTTGGCCATCTTGCTCAGAAGGAAGGTAGATCTCGCAACCTTGCTCCACTCATCCAAAATTTATATCTCTTATTTCTGTTAGGAATGGGAAATTGGAACCCTCTCTCTAGAGGTGCTTAAGGATCTACCTCTTGCTTTGCAGGAGACTCTACAGGTTCTGCTGGTGTAAATGCCGTCTTTGATTGCCTTGACCAAAGGCGTCACAAGGGCAAAGGGACTCCTCTTGTTCTGCCTCACTGTCTGGGTCTTCATAGATGAATGGCTTGGTTAGGACATTTCCAGTTCTTCCTAGCTGTCCATAGTGGGAGAACACGCCGTAACGGCTGTTGGAATTTGCGTGTGGCTTGTACCCCCTCTTTAAGGGTTTACTGCACTACGCGCCTCACCAGAGATTCCATTTGCTGGAAATCACCATTTCCCTTTTTCCAACCGCCTGGGCTTAGTATGGTTCACACAGAGACTTACCCTCTGGGACCTGCATGCTCTTTACTTGGAGCGGCTGACATGGCGGTGAATATGTTGCCTAAAGGAGGATTCAGAGCTTTTGCTATGAAGGCTGGACCATGATGGTTACCAATGACGACTAAATCTGGAAGAAGAATGTTGATGTAGTGACCCAATGCGGTCTTTAATCTCCTGCCGTGTATTGTCAATCTGACCTAGGACTTCAAAACCTAAAGGGAAAACAAAATAGGGAAGAAACGAAAGGGTTAAAAACCCAAAAGGAGTTTCCAGGCAAGCAAGGAAAGGGTTAAACAGATCCTCATCCGCACTACACAAGGGCTGGCCACAAGGTGGGGGGACGGTGATGACATCCGTGGTGTGTAAACTGCACAGACAGCCACCCTGCACAGGTGAGAACCATCAGGATCCCGAACACAGGCAGCACACAGGGGTGTTATTGCAGACCATATACCTGTGATTGCACGCAGCATTTAGGGAAACTGCTGCAAGCTGCCCACAGAGTAATCCCAATATCAGTGCTGACCGCTGATTGACTTTCTCCACCTTAATGACACCACCGCCGCCCACAGCACACATGTGCTGAGTCCCTGGGCAGGAGCAACCCAGGGGACGCCAGGCCAGGAGAGAGAGCAGCTGCTTGGAACACAAAAGGAAGACACTAGAGGGAAGAAAAACAGACAAACACAAACTGCTGCCATGGACTATGCAATATAAAAGTTTACATCACTGCACACGGCATCCCCACAACCACGCCTGGATCCAGAGGACGCTGCTGCATGGGTCCAGGGCGTTTATGGCCTCCTGCTAATAGCAAGGCTCTTAGGCTGTACTGCCGCTTTGCCTGCCAATAGCCAAGCTTAAGCGCTTCATGGCACCGCATCCATTGCCCTTCTTTACCCCGCTAATAGCTGGGGACTCCACATGGCACTGAATCCATCGCCCTTCTCCATCCCACTAATAGTTGGGGACTCCACATGGCACCGAATCCATCGCCCTTCTCCACCCCGCTAATAGTTGGGGACTCCACATGGCGCTGAATCCATCGCCCTTCTCCACCCCACTAATAGTTGGGGGTTGCTGAAGACTCTACGTGGCACCGAATCCATCGCCCTCTATTAGCGGGGGTGGAGAAGGGCGATAGGTTCAGTGCTGCTCTTAGCTGGGGACTGAGACTCCACATGTCACTGAACCCATCGCCTTTCTCCACCCCACTAATAGCTAGAGACTCCACATGGCACCGCATCCATCGCCCTTCTCCACCCCACTATTAGTTGGGAACTCCACATGGCACCGCATCCATCGCCCTTCTCCACCCCACTATTAGTTGGGGACTCCACATGGCACCGCATCCATCGCCCTTCTCCACCCCACTATTAGTTGGGAACTCCACATGGCACCGCACCCATCGCCCTTCTCCACCCCACTATTAGTTGGGGACTCCACATGGCACCGCATCCATCGCCCTTCTCCACCCCACTATTGGGGACTCCACATGGCACCGCATCCATCGCCCTTCTCCACCCCACTATTAGTTGGGGACTCCACATGGCACCGCATCCATCGCCCTTTTCCACCCCACTATTAGTTGGGGACTCCACATGGCACCGCATCCATCGCCCTTCTCCACCCCACTATTGGGGACTCCACATGGCACCGCATCCATCGCCCTTCTCCACCCCACTATTAGTTGGGGACTCCACATGGCACCGCATCCATCGCCCTTCTCCACCCCACTATTAGTTGGGGACTCCACATGGCACCGCATCCATCGCCCTTCTCCACCCCACTATTAGTTGGGGACTCCACATGGCACCGCATCCATCGCCCTTCTCCACCCCACTATTAGTTGGGGACTCCACATGGCACCGCATCCATCGCCCTTCTCCACCCCACTATTAGTTGGGGACTCCACATGGCACCGCATCCATCGCCCTTTTCCACCCCACTATTCGTTGGGAACTCCACATGGCACCGCATCCATCGCCCTTCTCCACCCCACTATTAGTTGGGAACTCCACATGGCACCGCATCCATCGCCCTTCTCCACCCCACTAATAGCTGGAGACTGGGGACTCCATATGTCTTCCGGGGTACATCTTCCTGAACATCCAGGCCTCGATGGTGGACACTTCATCCAAGGTAGGACTTTAAACCATTCTGGTCCTTAGGAGGAGGACAAAAAAGGAACATGGCCTCTGACTCAGAACAAAGGTTTATGGGAGTGGGATCCAATAGGGGAGGAGTGGAGGCGGGGTTAACCCATACGTATGCTGCCCTAGAGTCTGTCAGGAAAGATATTTTTTTTTTCTTCTGTTGATCAGAGTTCAGTTCCAGGGACAAATGTTTCTGGGGAGGGATTGATCCAGGGACCCTGGAAATCTCAAGTCTCTCTTATTCCAGTTTTCAGGAATCTCCTCTGTGCTGTGTATTCCTTGCACTGAGCCGTGTCATGCACAGACAGGCCAGTTTTCATTGCAGGGCTGGGATAAGAGGTGGGCAGGAGGGGGCGGCTGCCCCGGACACTCTGTTATCATGGGGAGGGGGAGATGCCGCAAGGAGATTGGGAGGAGGGTGCTAAAGAGTACAAATTGTTCTGGGGGGGAGTAGGGATGATAGTGGGGTATTTATGCTCGGAGCAGGTATGGGGGGGGGGATTTGTGCTGGGAGGGAGGGATTTAGAGTGAGGGGGGAGGATGTGTACTGGGAGGGGAAATTTTAAGGTGTAAGGGGTAGAGGATTTGTACTGGGAGTGATTTATTTTTTATTCTTTTTTTGGGGGGGGGGTCTATTTGTGCAAGGGGATTTAGAGTGGGGGGGGGATGTGTACTGGGAGGGGAAGCTTGAGGGGGTAGAGGATTTCTGGTAGGAGTGACTATTTGGGGGGAATCCAATATGTGCAGGGGGGATTTGGAGTGGGGAGAGAATGTGTACTGTGAGAGGATTTTTGAGGTGTAGAGGATATGTGGTAGGAGTGATCTTGTTTTTTTTTTTTTTTTTTTTTTTTTGGGGGGGGGGGGGGCGGTCAATTTGTGCAGGGGGAGGATGTGTACTGGGAGGGAAAGTTTTTGAGGTGTAGAGGATTTGTGGTAGGATGAGTGATTTTTTTGGGGGGTCAATATGTGCAGGGGGAATTTGGAGTGGGGGTGTGTGTACTGGGAGGGAACATTTTGAGGTGTAGAGGATTTGTGGTAGGAGTGATATTTTTTTTTTTTTTGGAGGGGGGGTCAATATGTGCAGGGGGGATTTGTAGTGGGGGGGGATGTGTACTGGGAAGGGAAGTTTGAGGGGTAGAGAATTTGTGGTCAGAGAAGTGATGTTGTGTTTTTTTTTTTTTTTTTTTTTTTTTTTTTTTTTTGGGGGGTGGGGGTCGATTTGCATGGGGGGGATTTGCAGAGAGAACAGATTTGGGATGGGGGGGGGCAAAGATTTGTGCTGGGAGGGGGGAATTCAGCATAGGGGTTGGTTTGTTCTAGGAGGAAGGGGGAATTTATGTTCAGGGGGTAAGCATGCAGATTAGTGCTCCCAACTTTTTTTTTTTTTTGGGGGGGGGGTCAATATGTGCAGGGGGGATTTGGAGTGGGGGGGCGGGGTAGAATGTGTACTGGGAGGGGCAGTTTGAGGGGTATAGAATTTGTGGTCGGAGTAGTGTTTTTTTTTTTTTTTTTTTTTTGTTTTTTGGGGGGTATGTGGAGTGGGGGGGGGGGGAGAAGATGTGTTCTGGGAGGGGAAATTTTAAGGGGTAGAGGAATTGTGCTGGGAGGAGTGATCTTTTTTTTTTATTTGGGGGGGGGGGGGGGAGATTTGTGGAGAGAACAGATTGGTGCATGCAGATTAGTGCTCAATTTTTTTTTTTTTTTGGGGGGGGGGGGTTTTTGGTGACACATAATGCTCATACATCTTGGGGGGAGCGCGGTTTGGCATGTTCACCACCGGGGCTCTAGGTGATGTCTCCTTGTTATATTTTATTTGCACTGTGAAGCCCCCCCCCCCTGTTTATTCTCTGCTCCCCCCCCCCCCCCCCCCCTACAGATTGCTGAAGAGGAAGCGGAGGCCGTTGATCACTTCCCCCCCTCGATCCGCAGAGCTTCCTCCACTTCTCATCGCTGTGAGCACAGAGAACGCACAGCCCTGGCATGGACAGGATGTCGGTCACTGAACTATTCTCTGGCATCCCGCTGCCAGGACATCTGCACACCCCGGAGTCCCTCCAATACGCCCTGGACTTCCAGTTCAAGGAAGGCGATGTGCTGATTGTCACCTATCCCAAGTCAGGTGAGATTACACCTTCTGATCACAGCCTCTCTGCAACTCTTCAACTACAATTCCCATCATGCATTGCTAACATGTCTGCTTTTTAGGCTACACTACAACACGCATACAAACATGCCTGCAGTGCATTGCGTTTTGGTGCATTTCCATGCGCTTTTTGACAGGTTTTTTGCATGTTTTTTGTTTCAGAGGCACGCATCCTCTGACCTGTTATGGGTGAGGGGCACGGTGCATATTGACACATTTACATGCGTTTCTGTGTGTTGCAGTGCGTTGTCATGCAAATATGTTGCAGAAAATCGCACTGCTATGGAACGCAGAGAAACGCCGCACTCTGGTGTGACCAGACACCTAGGAAACCATTGTTTTCTGACTGTCATTGCAGTTACCTGCATCTTTCCATGCAGAAAAACCCACGCCTGCACATAGTATAGGGAATAGTATGATCACCAACCCTCACACTGACCTTCCTTGTCACCCCCCCCCAACCCTCTCACTGACCCTCCTTGTCACCCCCCCAACCCTCTCACTGACCTTCCTTGTCACCCCCCAACCCTCTCACTGACCGTCCTTGTCACCCCCCCAACCCTCACACTGACCTTCCTTGTCACCCCCCAACCCTCTCACTGACCGTCCTTGTCACCCCCCCAACCCTCTCACTGACCTTCCTTGTCACCCCCCCAACCCTCTCACTGACCTTCCTTGTCACCCCCCCAACCCTCTCACTGACCTTCCTTGTCACCCCCCAACCCTCTCACTGACCGTCCTTGTCACCCCCCCAACCCTCTCACTGACCTTCCTTGTCACCCCCCCAACCCTCTCACTGACCCTCCTTGTCACCCCCCCAACCCTCACACTGACCTTCCTTGTCGCCCCCCCAACCCTCACACTGACCTTCCTTGTCACCCCCCCCCCCCCCCCAACCCTCACACTGACCTTACTTGTCACCCCCCCCAACCCTCACACTGACCCTCCTTGTCACCCTGAACCCTCACACTGACCTTCCTTGTCACCCCCCCAACCCTCACACTGACCTTCCTTGTCACCCCCCCAACCCTCACACTGACCTTCCTTGTCACCCCCCCAACCCTCACACTGACCTTCCTTGTCACCCCCCCCCAACCCTCACACTGACCCTCCATGTCACCCCCCAACCCTCACACTGACCCTCCCTGTCACCCCCCAACCCTCACACTGACCCTCCCTGTCACCCCCATTCCTCACACTGACCCTCCCTGTCACCCCCATCCCTCACACTGACCTTCCTTGTCACCCCCCCAACCCTCACACTGACCCTCCTTGTCACCCCCCCAACCCTCTCACTGACCCTCCATGTCACCCCATCTCTCACACTGACCCTCCATGTCACCCCCATCTCTCACACTGACCCTCCTTGTCACCCCCCTCCAACCCTCACACTGACCTTCCTTGTCACCCCCCAACCCTCACACTGACCTTCCCTGTCACCCCCATCCCTCACACTGACCTTCCTTGTCACCCCCCCCCCAACCCTCACACTGATGTCTCTTTGCTTGATTGTGCTGTCTTTTTTCTGTATTGTGCTGTCTCTTTGCTGAATATATGGGAATGTCTCTTTGCTGGATTGGGATGCTGAATATATGGGGATGTATTTTTGCTGGATTGGATTCATTTTCATATATTAAGTTGTAAGAGTGTTAAAATAAAAGTGGGTGCACTGAATGACTCAATGGGATGGCCAGCGGGCGGATTCGGTGGGACGGCCAGAGGGCCGGCCCTGGGGAATGTTGGTTGTCAGGCCTGGAGGATCCCAGGCCTAAAGCTGTGTAAGGGGCCCCAACATTTCTGACGGCTGCCCTGTACATCATTGTTGCCTAGCTGAAAATGGCTGGGGATGGGGGGGTCGGACAAAAAAAAAAAAATGTAAACCACAAAAAAAAAAAGAAAAAAAGAGGGGGGGGGGGGGGATGTGGGTTTGTTTCACAATGCGGTAGAGGGGAGGCGGCCAGGAAGGTAGGCTCACCGGAAAAAGTAAATTTCTGCTTAAGTTATGTAACCTGAGGTTCTGGTGAAATTTTTTAGAGACCTGAGTGTTGAAATAAGCGTCAGCATCATTATTTGAACCTCAGACATATTTGTCAATGTATATATTATTATTCGTTAACACAATATGGATCTACAAGTAGCATCCAGAAGTTTGTATTCAAAGTCACAGCAGAAGAGTGCAAAGGGTTTGGTCCATGCAGGACCCCTTCATAAGGCTCAAAACTTTGCACTCTACTGCCAAGTGTATGTAAAGCCAAAACCTGTTTATGTATCCAGAACAAATTCCCCGCTGCAAGATTTCCCCTTACCTCTTGTTCTGGGAACAACTCTAAAATTTTGGATTTCCTCTTCCTTTTATTCTCATTGACATTGGCCATTAGTAAAAATTGAGGGACCATCCCCCCCCAATGTGAACAAAGATGGTAATAAAAAAAAAATTGACAGAGGGTCTAATCTTTCACAACTCTATATTAAAAAAAAAAAAAAAAGCAGAAGGTCCCTAATAATGGAAATATTGCAGCAGAGACCTGCTGGGACTTTTCTGGAATAAAAAAAAAAAACGTGTCTGTCTCCACATACCTTGGTACTGGAATAAATGAACTCCAGCGCACGTGTGGAGTAACGTGTTTCTGACCCGGCCAATCAAAATGGTCAAAGGCTCCGTGTCTGAATGGACATGTAGCGCCCTCCTAGGTAGGTGCTAGGAAAAAGCATTTATATGGCCCTGTCTGCTTATCAGGGGAGTCTAGGCTGTCATGTGTTTCCAGGGGTATCTATTGAGTCTGGGGAGTCTCCGCACTGTATCCAATGAGGGCTCTTGTTGAGCAGTGGAGGAAACCTGGCCAATAGCATCCTGGGACTTTATATCTATCTCAGTGGGCAGAGTCTGCCGCAATGCATCCTGGGATGGGGTAGAAGTTTGAGGGGAGCACATGACAGAGCATCTTTGGTGGGAAATAGAGTCCCAGGAGGAGGGTGACGGCTGTCTCTCCTCCTGTCAGCGGTAGTGAAGGTGTCCAGGGAAGTTGGCCTAGAGGACAGAGGTTGAGCTGAGCTGCAGAGAGGGATCCAGAGTGCTGTGGACCGAGTGGAGCTGCTGGGCAGAAGTTTTTGGGGAAAAACAGTATCATGAGTACTTGAAACTGCCCAGGGGTCTGCCTAGGAGAGGGGACCACTCCAGAGTCAGCTAACCAGAAGAGAGGTCTAGAGGAAAGGGGTTGCCTGTGTCTAGACCCTGAAGAGAAGTGAGAGGAAAAAGGGGGCACCGGTGTGGGCCCTGAAGTGTTCAGCAGTGTATGCAGATAGCTACCTCAGCAAGGAGTGCTTAACCACTTGCCGACTGCCGCAAGTACATATACTGCGGCGGTCAGCCCTGTGCAGACAAAGTGACGTATGGGTACGTCACTCGCCTGCGAGCCAATAGGGGGCGATCGCGCGCCACCGTCCCCGCTCGTTCACGGGCATCCCCGCATGAGTGACCGGCGGCTCTGATGTCCGCCGACCATTCGCGATCTCCCACTGGAGAGAAAGGCAGACGGCTGATGTAAACAAAGCCGCAGTGCCGAATCACAAAATAGGCCCTGGTCTTTGAGCAGCCAAATCCTCCGGGGCTTAAGTTGTTAATGCAGCTTAAAGAGGACTTCTTTAGTGAAAAAGCAGTCAAAAGGCAGTTCAGAGTTAACAGACATCAGACCAGCGTTGACCGGCATCCTGCCAGCGTCAAGTAGCGCCAATCAGCATTTTTCAAGTGTCTCTGTCAAGTTAAATATAGTTGAGCCAAAGGAGTATCCCACTCATTCCCTTCTCCTATCCACGTTACAAAATAAATACAAAAAACCCAAAGATACTGGACTGGTCATTGTCTCAGTGCTCACACTTGGGGAAGCATGCACAAAGGTACTTTTGTTGCACCCGGTGAGTGACCCAGGGGGACCCATATACAGCAAAACGGCTGGGAATCCTGCTACAGACACATGGAGCTTTGACTAGGCTTGGTTGCTATGGGGGCTCTTGACAGGAGGGAGCGGCCAGGAGCACAGAAGAGGGACCCGGGAAGAGGAGGATGGGGGCCGCTCTGTGCAAAACCAACTGCCCAGAGGAGGGAAGTGTAACCTGTTTGCTATTTGTTTTTGTTAAAAAAAATAAAAAAATAACATTCACTTTAAAAAAAACGAAGAACACATGCCATAAATCAAAGACTAATCAATACAAAGGGTACAGTACAGGGGGGTCAGAAGGGCACAATACTGGGATCAGGAGGGCACAGTATAGGTTCTGAGATGCTTCTCAGGATACTGCCATCCCAGGACAGCTTAGTAAAAAGAGTGATTGTTCTGGCAGATCTGGGACAGTTGGAAAGTATGATGAAATTCAAGATTATCATTGGGCCCCCATGCACCTGGGGCCCCTGGGCAGTGCCCATGCAATAGGATAGCCCGGCAAATGAGTGAGATTGCGTCTCGCAGGACCAGATGCCACGTGGCATGGTCCTTCAATCAGCCCTGTGCAAAGTCCATTCTAGCCAGTGGCGGCCCGTCCATTGGGGGCACAGAGGCGCCGCCCCCCCCCCCCCCCATCCGGGCCCCTATTTTACATGCAGGGCGGAGGCTGCATGGATTCCAAAGGAGTTTTTTTTTTTTTTTTAAGCACGTGATTAGAGCCAGAGGCTCTAATAGGCTTCAAAAAAGGTGGGCTCGGGGCGCAGAGCACTGCGCCTAGCCAATCAGGAAGCAGGTTGTGAGACCCCTTTCCTGATTGGCTGAAAAGAGAAGCAATTTTATTGGCGCATGGCCGGAGGAGGTAAGAATGCTGGCAGCCAGTCGGCCGTCCCGCTGAAGGTGGGGGGTGGGTGGTGTAGTGTATTTGGCTGGCCGTCCCGCTTGGGGGGGGGGGGGTAGTCTATCTGCCTGCTGGCCAGGTGGGGGTGGTGGTGGATTTGCTGCCTCCCCCCCCCCCCCCCCAAATTATCATGCACCAGCTGTCACTGATTCTAGCCCTCAATCCTGGAACCTCTAAAGCCTGTAGAGCAGTTGTATAGTCCATGGGCTGTCTAAGAACCACAGCCCTGCACCCCCTGCTCTCCAATGTCTGATCCACATTCCAGCTTCCCTAATGGTCACTTCCTCTCCAGGGATTGGCTGGTACCAGAGAACTATTCAGGCTGGCTAATATGGAAATGCTTGTAATTATACTTCAGTATCCCATAGTAACATCTGATACAAAGCGCTACAAACACTGAGACAGCAGACTTTGTGAAAATTAATATTTGTGTCATTCTCAAAACTTTTGCCCACAGCGGTACCTTTTTAGAACCACTTCAATTTTACTATTCCTGCCAATAATAACAATATAACCACGGCATGTGACTTTGACAAGTGTTTTTTTTTTTTTTTTCCTCCTTACGTAACAACTCTTCTAACTTGAACTTACTATATTTTAGGCACAACATGGATGCAAGAGATCTTGACGCTAATCTACAGCCAAGGCGATACAGAGATTGCTATGACTGTACCCAACTGGGAGCGGGCCCCTTGGCTGGAACACACATACTTTAAGGATACCCTGAAAGAAGGAGAGGGCCCCAGAATCATCACTACACATCTTCCTAGTAATGTCCTGGCACCCGCACTGCAGAACACCAAAGCTAAAGTAAGTCAACCAATAGTCACCCATAGATGGTGCACTGGCCTTCCTGGTCTGGTTAATCTGTAGAACTGATCAAAGATTCTTAGGATCTAGGAGTCCATCTTTGATGACAACACTTCACTGTCTTCTCCATACAAAGGTGACAAACTGGGGCCTATTGGCATAAAAGTTTTCTAATAAGTTGGAAAGAAAGCCTCCAGGCATGGTAACCAGCTCACACACACAACAAAACCAAAAAGGTGCAAAGGCCTAGTGCGTTACCGTCAAAATCTTTTTTTTTTTTTTTTTGAAATAAAAATACTCCCAAGAGAAATTGGTAAAATTAACATTGTACATCAACCCAGGAACTGAAGTGGACGTCCAGAAGATGGAACTTACATTGTCCTAACATAAGTCAAATTACCAACTGACATATAGTTACATAGTTAGTCAGGTTGAAAAAAGACCAGTCCATCCTGTTCCACCTATGATGTGTGTGTGTGTGTTTGCTGTTAACCGTACATTGTATACCCCTGTATGTTGTACATTGTATACCCCTGTATGTTGTACATTGTATACCCCTGTATGTTGTACATTGTATACCCCCTGTATGTTGTACATTGTATACCCCTGTATGTTATACATTGTATACCCCCTGTATGTTGTACATTGTATACCCCTGTATGTTGTACATTGTATACCCCCTGTATGTTGTACATTGTATACCCCCTGTATGTTGTACATTGTATACCCCCTGTATGTTGTACATTGTATACCCCTGTATGTTGTACATTGTATACCCCCTGTATGTTGTACATTGTATACCCCCCTGTATGTTGTACATTGTATACCCCCCTGTATGTTGTACATTGTATACCCCCCTGTATGTTGTACATTGTATACCCCCCTGTATGTTGTGGTCTTTAGGGTGCCCATCTAATAGTGTTTTGAAACGATCGATGCTCTCTGCTGATACCACTGCTTGTGGAAGAGAATTCCACATCCTTGCTGCTCTGACAGTAAAGAACTCCTTTCGCAGTTTAAACTGCTTTTCTTCTAGTTTAGTGAGTGGCCCTGTGTCCTATTGCATTCCCTTTCTCTGAAAAGTTTGTTCTCTAAGCTAGGGTCACCAGTTCGGTATTTGTACATTGATATCATATCCCCCCTCAGTCGTCTCTTCTCCAGAGAAAATAAGTTCAGGGCTTGTAGTCTTTCCTCATAGCCGATGTCCTCCATTCCCCTAATTATTTTTGTTGCCCTTCTCTGGACTCTCTCCAGTTCCAGCACCTCCTTCCTGAGGATCGGTGCCCAGAACTGGACGACATACTCCAGATGTGGCCGGACCAGAGTCTTGTAGAGTGGGAGAATTATAATTTTATCTCTGGAGTGAATCCCCTTTTTTATACATCTCAGTATTCTGTTGGCTTTGCGTGCAGCAGCTTGGCATTGCATGCCATTGCTAAGCCTGTTGTCCACTAGGACCCCCAGGTCCTTTTCCATCTTAGATTCATCCAGAGGTTCCCCCCCTAGTGAGTAACTTGCGTTCGTATTTTTTATACCCAAGTTCATTACCTTACGTATTTCAACATTAAACCTCATCTGCCATGTAATTGCCCACCCCATTATTTTGTTCAGGCCTTCTTGTAAGGTTACCACGTCTTGTATAGATATTGGCTTGCTTTGCTTTGTGTCATCCGCAAATACCGAGATTGTGCTGGTTATCCCATCCTCTAGGCCAGTTATAAATGAATTAAACCGGATTGGTCCCAGGACAGATCCTTGGGGGACCCCACTTGCAACACCCGACCAATCCGAGTACTCCCCATTTATCACCACCCTCTGCACTCTCCACTGGAGCCAGTTCTCTATCCAGGTACTCACCCTATGGGCCATAACTATGTACCTTATTTTATACAGTAAACGTTTGTGGGGAGCGGTGTCAAATGCCTTTGCATAATCCAGATACACCACATCCACAGGTCTTCCTTTATCCAGATACACCACATCCACAGGTCTTCCTTTATCCAGATAAACCACATCCACAGGCCTTCCTTTATTCAGATACACCACATCCACAGGCCTTCCTTTATTCAGATACACCACATCCACAGGCCTTCCTTTATCTAGATACACCACATCCACAGGCCTTCCTTTATCTAGATACACCACATCCACAGACCTTCCTTTATCCAGATACACCACATCCACAGGCCTTCCTTTATCCAGATACACCACATCCACAGGCCTTCCTTTATCTAGATACACCACATCCACAGACCTTCCTTTATCCAGATACACCACATCCACAGGCCTTCCTTTATCCAGATACACCACATCCACAGGCCTTCCTTTATCCAGATACACCACATCCACAGGCCTTCCTTTATTCAGATACACCACATCCACAGGCCTTCCTTTATCCAGATACACCACATCCACAGGCCTTCCTTTATCTAGATACACCACATCCACAGGCCTTCCTTTATCTAGATACACCACATCCACAGGCCTTCCTTTATCTAGATACACCACATCCACAGACCTTCCTTTATCCAGATACACCACATCCACAGGCCTTCCTTTATCCAGATACACCACATCCACAGGCCTTCCTTTATCTAGATACACCACATCCACAGGCCTTCCTTTATCCAGATACACCACATCCACAGGCCTTCCTTTATCTAGATACACCACATCCACAGGTCTTCCTTTATCCAGATACACCACATCCACAGGCCTTCCTTTATCCAGATACACCACATCCACAGGCCTTCCTTTATCCAGATACACCACATCCACAGGCCTTCCTTTATCCAGATACACCACATCCACAGGCCTTCCTTTATTCAGATTATTCAGATGCACCACATTCACAGACCTTCCTTTATCTACATGACAGCTTACCTCTTCATAGAATGTGAATAGATTGGTCTGGCAAGAACGATTCTTCGGGAATCCATGCTGATTACTACTAATAATACCATTTTCATTACTAAAGTCTTGTATATAATTCCTTATCATCCCCTCCAAAATCTTGAAGTTAGGCTAACCGTGCTATAGTTTCCCGGGATACATCTTGGCCCTTTTTTTAAATATTGGTACCAAGTTGGCTTTTTTCCAATCAGCTGGCACCATTCCTGTCAGACTTTCCATAAAAATTAGGAACCATGGTCTGGCTGAGTTCTTTAAGGACCCTCGGGTGTAAGCCATCTGGTCCCGGTGACTTATTTATGTTAATTTTTCAAGTCTAATTCTTAGTCTGTCTTCTGTTAACCATGAGGGTGCTTCCTGTGATGTGTTATTCATTTTTTGGCTACATTAACCCAACGTTAAAAGCTGGGTTAATGTAGCCCCCCCCCCCCACAGTTCTTTTGTGAAGACTGAGAAGAAAAATGTATTTAGCACCTTCGCCTTCTCTGTCCTTTTTGTAGCCAAATTCCCTTTGTCTTTTTTTATGGGGCCAATATGTTTTGGCCTTATTTTTTTCATATATACTTAAGAATTTCTTTTTTTTTTTTTTTTTAACCCTCTTCCCGCTATGTGCCTTTCGTGTCCTATTTTAGCCGCCTTGATTGTGCTCTTACATTTCTTATGGCACTCTTTGTAATGTTGACCCCTCAGCCTTGTATTTATTGAAGGCCTTTTCTTTAGTTTTTAATATGCATTTTTATGTTGGAGTTTAGCCACCCAGGTTTTATTTTAGCTCTTTTAAACATATTCCCCTTTGGAATGCACTGGCCAATCCCTTTTATTTGGTGTGTTCTTGAAGCACACCCATTTTTCCTCCGTGTTCTTTGCTCCCAGGGTTCGATCTCATTTTATATTGTCTAGCAAAGAGCGCAGTTTAGGGAAGTTGGCTCTTTTGAAATTCAGTGTCCTTGTATTACCCTTGTGTTTTCTATTTCTATGATTTATACTGAAATTAGTTGACCTAATGGTCACTGTTTCCTAAGTTGCTCTAAATTTCTACATCCGAGATCAGGTCTGTATTGTTAATCAGTAGGTATAGTAATTCATTGCTTGTCGGTGCGTTCACCATCTGACCCATGAAATTGTCCTGCAAAACATTTAGGAACTGCCGAGCCTTGGCTGAATGCACGGTTCCTTCTGCCCAGTCTATATCTGGATAATTAAAACCCCCCAATATAATGGTATTTCCCATCCTTGCTGCCGTTCCAAGCTGTGATAGGAGGTCCGACTCCCCCCCCTCCTCCCTCTGGTTTGGGGGCCTATAGCATACACCCAAAATTACTTTCCAAATAGTACCTTCCCTTTTGAAGTTCTACCCATAGGGGATTCTACCTCTTCCTTAGCTCCTTTTGTGATATCGTCCTCATATTTACCTACATATTGTTCTTGATATACAGGCATACCCCTCTCTAGCTCTGCGATAAAGGGAGTACCCCTGAATGTTCGCCAGCCAATCATGAGAGCTGTCAAACCAAGTCTCTGAAATTCCCACAAAACCAAAATCCTCCTCATACTTTAGCAGCTCCACCTCTCCCATCTTGTTGGCCAGACTTCTAACATTTGCATACAAACCTCGTAATTTTGTCCGGTTGCACAACTATATCCTTGTTAGATGTTATGAGGCTGCACTCGCGATTTGTCCGCCTACCTACCTACCTTGGGTTTTGGATCTCTGGACACCCTACTGCTAATGGCCCCATTATTGCCCCCTGAACCTTGCTCCCCGCTGGCTAATTCTACATTTGTACCCTACCCCCCATCATAGTTTCAAAGCCCCTCTAACTTTTTGGCCATCTTCTCTCCCAGTACGGCTGAACCCTCCCCATTTAGGTGCAATCCGTCCCTGCTAAAGACCTGGTAGCCGACAGAGTCCGCTCAGTTCTCCAGGATCCTGAAACCCTCCTTACTACACCAGCTCCTCAGCCACTTGTTAACTTTCATGATCTCCCGCTGCCTCTCTGGCGTGGCTTGAGGTACAGGTAGTATTTCTGAAAATACTACCTTTTGGAGGTCCTACTCCTTAATTTTGCTCTGTAGTCCCTGAAATAATTTTTTAGGACTCTCCATCTCCCTCTACCTTTGTCATTAGTACCCACATGTACCATGACAGCTGGGACTTCCCCAGCCCCACCCAATAATCTGTCCACCAGATGCATGATGTGCCGAACCCGAGCACCCAGTAAAGTAAAGTTTCAAGTGAAATGGCCCCTTGATCAGTACAAAACCTTGTTAGGGCCATGTCAGTTCCATCTTCTGGAAGGCCACTTTGGTTCCTGGGTTTATGTTTGGCGGTAATACACTAGGCCTGGGATGCCATTAAATTTCGTGTGTGTGTAAAGGCAGGCTTCCCAATACTTTTGGTGATCTAGTGTGTGTGTGTGTTTGTGTGTGTATAAGCTGCCTTCTAGTGACCATGCTGTGTTTTTTCAGGTGATCTACCTTGCCAGGAATCCGAAGGATGTGGCAGTTTCCTTCTACTATTTCCACAAAATGGCCAAATTTCTCCCAGACTTTAACAACTTTTCTGATTTCCTAGACCAGTTCCTGGAGGGTAAAGGTCAGTCTTGAATTTGTATAATTTCCCAGATTTGTGTACTGGAACCTCCCGTCTGCTTTTTCCTTCTTCCAAGCTGATAGAACTCCTGATCTTCTATGGTGCACCTATCCATGTACATAGATCTCGCGCTGGCCCAAAGTTAGAACTATTGTCATTTGTGCCTGGCACTGACTCCAAAGTCTGGAAAGTGGGGTTTTTCCAGTGAGCACACATAGTTTCTATCCCAGTAATTACCTCATAAGTAGGTTCTGTCAGGAACCGTAAACCAGACGAAACCAGAGTGCAGTTAAAATCACACCTTTAATGAAATGGCACAAAAAAACAGTTCAGGAATGTAGTCAGAAAACGGAAGCCAAGGTTTGGATGCCAGAGCGGATATTCAGATGAGCCGGGGGTCAGGAAACCTGAAGTCAGTGTAGTCAGGAGCAAAAAGCAGGAACAGAAATCGGAAGGGAAGTCAGCCAGGCTAAGTCCTACACAGGAAAACGGGAAGTAATGTGCCTAGAGATCATAGACCATGCAAGGGCAAGGAAGAAATGAGCTAAGCTGCTTAAACAGCAAAAATGAGCTGGCTGTAGGGTATCAGGACAATATCCCCCGGAAAACATCCCTCTGGATAAAATCCCCCCCGGGACAATATCCCCCCGGAAAACATCCCCCTGGACATAGGGTTAGGGTTAGAGGGGGGATATTGTCTAGGGGGATATAGGTGCAGGTACTCCGCCCCCCTTCTGGGTCATCCCTTGTCTCCGCCCCCTGCCCACCTCCTAGCAAAGTTCCTTTGGTCCCAACCCCTACCCACCTCCCAGTACCCCCCCCCCTTTTTTTTTAGAGAATACCGAACCAAGTATTAGTTTTCGGTACTAAGTAGTTTGTATGGAATTTGCTAATAAAAGGCAGCAAAATAGGTCCCCTGCAGCCAGCAACAATAGACCCCCCCCCCCCCCCCCCAGCAACAATAGTCTAATCTAAGCAGCAATAGATCTGCCCAGCAATAATCCGCCCCAACAACACTAGACTAATCCCAGCAACAATAGACCCCCCAGCAGCAATAGATCTGCCCAGCAATAATCCACCCCAGAACAATAGATCTTCTTAACAATATATCTTCTTAGCAACAATAATCCGCCCGACCCCCCCCCCCCCCCCCGCAAGAGACTAATCCCAGCAAGAATAGATCTGCCCAGCAATAATATCAATCCCAGCAACAATAGATGCCCCAGCAACAATAGCCCCCCCCCCCAGCAATAATAGACTAATCCCAGCAAAAATAGACCCCCAGCAGCAATAGATCTGCCCAGCAATAATAGATCCACACCAAAAACAATATATCCCCCAGCAGCAATAGATCTCCTTAGGAAAAATAACCACCCCAGCAACAATGGATCTTCTTAGGAACAATACCTCCCTCCTTCCCCAGCAACAACAGAAACCCTAGCGACAATAGGAATGTCTAGCAATAATAGACCCCAAAAGCTACAATCGAAACCCCCCTCCTCCAGTAAGAATAGACTCCCACAACAAAATACCCCCCCCCACAACAATACTGTAGATTAACACTAGACTTCAACAGCAGCAATAGACCCCCCAGAAGCCAGCATCAATAGACCTTTCCTCAAGAACTAACCTCCCCCCCTCGCGCAACATCAGTTCCCCTCACTAGCAGTAATAGACCTTTCCAGCAACAATAGATCCCCCAGCACACCCTAACACCCCTTGGCATTATATTATAAACATCCAGTGCTGGAACTGCGTCCCCCCCCCCATTTTTGCAGAAAAAAACCTCTGGAAATGCCCAACTTTCACCCATGGTCAATAATCTGTTTAAAAAGTCCTCCTCGTCTTTGTGGTATCAGGTCCAAAATTGATTATTTGGGCAGATTTCCCTCCTTCAATCTGCCCAAATAATCACAGCTCGGTATTTATCTTTGTCCGGCAGGACACCAAATCATTTTCTCTCGGCTCCAACTATAATTTACCACGACCTACAAAAATCGGCATTCATCTTACCAAGATATCCACCTATAAACCTGCAAAATGTCATGCCTAGCACATCCAGATCATGGTGAGGGTAAGAAATTGGCCTCCCTTCGTACATTACCATCGAAGCTGCGTACATTACCATCGAAACTGCGTACATTACCATTGAAGCTGCATTTCCTTAATGTGTTGGGATGCCACTAAAAAATTAATGACACTTCAATGCGCTAATGCCACTAACGCGTTTCACCACAACACGAAAAATATGAACCCATTCTAAATCTGAAAAGAGAAATTGAATATATTGGGACTGTCACATGTTACCTGACTAAGGATTTGTATTCTCCAGGAAGGAGAAGCAGCAGACTGATGAGATCACCTTTCTGCCTCTCTGCTCTCTTATCTTCCAAGTGTTTTTAACCACTTCTGAACTGGAAAGGTTTACCCCCCCCTTAATGACCAGGCCATTTTTTTGCGATACGGCAATGCGTCATTTTAACGGAAAACTGTGCTGTCGTACGACGCTGTACCCAAATAAAATTGATGTCCTTACTTTCCCACAAACAGAGCTTTCTTTTGGTGTTATTTGATCACCTGTGCGATTTTTTTTTTTTTTTTTTTTTTTTTGCGCTATAAAAAAAAAAAAAAAAAAAAAAAGCGAACATTCTAAAAAAACAAAAAAAAAAACGTATTTTACACATTCTGCTATATAACATTTCATAAAAAAAAAAAAATTAAATCCTAATTTTTTTTCATCCCTTTAGGCCAATTTGTATATCGCAATAAGCATGTTTTGAGCAAAAGTTATCGCGTCTACAAACTATGGAGATAGATTTGTCATTTTTATTTATTTTTTACTAGTAATGGCGGCGATCAGCGATTTTTAGCGGGACTTCAACATTGCGGCGGACAGATGGGACCCCTAACTGACATTTTTGGGGGGGCCAGTGACATTACTACAGTAATCAGTGCTAAAAATATGCAATGCTACTGTAATAATGACACTGGCAGGGAAGGTGTTAACACCAGGGGCGATCAAAGGGCTGAGTGTGAGCCTAGGGAAGTGTTTTCTTACTGTATGGGGGAGGGACTTGTGAAATGACCATAGAGACCTGTGTTCCTATATAGAAGGATCACAGGCGCTCTGTGATCATTCCAGAGAGAAGAACGGTCAGCTGTGTTTACAACCAATATGCACTGTCACTGTACTAATGACACTGTCAGGGAAGGGGTTAACACTGTGGGTGATCAAGGGGTTAAATGTGAGCCTAGGGGAGTGATTCTAACTGTGGGGGGGGGGGGGGGCATGGCTTGTGAAATGACCATAGAGACCTGTGTTCCTATATAGAAGGCGCTCTGTGATCATTCCAGAGAGAAGAACGGTCAGCTGTGATTACAACATCCGACCGTTCTTCTCTCTCAGCGGGGAGAGATCGCGGGTGCCCGGTGGAAATCACGGCCACTGACCCCCGTGGATCTGAATCCCCGCTGCCTAGTGGGGGCGTGAGCGCACCGCCGGCGACACGCGCTCGCCCCCTAGCACTCTGCGCGCAACCGATGTAGAGCTAGCTCAGAGCCAGCCTGCCGTAGTATAACTGCGGCAGTCAGTCGGGAACCGGTTAACTTGTCATTTGCCGATCTATTATAAATGACTTACCTGAGGTTTGTTGCTTCCTTTAGTGCATTACGGCTCGTGGTTTGATCATGTGAAGGGGTGGTACCGGCAAAGAAACAACCTGGACTTCTTCTACATCACTTACGAAGACTTGAAGAAGGTCGGTGATCTCCTCCTGGAATCCCCATTTACACGTCCCATTAATGAAGTGATGGGAGGGAAGGAGCGCCCGGTGTGCGAAATAATGCAACTATTGCTGGAAGAATACAATCCTTCGATATTCAGTGCTTGGTAATTGGTTATTGATAATTATTTGGTGGCTCCTCAGGTAAGTGGTGGTGCTCATCTACCTTCAGAGGTTTGGGCCGCTACCTTACTGATACAACGGAGCGGTCACTTAAGTAGAAACAAAGCTTGAATGAGAAGGAAGGAACGATCGGTGACAAAAATAATGCAAATCTTGGCGGGAGGATACTGAAAGTGTGAGAATGTACAGATGGAGCCAACGCATTTCAGGGAAATTACCTCCCCTTTCTTCAGGGCCGAGGCTAAGCGCTAACAGAGATGGATGGACTCTGTGATGGTACCAGAATTTTTTGAGATGGCAAATGCTGACTTGTGTGTTGCAGAGGCCAAAGGACTTTTGCATGCCAACAGCCCTAAATAAGGGGGAGGCGATTCCCCCGAAATGCGTTGGCTCAATCTGTACATTCTCACACCTTCAGTATCCTCCCACCACGATTTGCATTATTTTGGTCACTGGTTGTTCCTTCCTTCGCACTCAAGCATTGTTTGTTTCTACTGAAGTGACCGCTCCGTTGTATCAGTAAGGTAGCGGCCTAAACCTCCTGAAGGTAGATGAGCACCACCACTTACCTGAGGAACCACCTAACAATTATCAGCCAATAACCAAGCACTGAATATCTGAGAGGAGTCCAAGGGACTGATTAAGGAAGCCCACAGTGCAGTTTTTCCTCAACCCTTTTTGGGAAGGGGGGTAACATTTCAGCTTTGAAGTGATCTGGACATGAAACATAAATTTCCCCAAATGTCTTTGCAAAAGAAGAAAACGCCTCTCCTGCTGCCCAGGCCATGGAATGCGACTTCTTGCCGCCTTAAGTTTCTGCAGAATCTATCACTTCCATTGAACTCTGGCTCCCTTGCTGTGCTCAGTGGTTCCTCCTGCCGACATTCATGTATTTTGACGATGTTTTGTAGGGACATGGGAGGTTGGCAGGAGGAACCACAGAGAACAGAGTGGGACCAGAAGGCAGGAGGAATCACAGAGAGCAGCTTAGGACCAGAAGGCAGGAGGAACCACAGAGAACAGCGTAGGACCGGAAGGCAGGGGGAACCACAGAGACCAGCGTAGGACCGGAAGGCAGGGGGAACCACAGAGAACAGCGTAGGACCAGAAGGCAGAAGGAACCACAGAGAACAGCGTAGGACCGGAAGGCAGGGGGAACCACAGAGACCAGCGTAGGACCGGAAGGCAGGGGGAACCACAGAGAACAGCGTAGGACCAGAAGGCAGGAGGAACCACAGAGAACAGCGTAGGACCGGAAGGCAGGGGGAACCACAGAGAACAGCGTAGGACCGGAAGGCAGGGGGAACCACAGAGAACAGCGTAGGACCAGAAGGCAGGAGGAACCACAGAGAACAGCGTAGGACCGGAAGGCAGGAGGAACCACAGAGAACAGCGTAGGACCGGAAGGCAGGGGGAACCACAGAGAACAGCATAGGACCAGAAGGCAGGAGGAACCACAGAGAACAGCATAGGACCAGGAGGCAGGAGGACCTACAGAGAACGGCATGGGATTAGAAGGCAGGAGGAATAACCGAGAACAGTATGGAACCAGAAGGCAGGTTGGATTCACAGAGAACAGCCTGGGCCAGAAGGCAGGAGAAGCCACACAAAACAGTGTGGTACCAGAAGTCAGTAGGAACTACAGAGATCAGCATAGGATGAGAAGGCAGGAGGGGCCACAGAGAACAGCATGGGATTAGAAGGCAGGAGGAACCACAGAGAACAGCCTAGGACCAGAAGGAACCACAGAGAACAGCGTAGGACCAGAAGGCAGGAGGAACCACAGAGAACAGCCTAGGACCAGAAGGCAGGAGGAACCACAGAGAACAGCCTAGGACCAGAAGGAACCACAGAGAACAGCGTAGGACCAGAAGGCAGGAGGAACCACAGAGAACAGCATAGGACCAGAAGGCAGGAGGAACCACAGAGAACAGCCTAGGACCAGAAGGCAGGAGGAACCACAGAGAACAGCGTAGGACCAGAAGGCAGGAGGAACCACCGAGAACAGCCTAGGACCAGAAGGCAGGAGGAACCACAGAGACCAGAGTAGGACCAGAAGGCAGGAGGAACCACAGAGAACAGCGTAGGACCAGAAGGCAGGAGGAACCACAGAGAACAGAATGGGATTAGAATGCAGGAGGGACCGCATAAAACAGCATGGGACCAGGACATGGACTGTCCTCGAGGTGTAAATTCTGAGCAGGCTTTAGCAGACCATTTCTCTTTAATAGGGCGTTGATCGGAAACGCAGGCAGCAGGATTGGGGAGTATTTCCTTTATTTGCAAAGACCTCTTTCTGGGAAATTTATTTTTCAGCAGGGTCACTTTAAAACAAACCTGTGTGAGGACCATGAAGGACAAAGCACCGGGTTCTCCTATTGGCCCATCCTACCAGCAGCAGAAACCCGCCCTCCCCCTAGCGCTCCCACCTGGCTGATGATGCTGTAAGCCAAGAATCACACCCAGTACCTCCAGGTATGAGGACCATGTGACTCATTCCTCTTCCTCCCAGGTGACAGTGCTGGTCATTGGCATCACTATGGGTGTGCGGGAGGTGCAGACCGCACCTGGGTGACACCATGGCCGGATCTAGAGGGGGTGCTGATTTTAGTTGTACCCCCCCGAGGCTGGTCTTTTCATGGATGCTGTGCCTGGCTGCTGAGTGCCTCCCCCCCCCCCCCCATCTCCTCACTCACAGCCAGGACAAGGGGGGAGCAGCCAGGAGCAGTGAAATCCGTAAAGGAGAGGACAGAGATGAGAGAGCCGGGAGGTGCGGGCTGTGTTCTCCCCTTCCTGTAAGCAGAGCGATCCTCCATAAAGCATATGACACAGGATCGATCGCTCTTACATCTTGCACTGTTCGCTTCATTCCCTGCTGCCGAGAGATGAGGGTAATTGGAGGAGATAGGGGGAGGGGTAATCAAACTGTTTACAGCCCGATCTTGTGTCATCTTCTGTATGGAAGAGCGCTCCACTGACAGCAGTGAGAGAGCACAACCCGCACCTCTACCCGGTTTCCTACCTGTAAGCTGGGGAGCTCACAGGCCAGGGGAACGTCACACAATGAAAGGGGGGGTACCAATCATTGTAACCCTAAGTTTGTGCAAGAGGTGGGGATTTGTGCTATAAGAGGGGATGGGGGGGATATGTGCTAGGAGGGGGTGTTTTTGCTTGGAGAGGGGGGTGGGGGATTTTTATGAGGAGGGGATTTGGGGGTTTGTGCTAAAAGGGGGGGGGGGATTTGTGCTAGAAGAAGGGATTGAGGGGATTTGTGCTAAGAGAAGAGATTGGTGCAAGAAGGGATTTGTGCTAGAAGAGGGGATTGGTGGGATTTTTGCTAGGAGAGGGGATTGGTGGGATTTTTGCTAGGAGAGGGGATTGGTGGGATTTGTGCTAGGAGAGGAGATTGGTGGGATTTGTGCTAGGAGAGGGGATTGGTGGGATTTTTGCTAGGAGAGGGGATTGGTGGGATTTGTGCTAGGAGAGGGGATTGGTGGGATTTGTGCTAGGAGAGGGGATTGGTGGGATTTGTGCTAGGAGAGAGGGTAGTGGGAGATTTTTTTTTGGGGGGGGGGGGGTATTTGTGCTAGGAGTAGTAGCAGGACAACATGGTGTAAGCCCCCCCCCCCCCCAGGGGTGAGGGCAGACACCATGTTTTACCACACCAGGTAAAACCAACCCTAGTGGCGTCACTGGTGCTGGTACTTGGCGATTGGCAGCTCAGGGCCCCAACCTTGTCACATGGGGATGGGGAGAAAGTCTTCAGCCTTAGCCACAGGACTTCCTCTATACTTCCCCCCAGCTGCAGGGAATGGGGGGGGGGGGGTGTGAAGGGTACAAGAATATGTGCAGCTTGTAGAGTCTACATTACGGTATCCATGCATGCCTGTAATATTCACCCTGTGTGTTGGAGATCACATGACCTTGCCATTGACCAGCACAAGAAATGAATTTTCCGCTCATCTTCTGCCTTTGTTAGGATTTGAGAAGAAGTATAAAGAAGGTTTGCAGATTTTTGAGCTGCCCCATGTATTCTGAAGAGGTGGATAAGGTGGAGCATCATTGCCGCTTCCCTGAGATGAGCCAGAACATGATGGTGAATTACATGCTCATCCCCAAGGAGATCCTCAACCACGATCAGAGCAAATTCATGAGGAAGGGTAAGTAGCCCAATGTACACCCCCCCACTTTTTTTTTTACTGATGTTTTAAAAAGTATATAAGGACCATCTCATAAAATTATAATATCATCCAAAGGTAATTTATTTCAGTAATTCAATTCAAAAAGGTAAACTCCTATATTTTATATAGATGTATTACACACAGAGCGATACATTTCATGCATTTCTTTCTTTTAATTTTTGATGATTATGTCTTACAGCCGGTGACACCCCAAAATTCAGTATCTCTGAAAAATAGAATATTGCATAACACCAATAATAAAAAAAAAAAAAAAATACAGAAAAGTCTGTCCATGTACAGTATAGGATGCACTCAATACTTGGTCGAGGCTCCTTTTGCATGAATTACTGCATCAATGCGGCGTGGCATGGAGGCGATCAGCCTGTGGCACTGCTGAGGTGTTATGGAAGCTCAGGTTGCTTTGATGGCGGCCTTCAGCTCATCAGTGACGATTTGGGGAGCCTTGTCATCTGCTGGTGTTGGTCTACCGTGTTTTATCAAGTCCAATGTCCGCACAGCCCTACTGGAAATAAATTAACTTTGTGATGATATTCTAATCTTATGAGATGCACCTGTATACAATGATTGAAATTAGTTGAAATAAAATGCCAATTAAAATGTAATGGTCTCCTCGTTATGTTGGAATACTGCCCTGCCCCCCAGTCTCTGAAGGGAGGGGATCATGCTCTGCTTCAGTATGTCACAGTACATGTTGGCATTCATGGTTCCCTCAATGAACTGTAGCTCCCCAGTGCCGGCAGCACTCATGCAGCCCCAGACCATGACACTCCCACCACCATGGTTGACTGTAGGAAGACACACTTGTCTTTGTACTCCTCACCTGGTTGCCGCCACACACGCTTGACACCATCTGAACCAAATAAGTTTATCTTGGGCTCACCAGACCACAGGAGATGGTTCCAGTAATCCATGTCCTTAGTCTGCTTGTCTTCAGCAAACTGTTTGCGGGCTTTTCTGTGCATCATCTTCTGGGATGACAGCCATGCAGACCAATTTGATGCTGTAACGGATCAACCGGCACCCCGACCTGGTACCTGCATTGACGGATGCTCCTAGTGCTTTCCAAGGGCTCCAAGCACTCCACCAGACACCATAACCAAGTCAGACCCCACAAACCGCTGCAGCTTGGTTGGCGTCTAGCCGTCTCCTACACACCCTGGACCTACGACAAGGCTCCAGGTTCCCGTGGGTGACCCTCTTTCCCCAGAGAGTGAAGCAGGAACAAGCTCATACAAGAGCTTAGTAATTATCCAAAGGAGTATGAAGAGCATAGCAATCCCTTGTAGCCTATCCCCCCCCCCCCCCCAAACATGAATCGAGACTTCATGATGGGGTAAAAATAGACTTTTATACAGTTTTTCCCCACAAGGTTACCGCCCAGGTGGACCTTGTTGTAGACAGGACATGACATTCACAATCCAATAGAAACAGGGTTTTACACTGTCATTCCCACACAGTGTACACAATCCCTCCCCTCTGGCTGATTACAGTATCACATGCAGATGAAAAGTGTATATAGGAACAGAACTAAGCTAATTATCTAGCCACCTGGATAAAACAATGTGAGGTCATTAACATTTAACAATGGGACATGCACAATCCACATTCCATTTCAATACACAAACAATAGGGAAGTCTGTCAATGACAGTCTGTGTCTCTCTCACAGACGAGCACACAGAATACACATTATCTAGGAGGTAGACTTCATGGCAATGGTCTAGAACAGTCTAAGTCTCCCACTGTAAAGTGGGAATAAATCTTCATATTTCTATATGAGGATATTGCTGACAAATATTACTGTCCCATCTGAAGCAATTCAAACCATGAAGTATCTGTTTTTCACTTCCAGTGATGGTGAATACGTCACAGATGCAGTGGGTCTCAGCACTGACCCCCCCACCCCTTCAACCTCTGCAGCAATGCTGGCAGCACTCCTATGTCTATTTCCCAAAGACAACCTCTGGATATGACGCTGATTACGTCCACTCAACTTCTTTGATTGACCATGGCGAGGCCTCTTCTGAGTGGAACCTGTCCTGTTAAACTGCTGTATGGTCTTGGCCAAAGTGCTGCAGCTCAGTTTCAGGGTCTTGGTAATCTTCTTATAGCCTAGGCCATCTTTATGTAGAGCAACAATTATTTTTTTCAGATCCTCAGAGAGTTCTTTGCCGTGAGGTGCCATGTTGAACTTCCAGTGACCAGTATGAGTGAGAGCGATAACACCAAATTTAATACACCTGCTCCCCATTCACACCTGAGACCTTGCAACAGGAAAAATGGCTTATTGGGCCCAATTTGGACATTTTAACTTAGGAGTGTAGTCACTTTTGTTGCCACTGATCACTGTCTTTCCATCTGTTTCTCACGGGGTGGGGGGGGGGGTTAAAGTGAGAGTGAGGGGCCAAGGTGTGTTTGCCACCCCCCCCCCCCCCAAAAAAAAATATTGAGCACCAGTTACCACACTGTTGCTGGCTTTGGTAGTTGCAGCTTGACTTTGCATGCTTTTGCTCAGTCTGTCTTTTACTAGGACCCCCAGATCTTTCTCCAGCCTTGATTCACCCAGAGGTTCTCCCCCTAGTGAGTAGTTTGCATTTGTTTTTACCCCCCCAAGTGCATTATCTTAAATTTCTCCACATTAAACCTCATATGCCATGTAGTTGCCCACTCCACATCAGGATATAGAAATTTTGCAGAAAGACCTGAAAAAAAAGTCCTTGCCCAACTTATTTTTGTGTTGTCTGCAAAAACTGCGCTGTTTATCCCACCCTCTATATCATTTATAAATACATTTAAACAGAATTGGTCCCAGGACAGAACCTTGGGGTACCCCACTTACCCCTCCAGACCAGTCGGAGTACACGTTATTTAGCTCCACCCTTTTGACACGCCCCTGTAACCAGTTAACTTGCATTTTAGCTACTTTATTACTACTTTATCCAAAATTAAAAAAAGTTTTAGATTTTAGATCTAATTTAAGGATTGCCAGCGCTCACCTTCTCCTCTTTTGTTTCTTTAGGCATTGTGGGTGACTGGAGACAGCACATGACGCCGGAGCAAAGTGACGCCTTTGATAAGATTTTCCAGGAGAAGATGTCCGGTTGTGATCTACAATTTCTCTGGAGTTTAGAATAAACAGAAGACGCGCTGATTCCGGGACTGCGAGCGCTTCAACGATCTGCAAATATTTACATACAGGGGACCAGTCTAAACGCAGATATAGCATAAACTATGACGTTGGCATTCCTCAACCCCGGAGCCAGAAGGACAACGGAAATGTGATGAAAGAGAAGCCGTATACTCACAATGTATACTACTTGTATTTACACGAGACGGGAAAATTCTAACCAGACAAGTCATGGTGAGATGGATGGAAAGGACCAAAAGTACCTCCAGTGACCATTCCTTACCCAGCACTTATCTTCATGTCTCATTTCCATCACACATCCATTAGGTTTATTCTTCATTTTAGGACAGTGGGCGGAGTCATGAAAAAACATTAATCTTGCCTCTCTGGCCAGTTGAGCACCCAGAACTGCGGCCTTCTAGCACTGATCTGATATAGAACCTCTTCTTAAAAACTGCATACAGCCGGCTCGGGCTAGATGGCCATTGGTGTGGTGTATTATTTGGCTGCTGAGTCGGAGGGCTTACAAACCAATGAAAGTCTCTGGACGGGTCATGGTGATGTGTCCCAAAAGCAACTAGAAATCAGCCAAACTGGTCTGCATCTCCTCTGTGGGCTTTTTGTTAACCACTTGCTGTCCACCGGACGTATAAATACTTTTTAGGGTTCAAGTGGTTATAACAAGCTTGTTATTTTTTATTTATTTTTTTTTTTTTCTGTTGGAGATTGGCCGTTGAGTAAAGTGATCGGGACGGCTCTACAGCCACTCAATCACTTTTACTGTAGTGAGTGAGAAGGGAAGGCCGCTTCCACCCGTAGTGGTTCCTGGGCTCTTCTGTTCCCAGCCGTTTACCACAGTCCCCAACTTCCAGGGGGGAAGACCTGCTATAGAGAAGGTCATGGAACATCCAATCTCCTCTGTAACGAATGAACCTGGAAGAGACGATGATTCTATCACTTTTCAGAGCTGTCATTCTCTGGCTGAGAAGCAGCATAATAAAGTGGTAGTAGAACCTCCTATAGTTTTCAGCCAAGGAAGCTGCCATCTTGGCCTCTGTTTATTCTTCAACTGCCATGAAGCTGCACATGTGATCAGTTTGGTTGAGAGTGCAACCAACGTGACCGTTACATACCTGATATGGTGTTTTTTGAAACTGTTAAAATTAATGAGGTTACTTCCCCTTTAAGCACAATTTGTGCTTGATTAGCTGCATTGGAGGGCAGAGGAGACCTAACCAGTCACCTGACCAAAGCGATCACATAGAGGGCTCATTACCTCCCTTGCGATAGCAATAACGTTAACCACTTTACGCCTGCGCTATATCCGAAAGACGGGCCTAAAATGCTGGGAGGATGGACCTGGACGTTCTCACGTTTCCTGCACGCCCCCTGGTGCGCATGGAGCCAATGACTGATGATTACGTGATGTAAACAGAAGCCGCTCATCGGCTTTTTTATTTATTTCCTGACAGCGTGAGGAGAAAAAAAAAAAAAAAGCAGATCACCGGCTTCTGTAAGAGGGACATCTGTCCCACACTGTCCCCACCAGTGCTGCTAATCAGTACCCACCAGTGCCACCTCCTAGTGCCTCTCAGTGCAGCCTCATCAGTACCTCCCAAACAGTGACACCCTTTTAGTGCCCACAAGTGCTGCTGATCAGTACCCACCAGTGCCACCTCTCAGTGCAGCCTACCAGTGCCCATCAGTGCCCCCTCTCAGTGCAGCCCATCAGTGCCACCTCTTAGTGCCTCTCAGTGCAGCCCCATCAGTACCTCCCAAACAGTGACCACTTTTTAGTGCCCATCAGTGCAGCCTCATCGGTACACATCAATGAAGGAGAAAAATCACCTGTTTGGAAAATTTTACAACAAAACTATAAATAGTGTTTTTTTTTTTTTTTTTTTTTTTTTTTTTTCTTTCTAAATTTTCTGTCCTTTTTTTTGTTGGTTTAGCAAAAAATAAAACCCCAGTGGTGATTAAATACAACCCAAAGACAGCTCTTTGTGTGGAAAAAAAAATGATAAAAAGGTCATATGGGTACAGTGTTGCATGACTGTGCAATTGTCATTCAAAGTGTGACAGTGCTGAAGGCTGAGCATTGGGCCGGGGGGGGGGGGATATATGGATATGGAGATATATATATATATATATATATATATATATATATATATATATATAATATATACACACACACACACACACACACACACACACACACACACACGTGGTTTAAATGAAAAAAAGTGTACAAAAAAAAAAACTATTTGTAATAAAATGAAAAAAATTTTTTTTTTAGCTATCTAGGTCTTTGTCAGAAATATTTCCCCAGATTTATTATGCCGATGACAATATTTTTTCTAGAACGGAAGGAAAGGTAAATTATCAAAGCAAAACATGGACCAAAATAAAAATGCTTTTTTAGTAGCGTAGGGGGGAAGATAGAACCTCTGTCAGCTTGGCATTGCAGTCTGTGTCCCTGTTGCAGATATGGCCGAGTGCTTGGCACTTCCACCTGGCAGCACCAGGGGCGTCGGTTAAAATCCCAACCATGGGACTACCTGCCTGGAGTTTGCATGTTCTCCCTGTGTGGGTTTCCTCCCACACTCCAAAAATGTGCTGGGAGGTTTACTGGCCCCAGAATAAGTATGAATGTGAGTTAGGGACCTTAGAGTGTAAGCTCCTTGAGGGCAGGGACTGATGTGAATGTATAATGAATATGTAAAGCACTGTGTAAATTGCTGACGCTATAGAAGTACCTGAAATAAATAACTTTCTTGACTTTAACCAAAATCTAAAGTGTTT
This sequence comes from Pelophylax lessonae, assembly GCF_965119305.1. NCBI lineage: Eukaryota > Metazoa > Chordata > Amphibia > Anura > Ranidae > Pelophylax > Pelophylax lessonae. The sequence continues at coordinate 238,465,069 of NC_138777.1, read as the reverse complement.
TTTTTTTTGACTGGCTAAACCCTTTAAGGCACCTCCCCATTATCTATTTGGATTCAGTTTAGTGTCCATTCACACTACCACGACTTGTCAGCCTGACAAGTCGCGGTCCATTGACTGCTACAGGAGCCGTTCTAATAGGAGCGACACAAGTCGCTCCGACTTAGAAAAAGGGTCCTGTACTACTTTGGGGCGACCTCGGAGCGACTTGCATAGACTTCCATTATATGAAGTCTGTGCAAGTTGCGCCGAAGTCGCGGTGCACGCGACTTCACAGGTCGCCCCCGAAGTCGGAGCGACCTAGTGTGAACCGGCTCTTTAAAGTCTTATTGCTGGATTAAAAAAAAAAAAAAAAAAAAAACCTCTTGCACTAGAGCCCCAAAGTGCCCCCCCAACACTGCAAGGGTTACATGCTGGTTTATGACTAAGTCCTGGTTCACACCTATGTGTTTTTTAGTGCTTTTTGCAGAAACTCTCTACAGTCCTTTTAACATGGTTTTCTATAGGACATGTTCACATCCTGCTTTTTTGGAAAAAGTCTGACTTTTTTTCAACACAAAGTGGTGCATTTTTGGTTCAATGAACTTCAATGGAGAAGCTGTGGAAAAGCATGCGTTGCGATTTTTATGTTGCCGTGTTTTGCATTTTTAATCTGCCCAACAACAAATTGGTCATAAAACCCAAAAAATAAAAATGCATCAAAAATTGTGTCAACAATGTGTGTGCAAAAACACTGCGGAAACAGAGCAAAAGCAAACTGCATAGGTGTGAACCAGGCCTAAGGGAACAGGAAAACGCACCTTTACCTGCCCAATACCTGGCTCCAGCAGCAGGGAGCGCTCTATTATTCTCCGCCTCCTCCTGACTTGTGGGTGGTCCCTCGGCATCCTCATGTATTTGATGACATTAGAGTGTGATGGAGAAGAAGCTCCAGGGTACAGCGTGGAGGGAGCCTGCGGGGGATCGGGTACATAAAAAGTATTTTTTCTTGGTACTCTAGACCCTAGGAATAAATTAGCCTCTAACCCCTGTAGTGTGTGTGTGTGGGGGGTGGGGGGGGGGGGTGTGTGCGGCATATGGTCTGAGCACTGACAGGCTGACCCCCCACCCCTTCAACCTCTGCAGTAATGCTGGCAGCACTCATACGTCTATTTCCCAAAGACAACCTCTGGATATGACGCTGAGCACGTGCACTCAACTTCTTTGGTGGACCATGGTGAGGCCTGTTCTGGGTGTAACCTGTCCTGTTAAACCGCTGTATGGTTTTGGCCACCGTGCTGCAGCTCAGTTTCAGGGTCTTGGCAGTCTTCTTATAGCCTAGGCCAGTGGTTCTCAATTCCGGTCCTCGGGACCCACCAACAGGCCAGGTTTGCAAGATAACTAAATTACATCACAGGTGATCTCATTTGCTGCTCAGTGATTGCAGTATTCTAGTCTGCATCCCCCAAGGTAATACTTAAAATCTGGCCTGTTAGTGGGTCCCGAGGACCGGAATTGAGAACCACTGGCCTAGGCCATCTTTATGTAGAGCAACAATTCTTTTTTTAAGATCCTCAAAGTTGTTTGCCATGAGGTGCCATGTTGAACTTCCAGTGACCAGTATGAGAGAGAGAGAGCGATAACACCAAATTTAACACACCTGCTCCCCATTCACACCTGAGACCTTGTAACACTAATGAGTCACATGACACCGGGGAGGGAAAATGGCTAATTGGGCCCAATTTGGACATTGTCACTTAGGGGTGTACTCACTTTTGTTTCCAGCGGTTTAGACATTAATGGCTGTGTGTTGAGTTATTTTGAGGGGACAGCAAATTTACACTGTTATACAAGCTGTACACTCACTACTAATTATAAACAGATACAGTATCGCACAAAATTAGCCATTTTCCCTCCCCGGTGTCATGTGACTCTGAAATTTGGTGTTATCGCTCTCACTCTCTCATACTGGTCACTGGAAGTTCAACATGGCTCCTCATGGCAAAGAACTCTCTGAGGATCTGAAAAAAAGAATTGTTGCTCTACATAAAGATGGCTTGGATAGTGTCATTAAATGCCACCTCCCCTCCCTGTCTCAATGAGGCCATCGGTTTTCATCCCTTTCTTGAGGGTTTCACATCAGGGGGATGGATTGATGAGTAGTTTTCCCAATGTATGTATTTGATTGTAATAATACTCAGTGGTGGCTGGTGCTTCAAGTGTAAATGATGGAAATAAAATCTAACTTTTGTTGACATATTATAAGAATTTCTAATCTGTAATTTGATGCCTTTTGGAGATTTTTCCATCTTTCCTTGGCTTCTTTATGCACATTAATACAAATTTATACCTGGGGTGCCCAAACTTTCGATTCCCACTGTATGTATTCATACATGGAAATCATATCCCCCCTTATGTATTTATACATGGTGATCATATCCCCCCTTATGTATTTATATATGGAGATCATATCCCCCCCCCTTATGTATTTATACATGGAGATCATATCCCCCCCTATGTATTTATACATGATGATCATATCCCCCCCTTATGTATTTATACATGGAGATCATATCCCCCCCCTTATGTATTTATACATGGAGATCATATCCCCCCCCCTTATGTATTTATACATGGAGATCATATCCCCCCTTATGTATTCATACATGGAAATCATATCCCCCCTTATGTATTTATACATGGAAATCATATCCCCCCTTATGTATTTATATATGGATATCATATGCCCCCTTATGTATTTATACATGGAGATCATATCCCCCCCCCCTTATGTATTTATACATGGAGATCATATCCCCCCCTATGTATTTATACATGATGATCATATCCCCCTTATGTATTTATACATGGAGATCATATCCCCCCCCTTATGTATTTATACATGGAGATCATATCCCCCCCCCTTATGTATTTATACATGGAGATCATATCCCCCCCCTATGTATTTATACATGGAGATCATATCCCCCCCCTTATGTATTTATACATGGAGATCATATCCCCCCCTTATGTATTTATACACGGTGATCATACCCCCCCTTATGTATTTATACATGGAGATCATCCCCCCCTTATTTATTTATACATGGAGATCATATCCCCCTTATGTATTTATACATGGAGATCATATCCCCCTTATGTATTTATACATGGAGATCATATCCCCCTTATGTATTTATACATGGTGATCATATCCCCCCCTTATGTATTTATACATGGAGATCATATCCCCTTATGTATTTATACATGGAGATCATATCCCCCCTTATGTATTTATACATGGTGATCATATCCCCCCTTATGTATTTATACATGGTTATCATATACCACCTTATGTATTTATACATGGAGATCATATCCCCCCTTATGTATTTATACATGGAGATCATATCCCCCCTTATGTATTTATACATGGAGATCATATCCCCCCCTTATGTATTTATACATGGAGATCATATCCCCCCCTTATGTATTTATACATGGAGATCATATCCCCCCCTTATGTATTTATACGTGGAGATCATATCCCTCCCTTATGTATTTATACATGGAGATCATATCCCCCCTTATGTATTTATACATGGTGATCATATCCCCCCTTATGTATTTATACATGGTGATCATATCCCCCCTTATGTGATTATACATGGTGATCATATCCCCCCTTATGTGATTATACATGGAGATCATATCCCCCCCTTATGTATTTATACATGGAGATCATATCCCCCCCCTTATGTATTTATACATGGAGATCATATCCCCCCCCCTTATGTATTTATACACGGTGATCATACCCCCCCTTATGTATTTATACATGGAGATCATCCCCCCCTTATTTATTTATACATGGAGATCATATCCCCCTTATGTATTTATACATGGAGATCATATCCCCCTTATGTATTTATACATGGTGATCATATCCCCCCTTATGTGATTATACATGGAGATCATATCCCCCCCCTTATGTGATTATACATGGAGATCATATCCCCCCCCTTATGTATTTATACATGGAGATCATATCCCCCCCTATGTATTTATACATGATGATCATATCCCCCTTATGTATTTATACATGGAGATCATATCCCCCCCCTTATGTATTTATACATGGAGATCATATCCCCCCCCTTATGTATTTATACATGGAGATCATATCCCCCCCTATGTATTTATACATGATGATCATATCCCCCTTATGTATTTATACATGGAGATCATATCCCCCCCCTTATGTATTTATACATGGAGATCATATCCCCCCCCTTATGTATTTATACACGGTGATCATACCCCCCCTTATGTATTTATACATGGAGATCATCCCCCCCTTATTTATTTATACATGGAGATCATATCCCCCTTATGTATTTATACATGGAGATCATATCCCCCTTATGTATTTATACATGGAGATCATATCCCCCTTATGTATTTATACATGGTGATCATATCCCCCCCCTTATGTATTTATACATGGAGATCATATCCCCCCTTATGTATTTATACATGGTGATCATATCCCCCCTTATGTATTTATACATGGTTATCATATACCACCTTATGTATTTATACATGGAGATCATATCCCCCCTTATGTATTTATACATGGAGATCATATCCCCCCCTTATGTATTTATACATGGAGATCATATCCCCCCCTTATGTATTTATACATGGAGATCATACCCCCCCTATGTATTTATACATGGAGATCATACCCCCCCTATGTATTTATACATGGAGATCATATCCCCCCCTTATGTATTTATACATGGAGATCATATCCCCCCTTATGTATTTATACATGGAGATCATATCCCCCCCTTATGTATTTATACATGGAGATCATATCCCCCCTTATGTATTTATACATGGTGATCATATCCCCCCTTATGTATTTATACATGGTGATCATATCCCCCCTTATGTATTTATACATGGAGATCATATCCCCCCCCTTATGTATTTATACATGGAGATCATATCCCCCCCCCTTATGTATTTATACACGGTGATCATACCCCCCCTTATGTATTTATACATGGAGATCATCCCCCCCTTATTTATTTATACATGGAGATCATATCCCCCTTATGTATTTATACATGGAGATCATATCCCCCTTATGTATTTATACATGGTGATCATATCCCCCCCCTTATGTATTTATACATGGAGATCATATCCCCCCTTATGTATTTATACATGGTGATCATATCCCCCCCTTATGTGATTATACATGGAGATCATATCCCCCCCTTATGTGATTATACATGGAGATCATATCCCCCCCTTATGTGATTATACATGGAGATCATATCCCCCCCTTATGTGATTATACATGGAGATCATATCCCCCCTTATGTGATTATACATGGAGATCACATCCCCCCCTTATGTATTTATACACGAAGCTCATGTCCGCCCTTATGTATTTAAAAGTGTCAAAAATGTCAGTTAGGGGTCCGATCTGTCCGCCGCAATGTCGCAGTCCCGCAAAAAATTGCAGATCGCCGCCATTACTAGTAAAAAAAACCAAAAATGACATAAATCTTTCCCCTAGTTTGTAGGTGCGATAACTTTTGCGCAAACCAATCAAAATACACTTATTGCGATTTTTCTTTTTTTTTTTTTTTTACCAAATATATGTAGCAGAAAACACTTCAGAGACAGAAATTGCTTCTATTTCTCTCCAGCTTCAAACAATAGTGGAGAAACAGGCTTTGTTATTTTGGCACATCGAAAGTTTTGAGCACTACATTAAGGAAGAGATCGATCCCTTAGGGTTGCCCATACAAATATTTCCCACGTTGGACAACATTGATGAGATGTTTAAAAAAAGATGGGAAAATAATTTACAACAATGCACAAAGAGCAATGATGAAACTTCTGATAGAAGAATACAAAAGACGCATTGTTTCATTAGAAAAAGATATTGACAGTGTGTACTCAAAACTAAAGGATTCCCTCAACTACAAGGAACATGAGACCACGATTAAATCTCACTTGGACTCAGGGAAACTTTTTTAGTGAAAGAAAAAAAATTTTGGAGGGATAAATTAGCCTTTCAAAAAGGCAAGGCATATAGGTGGCAGCAGAATAAATTACTGAGGAACTATACAAAAAATATACAACATAGAGGAGATAAGGTGGATGAGGGTTCCAATTCGTCTTTAAATTCCACATTGTCTTCTTCTTCACAGCAAGGATTGAGAAGGGCCAATCCCCCACAAACACAAACATGCTTCATCATCAACAAAGACCAACAAATCTAAGAAACACACACAATCTCCTTCTACAGTGCATTGCGAAAGTATTCGGCCCCCTTGAACTTTTCGACTTTTGCCACATTTCAGGCTTCAAACATAAAGATATAAAACTGTAATTTTTTGTGAAGAATCAACAACAAGTGGGACACAATCATGAAGTGGAACGAAATTTATTGGATATTTCAAACTTTAACAAATGAAAAACTGAAAAATTGGGCGTGCAAAATTATTCAGCCCCCTTAAGTTAATACTTTGTAGCGCCACCTTTTGCTGCGATTACAGCTGTAAGTCGCTTGGGGTATGTCTCTATCAGTTTTGCACATCGAGAGACTGAAATTTTTGCCCATTCCTTCTTGCAAAACAGCTCGAGCTCAGTGAGGTTGGATGGAGAGCGTTTGTGAACAGCAATTTTCAGCTCTTTCCACAGATTCTCGATTGGATTCAGGTCTGAACTTTGACTTGGCCATTCTAACACCTGGATATGTTTGTGAACCATTCCATTGTAGATTTTGCTTTATGTTTTGGATCATTGTCTTGTTGGAAGACAAATCTCCGTCCCAGTCTCAGGTCTTTTGCAGACTCCATCAGGTTTTCTTCCAGAATGGTCCTGTATTTGGCTCCATCCATCTTCCCATCAATTTTAACCATCTTCCCTGTCCCTGCTGAAGAAAAGCAGGCCCAAACCATGATGCTACCACCACCATGTGTGACAGTGGGGATGGTGTGTTCAGGGTGATGAGCTGTGTTGCTTTTACACCAAACAACGTTTTGCATTGTTGCCAAAAAGTTTGATTTTGGTTTCATCTGAGCAGAGCCCCTTCTTCCACATGTTTGGTGTCTCCCAGGTGGCTTGTGGCAAACTTTAAATGACACTTTTTATGGATATCTTTAAGAAATGGCTTTCTTCTTGCCACTCTTCCATAAAGGGCAGATTTGTGCAGTATACGACTGATTGTTGTCCTATGGACAGAGTCTCCCACCTCAGCTGTAGATCTCTGCAGTTCATCCAGAGTGATCATGGGCCTCTTGGCTGCATCTCTGATCAGTCTTCTCCTTGTATGAGCTGAAAGTTTAGAGGGACGGCCAGGTCTTCGTAGCTTTGCAGTGGTCTGATACTCCTTCCATTTCAATATTATCGCTTGCACAGCGCTCCTTGGGATGTTTAAAGCTTGGGAAATCTTTTTGTATCCAAATCCAGCTTTAAACTTCTCCACAACAGTATCTCGGATCTGCCTGGTGTGTTCCTTGTTCTTCATGATACTCTCTGCGCTTAAACCACTTAAGCCCCGGAAGATTTTACCCCCTTCCTGACCAGGGCCTATTTTGCGATTCGGCACTGCGTGACTTTAACGGACAATTGCGCAGTCGTGCGATGCTGTACCCAAATGAAATTGACGTCCTTTTTTACCCACAAACAGAGCTTTCTTTTGGTGGTATTTGATCACCTGTGCGGTTTTTCTTTTTTTTTTTTTTTTGATCATGCGCTATAAACAAAAGAGCGTCCATTTTGCAAAAATAACAATATTTTTCACATTTTTTTTATATGAAATTCCCCCAAAAAAATGTAAAAATCAAATACCATATGTTTGGTAATAAAAAAATCGCAAAAAGCGTATTTTGATTGGTTTGCGCAAAAGTTATTGCGTTTACTAACAAAGGGAAAGATTTTTGGCGGCGGCGATCTTGCAGGAACATTGGGGCGAACAGATTAGACCCTTGACTGACATTTTTGACACTTTTGGGGGTACCAGTGACATTACTGCAGTAATCAGTGCTATACATATGCAGTTACTGTAAAAATGACACTGGCAGTAAAGGGGTTAACTTTTTTTTGAGAGGGAGGGGCTGTGTATGTCCCTAGGGGCGTGTTTCTAACTGTGATTGGCTGTGGCTTGATGTGTAAGAACAGTGATCAATGGTCCTACATAGTAGAACCGTTTGCTCACCATTCTTACACAGGGGAGACTGACAGGCTGCTTTGTTTACACTAGCCACCTGCCTTTCTCCCGCTGTCACGGACGATCGCGAGTGCCCGGCGGACATAGGGGCCGCCGGGCACACGCGCGGGGGGGTCCGTGACCGAGCGGGAGTGCGCATCCGGCGGCACGCGTTCGCTCCCAAAACCCTTACAGGCTAGCGACGTAGCCCTACGTCGCTTTGCCTGTGAGGGGCTGAATGCCGACGTAAATAGTCGTGCGGCAGTCGGCAAGTGGTTGAATGGACCTCTGAGACTATCACAGTGCAGGTACATTTATACGGAGAGTTGATTACACACAGGTGGATTCTATTTATCATCATTAGTCATTTAGGTCAACATTGGATCATTCAGAGATCCTCACTGAACTTCTGGAGAGAGTTTGCTGCACTGAATTAAAGGGGCTGAATAATTTTGCGCGCCCACTTTTTCAGTTTTTTATTTGTTAACAAAGTTTGAAATATTCAATAAATTTCGTTCCACTTCATGATTGTGTCCCACTTGTTGATTCTTCACAAAAAATTACAGTTTTATATCTTTATGTTTGAAGCCTGAAATGTGGCAAAAGGTCAAAGTTCAAGGGGGCCGAATACTTTCGCAATGCACTGTACTTCTTCTGGTGGTTCGGGTGGCACTTGGGTATCAGGTAATGCACGTGGTGGCCCCTCTGGGCAATCTATTTCAATGTTTTCTCACTTTTCCAATATCCCTGCACCATCATCTGAGACTAACACTCATAAGGAAGATGATTTTTTATAAATTTGATAGACACTGAGAATTCATCCAAACTGAACACTGATCCTTTCACTAACACAGGTAATCTATGCATTGTTAATCTTTCTGACTATGAACTCTCTACTAATGAAATCTCACTACTCACCAAAGGTCTCCGTTTTTGCCCAGACTCGGATCTGGACAAATTCGAGATCATTAAAGATTTACAACTTTTCGACACGGAAACTTATTCTAAAGGGCCTCTATGCCAAACAGTCACCACAAACTAATACCATACGAAAGACTGATAAAGCCTTGGATGATCTTATAACCCTACTAGAGGAACAGGAAGAGAAAGATCTTTTAGACCAATTAGACATAGAAACCTTGTTAAATGAACACATGAGTACCACAACGGAGACAACTTTGGGAAAAACTACTCTTACTAAAAAGTCAGACAAATTCTCCTCTCCAAACCTCAATCACAATTTAGGTGCCTTCCTTGCGGCTAGGACTCAGGACATCCATAGATTAAAACTTAGTCCCACAACAAAGAATATTTCATCACAAGAGAAAATAGCGCTAGATAACCTCATAAACCAAGACCAATTAACTATAAAGCCCCCTTTTTTCTCTTCTCTTTCTTTCCCCTTCCCCTCCTCTCTATCTCGCTTTTCTTTTTCCTCATTTCCCGTTGTTGTGTCTCTGTCTCGTCGTCCCTACCCCAGCGTCCTACCCTTATACCTCTCCCTCACCTCCTGTAGTATTGTAGTACCATGCTAATAGGAACCGCCAGTTAACCATCTGGCCCTATCTTTGTACCAGCCCTCCCCGGCTTACTTATCGGCATAACCCCCCCCCCCTCCCCGATCATTGTGTCCCTAGGTTGGTCCTCTTTCAACCTGCTTGGGGGTCTTGGGCACAGTGTGCTCCCTCTGGGGGTGCCTGACCCCCCGATCGTGTGCCTGGGGACCCCCCTAATTTCAATCGCAGGGCCCACTTTTCGACCGTGATCCAGCCGAGGGGTTCTGAGGTATAATTTTTCTATGGGGAGTACTAATACCTTCAGTTCTGACACTTATTGGTACTTGAGTGCTGCTTACCATGCACAAGTATTAAACATATTGGACTAGGTGGGACTTTATATGAGACCCAAGCTGGTATTGCCCGGCGTCTCCATCCCTATAACAAAACACAAAATGAGGTTGAAGGATTGTAAGAGGTGCATGAAAGTCAACCAGCCCCCAGTCTGATGTACTCACCCTCCAGTCTGTCACCAACCAAGTAGACCTGTCTCTTGGTATAAAGAACAGGGGGTTTAGTTGACACACATTTGCAAACGCATGTGAAAGCTGCAGAGCCACTTCACGGCACCCTGTTATATCTACAGTCCTACACTCTTAATTTAGTGTCCTCACACTGGAGGCACATGGCCGCTAATGGGTGGATGGGGGAACAGGTGAGAGGGAGACAGCCCAACCTCCCCCAACCCATCCCCATCCACAACTGGCTGTTGTCTCAAAGACTCAAATAATTAGGTTTATAACCATGGTGCAAACTGGAAAAGACCAGCTGAAAAGCATTACACCTCCATCCCCTTGGTGGATGCAGCATATAGATAGGAAGGGATTTTATGTATGGGGCATGGCCTGTAAAGCACACTGCCTTTGAAATCCCTAATTTCCTTTTGGGACTTTATGTGAGACAAGCAGGTCATGCTATTGGTCTCCATCCCTGTATACGGAAAACACTAAGGTCAAATCAAAACGGCATCCACCAAAAACGCACGAAAATCGCACGGTGGGACTTTATATGAGGCACCAAGCTGTAAGCAAGGCGTCTCCATCCCTGGTTGCTTAAACATATTGGACTAGGTGGGACTTTATATGAGACCCAAGCTGGTGTTGCCCAGCGTCTCCATCCCTATAACAAAAATGTGTGTCAACTAAACCCCTGTTCTTTGTACCAAGAGACAGGTTTTATTTGGTTGGTGACTGACTGGAGGGTGAGTACATCAGACTGGGGGCTGGCTGACTTTCATGCACCTCTTGCAATCCTTCAACCTCATTTTGTACCATGCACAAGTTGCCCTATCCCTGGGGCTTTTGTGTTCCCCCCAATTGAACATCATTTGTTTACTAGTCATGAGTTACATATCATTCGGTATTTGTTATTGTCCTAACTAATGATGTTTTTATACACTCTTTGTAACCTTACCTGTATGTTTATAAAAGTTTTCAATAAAATGTTTATTAAAAAAAAAAAACTATAAAGCCCTCTGCCAAAGGGGGCAATATAGTATTGATGATTAATAACCGGTACAAACTTATGTGTATGAAGATTCTACGAAATAAAGACTGGTATAAACCAATTTCAAGGTCTGCAATAGACAAACTCAACCAAGAATTCTATATTTTGGTGGATACGGCATACCTTAATAATGTCATTACAAAACGAACATGGGAGTTCATACGCACAAGTCATCTAAAAATACCCATTTTCTGCAGTCTTCCAAAAATACAGAAAAACAAACACAACCCACCAGGCAGGCCCATCATTTCAGGATGAGAAAGTATCTCTGGATGGCACTGTAATACATTGTATGATCTTTCACGATGATTATTGAAATAACGTTATATTCTTTATTAACAGAAGCAAACAAATTTGTGCAATCTCCCTATCGTAGTATACCCCTGATGAAAGGATAATAACCTGAAACACGTCGGGTGATTTGGAGTTTGTTTGCATTATTTTCACACTTCGCAACAATAGGATGTATATTGTCATAAAGATGCTTTTTGATGGTTTTATTGGTGATATAACAATTGTTATTTTAACATGCTATAAATAAAATTGTGTATTTTTTATTCTCTTTACTTTGGTGTCATGTCTGCCTTTACTTTTCAATGATTTTTATTGAGTTTTTAATTTTCAATATTTTTATTGAGTTTTCGTGAAAAGAACAAAAGTCACAACAGTGCAAAATGTACCGTCAAGGAACGGCCATACAATAAGTGGTACAGCATCTTCAAAACATTAAATATAAAAATGTAAACAGTACTGGCTGAAATTGTAGCATAAGTAGAGCCCCCAATCCTCCACATTTAAGGTCGGTTGGTCCAGGCCCCCCCCCCCTCCAGCGCCCCCATGGGAACTTACTGCGCCCCGGAAGGAAGGCGACCCCCCAACCCCAATGTCGCACACTTGACTTGGGGAGGCATCTACCAACTGTCAGTGCACTCAAAATCTGCCTGTGAATGTGATCAGGGCAGAGGCCTCGGTCCACAAGCTCTGCGGACCAACCTCGTTGTCATTAGGTGCCATGTGACTGGCTTTATAACATTCTATCAAAAAGGAAAATAAAAAAAAAGATAGGAGAAAAGGAAAAAAAGGAAAGGAGATAACAGAGAGAAAGGATAGAGGGAAGGCGAAATGTATTGAGTTTTTAACAAGAGAAAGTGATACAATGCATATTGTACAGAAAACATAAGCTTCCTTAGTTCTATGACAGTTAAATGTGGCAATACAAGCAGGATATCTCTCCCTCATTCACACAAGGTTACCACATCTACCAATTTTATAACTGAGTGTATCCAGATACCAGATACACCCGGTGATCCATCTATCACCTGTCACCAAGGCGTTCCTGCATGGCACGGACCCCATCCCACCTCCCGAACCGAGAGAACAACATGGTCCGAAAGGAGGAAAGGGGATACTTTCGGCAAAATTCTTGAAGGGGCATGGCATCCCTTCCAAACACAACATTATCTAGAACTACGAGAGGAAAAGAGGGAAAAAAGGGGCAGCGGGAAGAATGAAAAGTACAGGAGAGTATTAGTAGAAGGAAAAGGAAGCATCCCAAGAGAAGATGAGTGCACTCTGTTATCGTAACTACCTCAAGTTACAATGGGTCTGACAGATACTTGATCCAGGGTTCCCATGTCTTGTCAAACTGAGCTTGTTTGTCCAAGGGGGTTGCCGAGAGGCGCTCATTGTTCATGATCCATGTTAATTTATGTTTCACCAGATTAAACGGGATAGTTGGAGACAGTGGCGGCTGGTGCTCCATGGGCCGCCATGGGCCCCCCCCCCGAACCACAGAAAGACAGGAGAGGACAGGCAGGACCCCCCGCTTACTCACCCTGCCTGGATGCAGCAGCAGGCAGTGGCAGCTTCATCTTCTTCCCCGTCTTCTGCGTCTCCTTCCTCCTCCTCTATGCCCAACCAATGGCATGGCTTCTCCTTTCGGCCAATTGGGAAACAGGTCTCAAAACCCGCTTCCTGATTGGCCAGGAGGAGGAGGATCCGTGTGACAATAGCGAATTTACACAACTGGGTGGGCTCGGGCGCACTGCTATGCGCCCCGAGCCCACCCTTTTTTTTAGCCTGTGAGAGCCTCTGGCACACATGGTTAAAAAAAAAAAGCCCCATTGAACTCCATGCGTCCGGCGCCCCACATGTAGATTGGGGGCCGGATGCATGGATAGGGGGGGCGGCACCCCTGTGCCCCATATGACCAGCCGCCACTGGTTGGTGATCTCCATGATCTGGCTTTTGCCAGTCTGGCCGCTGTGAAAACAAAAGCTATGAGTTTTCCCGCTCGGTTTGGGATTCCCCCCAGTGGAGTGTCCAAGTAGGATTTGGATAGGTTAACTTGCGTTAGTGAATAAATAAAGTTGTAAACATGTAGCCAAATGAGTTTCACCTTTGGGCATGACCACCACGTGTGCAGTACCGTACCCTGCATGCCACATCCCCGGAAACACAATGAAGAGGCCCCCTCCACATATGCAGCTATTCTCACTGAAACCATGTACCATCTCATTAATACCTTATACATGTCTGCCTTTAAAGTCCCTACTCCTATGGGGGTAAAATTGGGTCTATCTGGGATATGTGACGTACATAGCCTGGGAGGCAGAGTGGGGAGTGTATGCGTCATTTGTCTAAGGTGACTGAGGTGCATGGGGAGGCGGGGCCGGATATTTTTACCTAAAAAAAAAAAAAAAAGGTAGAAAACAAACAAAAAGGTAATTAGGTACAGAGGATGGATGGAGAGGTGGAGTGGAGGGAAGTAGCAGAGGAGGGAGAAGTTTTGCTTTAAAGATCAGGAGACACAAAACAGACTCTTGGTTTGTGTGTTCTCTCACTTCCTGTGGGTAATGCGGTTTAGGAAATGATTGTTCGCATCTAGAATCATCTTCCGCCTTCTCACTCCACCTCCTGAGTGCCCTATTACACCTCATCCACACTATGAAGCTCAACAACCTTTTTTCCCCTACAGGAGTTTTCAGCTCAGATGAGACCAAAACTGAGCTCTTTGTCATTAACTCGACTTGCCATGTTTGCAGGAAGAAAAATTCTGATTATAACCGTTAGAACACCATCCCTACAGTCACCTTCCCTACAGTCACCATCCCTACAGTCACCATCCCTACAGTCACCTTCCCTACAGTCACCATCCCTACAGTCACCATCCCTACAGTCACCTTCCCTACAGTCACCATCCCTACAGTCACCTTCCCTACAGTCACCGTCTCTACAGTCACCGTCCCTACAGTCACCGTCCCTACAGTCACCTTCCCTACAGTCACCGTCCCTACAGTCCCCTTCCCTACAGTCACCGTCCCTACAGTCACCTTCCCTACAGTCACCGTCCCTACAGTCCCCTTCCCTACAGTCACCGTCTCTACAGTCACCGTCCCTACGGTCACCGTCTCTACGGTCACCGTCCCTACAGTCACCGTCTCTACAGTCACCGTCTCTACAGTCACCGTCCCTACAGTCACCGTCCCTACAGTCCCCTTCCCTACAGTCCCCTTCCCTACAGTCACCATCCCTACAGTCCCCTTCCCTACAGTCACCTTCCCTACAGTCACCATCCCTACAGTCACCTTCCCTACAGTCACCTTCCCTACAGTCACCTTCCTTACATTCACCGTCCATCCAGTCACCGTCTCTACAGTCACCTTCCATACAGTCACCTTCCCTCCAGTCACCATCCCTACAGTCACCATCCCTACAGTCACCTTCCCTACAGTCACCTTCCCTACAGTCACCGTCCCTCCAGTCACCGTCTCTACAGCCACCTTCCCCACAGTCACCGTCCCTACAGTCACCTTCCCTACAGTCACCTTCCCTACAGTTACCCTCCCTACAGTCACCTTCCCTACAGTCACCCTTCCTACAGTCACCATCCCTACAGTAATCCCTCTAATCGCATTGTATGTCCTCAAGTTCTCATGCAATCCTTGCGACTGAATAGCTTTCTTTCTATGCTGAGATCCCCATTGAGATATTTATAAATTGCTACCATGTCCCCTCTCAGGCGTCTCTTCTCCAGGGAGAATAAATCAAGCCATTGCAGACGCTCTTCATAATTAAGGTCCTCCAATCCCCTAATTTGTTTAGTTGCCCTTCTCTTTACTCTCTCCAGCTCCAACACATCCCTCCTGAGGACTGGCGACCAGAACTGGACAGAATACTCCAGATGTGGTCGGATCAGAGTTTTATAAAGTGGAAGGATTATAGTTTTATCTCTGGAATACATCCCTTTCTTTATACATGCTAATATTCTGCCGGCTTTGGCAGCTGCAGCTTGACATTGCATGCTGTTGCTTAGTCCATCCTCTACCAAGACTCCCAGATCTTTCTCCATTTTTGATTACCCCAATGGTTCCCCTCCTAACGTGTATTGTGCTTTTATGTTTTTAGTCCCCAAGTGCAAAACCTTCCACTTCTCCACATTAAACCTCATTTGCCATATCGTTGCCCACTCCGTTATTTTGTTCAGGTCATTCTGTAGGATATCTGCTTCATGCTGTGCAGTTATTGCCCTGCCCAATTTTGTGTCATCTGCAAAAACTGATATGGAACTACTGATCCCGTCCTCAATGCTGTTTATGAATAAATTGAACAAGGTTGGTCCCAGGACTGAGCCCTGGGGCACCCCGCTTACTACCTCAGACCAGTCTGAGTATGCGCTGTTTATTACCACCCTTTGGACACGCCCTTTTAGTCAGTTCCGTATCCAAAAGCAAACCTTGTGGTCGATGCCTGCAGACCTTATTTTATAAATTAAGTGCTTGTGGGGAACTGTATCAAACGCCTTAGCGAAATCCAAGTACACCACATCCACTGGTCTGCCCCTATCTAGCTCACAGCTCACCTCCTCATAGAATGTTAAGAGATTGGTTTGACAAGAACGCCCTTTAGTAAACCCGTGCTGATTACTGCTGATGATGTTGTTGTCTTTAGCAAACTCTACGATATAGTCCCTTATCATCCCCTCCAGAAGTTTACATACTATCGATGTCAGGCTGACCGGCCTATAATTTCCCGGGACATGCCTCTGCCCTTTTTTGAATATCGGAATCACGTTAGCTTTCCTCCAATCCCCTGGTACATTTCCTGTCCTAATACTGTCAGCAAAGATCAGGAACAGTGGTCTAGATATAGATTTACTAAGTTTTTTGAGTACTCTCGGATGTACACCATCCGGGCATGTCAGGGGGTTAGGACTACCTAAAGCGGAAGTTCCACTTTTGGGTGGAACTCCGCTTTAAGTGGCTAGTGCATAGAATGCAAACCATGAGACTTCACAATCTCTTTATAACGTGAACTGTTAGACAATCCATTTGGTTTTGTTGCAGGTTGGCTGGTAAATGAGCTGAGAATTTTTGTTTGTTTTTGATACATCAGAACAGATCTTATCTAAAACATTATTGCTTAGAATTAGCTGAAGACATCAAAATCCTCCCACAGACATTCAACATCAGACCATGACCCAATATAATTATCTCCTCATCTTCATGAGAAACAAAAAAAAATAATAATTTGAGAAAAAAATTATCTCTACAACTGATCAGCACTTGATGGAGACACATAGATCAGAAATGGAAAACGTCTTTTTAAGATATTGATAAAGAACATGCAGCTACATGTATTCTCTTGGAAACTCATAAAGCATTTGTTGAAAATAAACTCATTGCGTACAACAAAAAAACAAACTGTGAATTCCATTCACTTTTAGGCCCCATTCACAGATCAGTGTTTTGTAGATTGAAGCTCCAAAACGCTGGAGGAGAAAAAAAAATCAATTATTCTCTATGGAGAGGATTCACATCTCCGCTCCGAGTTGCCTGAAGCCAAATGCCTGAAGCTCAAAAATGTTCTAGAGCTTTTTTTGTAGCTCGAATGGAGGCTCGTTTTTATTCCCATTTTTTATTTTGCGTTTTTGTGCACATTTAAGCTCTTTGTTGCACGTATTTGCACGATTTTCTGCTTAAATTAAAAAAATTAAAAAAATAAAATAGTGAGAATATATGAATAAATATATGTAAAATAAATAAAGAACAAAAATCATCATAAATAATAAATACATAAAATAAATGAATAATATGTAATAATACATAAATAATAATTAACCCTTAAAACCTTTAAAAAAAAATGATAAATAAACTATAATTGTTATTAATAATAATACATAAACACCCAACATCCCCCCCCAAAAAAAAAAAAATATATATTACTATAATAATAATTTAATCATTTATTTATTTTGTGTTAGGGTGTTTAGCTATTTGCTATTATTTTATTAAGGGTTAGCGGCCCTCCAGCTGTTTTGGAACCATCATGCCTCTGTGAGAGGAGGAAGAGGAAGGGAGGAAGGAAGGGAGGAAGGAAGGGAGGGAGAGAGAAAGGGAGGGAGGGAGAAAGGGAGGGAGGGAGAAAGGGAGGGAGGAGGAGGAAGGGAGGGAGGAGGAGGAAGGGAGGAGGAGGGAGGGAGGGGAAGGGAGGAGGAGGGAGGGAGGAGGACCCATCCTTAGATTTACCTTACAGTGCCGGCTGAAAGCCGTGTATGAGTACTGAAGGTAACGGACTGTCTAAAAATGTCCAATGGCGTCCAACTCGGAACTGAGGGAGTAATATCGGACAGCCAAAGCGTGTTCAAAACCAACAAGAATGGTGCAAAACTCCATTGCGGTGACCAGGGCAGCAATATTACCAGTAGATTGGAAGTTCTTGGAGTATAAAACAAAATAATGAAAGAGTAATATATGTATAAATATAATAATATGTAATAATTATTAATGCCACACAGGCATGTAGTAAATAGTTTATGACACACAGGCATGTAGTAAATAGTTCATGCCACACAGGCATGTAGTAAATAGTTTATGACACACGGGCATGTAGTAAATAGTTTATGATGTGGTCCCGCAAGTCCGGAGAAATAAAGAGAAAAATGACCATAGCCAAAGTGCTCAAGCAGAACAAGAAAGTAGGGCTAGTGTAATGAAATAGAATATAAAAGGAATAGAAGATGGATGCTGACACCCAGTGAGTATATGTGAATGTGAAAAGTGATGCAAGGAATAAGAAGAGACACCAATGTGAATGAAAATACTTAGAAAAAATAGGTGTAGATGAGTGCCAAAACAATGGGAAGAATAGTCAAGTAAGTGGATGAAATAACCACCAACAATGTTACCTATATGCCAGTCAGTCAGTCTTGAAGTGGTGGGTGGCAGTGAATCAGAAAGAAAGTGAGATGCAAGTAGAGGCCTGGGAAGGAGGGTGTATATATGTGCATACCTCAAACACGATTGGCCCCGAAAGCTGCATAGCACGAGGGGATGCGTGATCACCCAATGGACAAATGCCGTACAGAGTGTGTGGCGCCAAAACTCCCTCATGTGAACGCCAATAGCACACTCCACGTCCGCGTGTGAAGACGCCATGTAGTGACATCACACATGTGACGTGGGAGGCATGGCGCAGATGTGCTGCGGGATAATACCAACCCCCTCCGCAACGGGCAGGGGGAACGGGATGGCACCCGTTCCCGGAAATTGACGGCGGACGCAGGAGCCCAGTACATACATCCTAACCCAGAGGGACCAAGGGCCATTGGGGTGATGGTATAAAATAATTATTAACCACTTCAATACCGGGCACTTTCACCCCCTTCCTGCCCAGGCCAATTTTCAGCTTTTAGCGCTGTTGCATTTTGAATGATAATTGCGCAGTCATGCAACATTGTACCTAAACCAAATTTATGTAATTTTTTCCCACAAATAGAGCTTTCTTTTAAAAGAAAATGAAAATGAAAAAAGACCGAAAAGTTTGAAAAAAAAAAAAAAAAGTTTTTTTGTTTATGTTATAAACTGATATGCAGCACTGATGGGCACTGATATGTGGCACTGATAAGTAGCACTGATATGCAGCATTGGTGGGCACTGATAGGTGGCACTGATAGGCAGCACTGATGGGCACTGATAGGCAGCACTGGTGGGCAATGATGGGCACTGGTGGGCAGCACTGATAGATGGAAATCATGGGCAGCTCTGATGGGGAGGGCCCCCAGGGTCCCTAAGCCCTGATTGGCATCCCTGGTGGCATGGGTGGGCATCCCTGGTGGCCATGGGTGGGCAATCCCTGGTGGCTCTAGTGGCACCCCCCAAGGGTCTGCACTGGTAATCAATGCTCTGATTACCAGCACAGACCCCCCCCCCCTGTCAGGAGAGCCGCAGATCGGCTCTCCTCTACTCGTGCCTGTCAGGCCCGAAATGAGGAAACCCGATCAACGGCGCTTCCTATTTACTATGTGACCAGGTGTGATTTGACACAGCTGGTCACATGGTAAAAAGCCTACGTCACTAGGCTCTTTACCGAGATTGGAAATGCGGTGTGTCAGAGGGGGCGCAGCAGAGCGCTCTATCCTGCTGGACATCATATGACGGGCAGTCAGGATAGTACAACCACTTTGCCGCCGTCAATCTGTTATAGGGCGGGCGGCAAGTGGTTAATTAAATGTGCCTAAGAAATGTATAAAGGAGTATGTACTGCTCCCAAATAATGGGACCAGTAACCTAAATAAAGCTGGTAAGCTCTATAAAGGGGTGCCCTAGATAATGGCACTGCCTCCATCCCTGGAAACATTGTAACATGGGGGGATATGGGACTTTAAATGAGGCACATGGATGAACCATGTGTCTCCATCCCTGGAAACATTGTAACATGGGGGGATATGGGACTTTAAATGAGGCACATGGATGAACCATGTGTCTCCATCCCTGGAAGCATTGTAACATGGGGGGATATGGGACTTTAAATGAGGCACATGGATGAACCATGTGTCTCCATCCCTGGAAGCATTGTAACATGGGGGGATATGGGACTTTAAATGAGGCACATGGATGAACCATGTGTCTCCATCCCTGGAAGCATTGTAACATGGGGGGATATGGGACTTTAAATGAGGCACATGGATGAACCATGTGTCTCCATCCCTGGCTAGAAGAAAAAAAGGGAGAGAGGTTGGGACTTTGAATGAGGAGCGTAATTGGGCTAAGGCAGAGTGGGATTACAACAATACATAGGCAGCAAAAGGAAATAAAATACAATATGAAAAAGGTTTATTCAATGACCACCCCATCAGATCAAAAAACATAACAGTACATGATGATAAATACATATAGAGATAAAAATATTACATCACATTGGATGAAATAGGGTCCATAGAGGAAGCTGGATAGATAGAAGCCAATTGCATACAAAATATGGTGAATATGAAGAATACATAAAGTAGAGAATAATGTAAATACAAGTCAACATGTGGTGAAGGAATACACATAGAGACTGCATCACAGATTGCTCGACGCGTTTCGTGGAACACCGTTCCACTTCCTCAACAAATGTCTAGAAAAAAGTATAAATACAATGTAATACAATATAATACAATGTGATCCAGACGTTGGCTGAAGTATGGACAATTTTGATGCAGAGAATAGATTTCTTATGCCACCTCAGTGAAGGAGAAGTGCAGTCTACTAGAAATCAATGTGGCTTTGCTAGAGCTTGCATGTGGTTTGGGCGGATCAAGGTAGAGAATAACTGAAGTTGCTCCAATTCAAGATGAAAAATAAAGCAAACTTTGAATCGAATTGAGTGCAGATGCCGAGTGTAACTTTCATTATCCGTATCAGGAATGAATTATCTGCAGATGGTCAACTGAAGAAAAGCCTCTTTGTATTTACTGCCCCATCATTGATGTTTCCTGTTTTCTTCTAATTCTTATCAGGCCGTTGTTCACAGCACAGCACAATCGCCGCCTTCTAAAAATGTTCTTTGAAAAAAAACACCAATTTGACAAAACCACAGGAACAGGAAATGTATCAGAATGAGACGCGAGTCTTTGAGGCGATAGATAAGGGACCCTGAGGTAGGTCATAGATGAAGAGATTACCAGCGGCAGACAGAGAGACATCTAAGCACCCTTGATCATCATGACCTGCTTCTAGAATATACCATATTTTCTACACAAAACAGCAATTTTATTTTTTTTTCTCTCTTCCAGGGGTCTCCAAACTGCAGCCCTTTGCTTGCCTTTATCCGGCCCTTGGGGAACTTTTCCTTTCACTGATACGAGACACTATTCCTCCCACTGACACCAACAATGGGGCAATAATCCTCCTACTGCCATTAACAATGGGGCACTATTTCTCTCATTAACGGCAATCAGGTGGTTCCCGCTGGGTCGATTGGACCAGGGCCAGCCCTACCATGGTTTCCGCTGGGTCGATTGGACCAGGGCCAGCCCTACCATGGTTCCCGCTGGGTCGATTGGACCAGGGCCAGCCCTACCATGGGTCCCGCTGGGTCGATTGGAACAGGGCCAGCCCTACCATGGGTCCCGCTGGGTCGATTGGAACAGGGCCAGCCCTACCATGGGTCCCGCTGGGTCGATTGGACCAGGGCCAGCCCTACCATGGGTCCCGCTGGGTCGATTGGACCAGGGCCAGCCCTACCATGGGTCCCGCTGGGTCGATTGGACCAGGGCCAGCCCTACCATGGGTCCCGCTTGGTCGATTGGACCAGGGCCAGCCCTACCATGGTTCCCGCTGGGTCGATTGGACCAGGGCCGGCCCTACCATGGGTCCCGCTGGGTCGATTGGACCAGGGCCGGCCCTACCATGGGTCCCGCTGGGTCGATTGGACCAGGGCCGACCCTACCATGGGTCCCGCTGGGTCGATTGGCCTTACCAACATTTGTTATACTTTAATGCAACTTTCCAATTGGCAAAAGTTCTGATGACCGGGCCAGAGAATTACATTTTATAGTTGTACTGCAACACCACAATTCACCAGCAGGTGGTGCAGGTGAAATTTGGAGATAGAGGCTCTAATAGAACTGAAGGCAGAACTTTTTCTACATTTTGGATAGAGTTATTCTGGCCATACAAAGTGCTGCCTGGGTCCAATGGCCCAGCGGGACCCATGGTAGGGCTGGCCCTGGTCCAATCGACCCAGCGGGACCCATGGTAGGACCAGCCCTACCATGGGTCCCGCTGGGCCATTGGACCCAGGCAGCACTTTGAGAAGGGGGCAGCACACTGACACCCAACATTTTTTTTTCCAGCAGTTTTGTGTATGACAACTGCCCCCCCCCCCCCCCGGGCCACTCCACTGCCCTGTAAAAAGGCTGCCCTGCTGCCCTCGACACACATATTTGCCGGGCGCGGGGGTGCTCACACACAGTCTTACACCGGCTGCGGGGTACCACCAGGAGACAGAGAGCAAAGATCCCTTTTCCCACAGCCGATGTTCAGGCACAGCTTGCATTTCTATTGTGTTGAACTGGAGGAGTAGATGCGACTGGCCTTGTGCCCGGCCCGCCTTCTTCTGCTCACGTGTGTTAGCAAAAATCCCCCCCCCCCCCCAAAAAAAAGAAAATTGAGCACTTATTGTCACACTTTGCCCTAAGCATACATTCCCTTTGCAAGCCAAATATTTCCCCAAACAAAAATTCCCCCCCTCCCAGTACACATCTCTCCCTGCTGAAATCCCCCCTCCCAGCACAAATCTTTCCCCCCATCCTCTCTCTAGACTCAAATCCTCTCTCTTCCCAAATGTTCCCTGCTAGCACAACTATCCCTCACCATAAAAGCACCCTATTAGCACACATTCTCACCCCTCAAATTCCCCCTCCAAGCGCAAATCCTCCCCTCTCCAAATCCCCCCCCCCCCTCCCAGCACAAATCCTCCCCTCCCCCAAATGTCCCCTCCTAGCATAAATCCTCCCCCCTCCTAGTTGAAGTTGAAGTATCCCATTATTTCCTTCTCCCATCCAAGTTCCACAATAAATATAAAACCAAATCCCCTGGACGGTTTATGGAGTAAGGAGCCACCGGGAATAAGGATGGATGAGTGAACTGCCCCCTAGTGACTGTCTGCTGGTAATCAGAGGAGGCCCAACAAGTCATCATACAGGAAGCCCTACGGGGACAGTGCTACATGTGAATGGTGGAATTGATTTATATTCCTGCTGTTGACCAAAAGAAAATGGATCATGTATGGCCTGTCCTAAGCTAGATACACACTATACAATTTTCTGTAGATTGTTTCCTTTAGATTTACCAAAACCATATAATAGGAGGTCAAACCCAAAACAATTTCAATTGGTATGGGAATCAGGCAGGCCCTAGCACTACACAGGTACATAAAGGTAAATCTAAAGGAAATCGAACAACAACAGTTATATAGTGTGTATCCAGCCTAATGCTGGTCATACACCTGCCGAAAAATCGTTCGAAAATCTGTCATTTGGTCCGATCATGTTCGATATTTCGGCTAATGTATGGCCAGAATAACTCTATCCAAAATGTAGAAAAAGTTCTGCCTTCAGTTCTATTAGAGCCTCTATCTCCAAATTTCACCTGCACCACCTGCTGGTGAATTGTGGTGTTGCAGTACAACTATAAAATGTAATTCTCTGGCCCGGTCATCAGAACTTTTGCCAATTGGAAAGTTGCATTAAAGTATAACAAATGTTGGTAAGGCGCACTAACTACACGAAAAAATTATTGGGTGTTATTAGGTAAGCTGGCACCATTTCTGTGGGAATATTTTTGCAGAAACTGCCACTGATGCTGGAGCTTATTGTTGTTTCTTCCGACACCAATGCTGTGGGTTTTTATTGCATACACTGGCACTGATGTTGGCCGCTATTATTATCCAGTTTACAACCGCCCTATAGCGGATATACTGCCACACAGCCACCAGAGACTGCACATAGCCCCGAGAGACCCCCACATAGCCACCAGAGTCCCTGCATAGACACCAGAGACCCCAACATAGCCACCAGAGACCCCATGTAGCTTACAGAGACCCCGCATACCCTCCAGAGACCCTGCATAGCCTCCAGAGACCCCACATATCCACCAGAGACCCCACATAGCTACCAGAGACCCTGCATAGTCACCAGAGACTCCACTTAGCTACCAGAGACCCCGTATAGCCTACAGGGACCCCACATAGCTACCAGAGACCCTGCATAGCCACCAAAGTGCCTGCATAGCCTCCAAAAACCCCATAGAGACCCTGCATAGCCTCCAGAGACCCCACACATGCCACCAGAGACCCCACATAGCCATCAAAGACCCCACATACCCTCAAGAGACCCTGCATAGCCTCTAGACACCGCGGATAGCCACCAGAGACCCAACATATTAAACAGAGACCTCGCATAGCCACCAGAGACCCCACGTAGTGATCAGATACCCCGCATAGCCTGCAGAGACCCCACATAGCCTCTAGAGACGCTGCATAGCTACCAGAGACCCTGCATAGCCACCAGAAACCCTGCATAGCCACCCAGGGACCAAGCATAGCCACCCAGGGACCCAGCATAGACACCAGAGACCTCAGATAGCCACCAGAGACCCCACATAGGCACCAGAGACCCCATGTAGCGAACAGAGACCCTACATAGCCACCAGAGACCCTACATAGATAACAGAGACCCTGCATAACCCCCAAAGATCCTGCATAGCCTCAAGAGACCCCACATAGGCACCAGAGACCCCACATAGCCACCAGAGACCCCATGTAGCTTACAGAGACCCCGCATACCCTCCAGAGACCCTGCATAGCCTCCAGAGACCCCACATAGCCTCTAGAGACGCTGCATAGCCACCAGAAACCCTGCATAGCCACCCAGGGACCCAGCATAGCCACCCAGGGACCCAGCATAGACACCAGAGACCTCAGATAGCCACCAGAGACCCCACATAGGCACCAGAGACCCCATGTAGCGAACAGAGACCCTACATAGCCACCAGAGACCCCACATAGGCACCAGAGACCCCACATAGCCACCAGAGACCCCATGTAGCAAACAGAGACCCTGCATAGTCACCAGAGACCCACGCATAGCTACCAGAGACCCCACATAGCCACCAGAGACCCCCAATAGCCACCAGGGACCCCACGTAGCGAACAGAAACCCCACATACTGGGTGGAGGTTCCTTGCAAGTTTGGGGCTGCATTTCTGCATATGGAGTTGGGTATTGGCCAGGATCAAGCTTGAAAAAAAAAAACCTCCTTATCAGGCTTATAAAAATATATGGATCTACGTAAAGCTTAAAACCATAACTATGTAATTAACAGTAACCTCTCTTGGTTGACGACATGCATTGACAAATATACATTTTCAATTCTACATGAAAAATATACATTATACAAATATCACATTGGTGGTAATGCGCTAGACGCACCCTCCTGTGCGTGGATTTTTACGTGTATTGAAGATTAACCAATGTGAGGAGGAATGAAGTAAAAGGATATTATGTGAAGTTCCTTGGTTTTAGCACTGGATGGTTTGGATCTTCCTGTCTGCCTGGCTCTAGCATGTGTATGTACTATATTACCAAAAGTATTGGGACGCCTGCCTTTACACACACATGAACTTTAATGGCATCCCAGTCTTAGTCCGTAGGGTTCAATATTGAGTTGGCCCACCCTTTGCATCTATAACAGCTTCAACTCTTCTGGGAAGGCTGTCCACAAGGTTTAGGAGTGCGTCTATGGGAATGCTTCACCATTCTTCCAGAAGTGCATTTGTGAGGTCAAGCGCTGATGTTGGACAAGATGGCCTGGCTCCCAGTCTTCGCTCTAACTAATTCCAAAGGAGTTCTATGGGGTTGAGGGCAGGACTCTGTGCAGGCAAGTCTACTTCCTCCACCCCAAACTCACTCATCCATGTCTTTATGGGCCTTGCTTTGTGCACTGGTGTGTAGTCATGTTGCAACAGGAAGGGGCCATCCCAAAACTCCTCCCACAAAGTTTGGCCATAAAATTGTCCAAAATGTCTTGGTATGCTGACGTCTTAAAGCGGTAGTATCCCGCTTTTTTACACTTTTACCTACAGGTAAGCCTATAATAAGGCTTCCCTGTAGGTACAAATAATATCTCCTAAACCGGCATGGTTTAGGAGATATTTACAGTGCATGCAGCCGCTCGCGCGAGCGGCGCATGCGCTCTGAAGGTCCGGGGGGACCTTCAATCTATTTGCCGGGAGCTTGCCGGAAAATCACTCCCGCGCGCATGCGCGGGAGTGACGTCATCGCGTCTCCGGCCAATCATCGTGCCGGAGCCGTCTCTTCCAGCCAATCACCGTGCCGGAGCCGCCGAACCCGGAAGAGACGGCGAGGGATCATGGCAGCGCCCGCAGCGATGTCCGGGGGTCCGTGTCGGGACTTCGTTCTAAGGTAAGTAATACATAATGAGCTAGTATGCGATGCATACTAGCTCATTATGCCTTTGTCTTGCAGGTTTTTTTTTTTTTTTTTTTTTTAACTTTGGGTTTACAACCGCTTTAAGAGTTCCCTTCACTGGAAATAAGGGGCCAAGCCCAACCCCTGAAAAACACCCCCACACCATAATCCCCCTTCCAGCAAATGATTTAGACCAGTGCACAAAGCAAGGTCCATAAAGACATGGAGGAGCGAGTTTTGGGTGGAGGAACTTGACTGGCCTGCACAGAGTCCTGACCTCAACCCAATAGAACTCCTTTGGAATTAGTTAGAGTGGAGACTGCGAGCCAGGGCTTCTCGTCCAACATCAGTGCCTGACCTCACAAATGCTCTTCTGGAAGAATGGTGAGACATTCCCATAGACACTCCTAAACCTTGTGGACAGCCTTCTCAGAAGAGTTGAAGCTGTTATAGCTGCAAAGGGTGGGCCAACTCAATATTGAACCCTACGGACTAAGACTGGGATGCCATTAAAGCAGAGTTCCACTCAAAAGTGGAACTTCCGCTTATCTGTCACCTCCCCCTCTCCGATGCTGCGTTTGGCACCTTTCTGGGGGGGGGGGGGGGGTACCTGTTTTTGACAAGTACCTTGTCCCCACTTCCGTTGGATCTCGCCGCGGCAAGGTATGTCAGAAATTTTGCCCCCTCCTCCTCCCCCCTCTGCTTCCAGGCCAGTTACCGAGCACATCGTGCTTCGCGCATGCGCAGTAGGGACCCCATTGTGAAGCTGCAGGGCTTCACTGCCGGGTTCCCATACAGCCTATTGCCCACTGCCGGGTTCCCATACAGCCCATTGCCCACTGCCGGGTTCCCATACAGCCAATTGCCCACTGCCGGGTTCCCATACAGCCCATTGCCCACTGCCAGGTTCCCATGCCGGCAATGGCGGCAGCAGCACCCGATGGAAACATTGGCTGCGGTGCCGACATCGCTGGATTCCAGGACAGGTAAGTGTCCTAATATTAAAAGTCAGCAGCTACAGTAAAGTAAGTGTAGCTCCTGACATTTAATTTTTGGAGGGTATCTCAGCTTTAAAGTTCATGTGCGTGTAAAGGCAGGCGTCCCAATACTTTTGGATATATAGTGTAAGTGAGATAGGGACCTTAGATTGCAAGCTTCTTGACAGCAGATACTGATGTGAATGTAAATTGCTGTGTAATTGCTGACGCTCCATGAATACCCGTAGTAGATATATATATAAATCTGACACAAAGCCCGGGAGCTGCAATCAGCCTCTGGGCATCTCAGCGTATTACACAGAGCTCCATAGGAGTGCGAGGAGCAGATCGCTGGAAACACGAGACTCCTGCAGTGTGTGCACAATAGAAGTCATGTGACGTCATGCGTCATGCAAACGTGTTATTAGCAGTCAGGGAATTCTGTTTTTTGTTTAGACGTCCTTGAAGAGGTCCCAATGTCATATTCACCCCTCGGGGTATAGAAGGAAAAGTAAGAGAACAGAGAGTCCAGGGTGCAGGAATAGGTAAAGTGTATCACTTTAGTATCTGCTTGCCTACTCAGTGGCGGCCCGGCCATTGGGGGCGCAGGTGCGCCGCCCCCCCCCCCCCCTATCCATGCATCAGGCCCCCTAATCTATATGCGGGGCGCCGGACGCATGGATTCCAATGAGGTTTTTTTTTTTTTTTAAGCACGTGATTAGAGCCAGAGGCTCTAATAGGCTTAAAAAAAAGGGTGGGCTCGGGGCGCAGGGCACTGCACCCTGAGCCCACCCAGTTGTGTGACAATAGCGAATGAATATTTGCTTTTGCCACAGTGAGTTTCCTCCTGGCCAATCAGGAAGCGGTAAAAAAAAATCCAAAATGTAGTTCAAATCTCCTGCGCTCAAGTGCAATAATGGGAAGGTAGAGGCAAGTTTCCAATAAAAGTGGATGGGTATGACTGAAGGTCTTGCTGCCACCTCAGCATGCAGCGAACGCACTCTTATCGCAGACACCTCGGCTGTCTGAGCATGCAGCGAACGCACTCTTATCGCAGACACCTCGGCTGTCTGAGCATGCAGCGAACGCACTCTTATCGCAGACACCTCGGCTGTCTGAGCATGCAGTGAACGCACTCTTATCGCAGACACCTCCGCTGTCTGAGCATGCAGTGAACGCACTCTTATCGCAGACACCTCCGCTGTCTGAGCAAGCAGTGAACGCACTCTTATCGTAGACACCTCCGCTATCCGAGCATGCAGTGAACGCACTCTTATCGCAGACACCTCCGCTGTCTGAGCATGCAGTGAACGCACTCTTATCGCAGACACCTCCGCTGTC
This sequence comes from Pelophylax lessonae, assembly GCF_965119305.1. Taxonomy (NCBI): domain Eukaryota; kingdom Metazoa; phylum Chordata; class Amphibia; order Anura; family Ranidae; genus Pelophylax; species Pelophylax lessonae. Next base: position 238,436,225 of record NC_138777.1, on the reverse strand, counting down.
TGAGCATGCAGTGAACGCACTCTTATCGCAGACACCTCCGCTGTCTGAGCATGCAGTGAACACACTCTTATCGCAGACACCTCCGCTATCCGAGCATGCAGTGAACGCACTCTTATCGCAGACACCTCCGCTGTCTGAGCATGCAGTGAACGCACTCTTATCGCAGACACCTCGACTGTCTGAGCATGCAGTGAACGCACTCTTATCGCAGACACCTCGGCTGTCTGAGCATGCAGCGAACGCACTCTTATTGCAGACACCTCGGCTGTCTGAGCATGCAGTGAACGCACTCTTATCGCAGACACCTCGGCTGTCCGAGCATGCAGCGAACGCACTCTTATCGCAGACACCTCGGCTGTCTGAGCATGCAGCGAATGCACTCTTATCGCAGACACCTCGGCTGTCCGAGCATGCAGTGAACGCACTCTTATCGCAGACACCTCCGCTGTCTGAGCATGCAGTGAACGCACTCTTATCGCAGACACCTCCGCTGTCTGAGCATGCAGTGAACACACTCTTATCGCAGACACCTCCGCTATCCGAGCATGCAGTGAACGCACTCTTATCGCAGACACCTCCGCTGTCTGAGCATGCAGTGAACGCACTCTTATCGCAGACACCTCGACTGTCTGATCATGCAGTGAACGCACTCTTATCGCAGACACCTCGGCTGTCTGAGCATGCAGCGAACGCACTCTTATTGCAGACACCTCGGCTGTCTGAGCATGCAGTGAACGCACTCTTATCGCAGACACCTCGGCTGTCCGAGCATGCAGCGAACGCACTCTTATCGCAGACACCTCCGCTGTCTGAGCATGCAGCGAACGCACTCTTATCGCAGACACCTCGGCTGTCCGAGCATGCAGCGAACGCACTCTTATCGCAGACACCTCAGCTGTTCATGGATGCAGATGTACGGCGTGTGGGATATAAAGCCCACCCTCTTCGCTGCTTCACAAATGCATCATATGGGCATTAGGAAGTTGAGGGCCTGTGCACACGTATGCGGTTTTCTTTGATGTATTTTTCATTGCGCTCAATAAAAACGCATGTCAAATCGCATCATAACGTACGTCCAACGCATGTGGACACGTTTATGTGCGTTCTAATGTACGCTGACTTTTAATACAAAGTGCAACATATGTTAAAAACACGCAATGACGCAATGCGACTCATGGATTTTAGGGAGGACGATTCATCGATGTGAATAAGCCCCAAATCTCTCAGCAGCGAGCGATAAAAATCAGCCGTGCGGCTCCATCGCTCACCTGTCATTGACACCTTACACTTTAAGTAACCGAAGCAACTGTCAGCAAGCTTGTAGCTTACCTGGGACAGACCATATCTTCTCATGTCTGTGGGGGGGGGGATTATACTTTACTTACACAAAAGAGGAGACACTGACTCCTCCCACCGCACAGTCAGAACTGATTTTATTATCTGAATCTCCGGAAATTTTATTACAAGTGTAACATTTTAGGATATTCAGTCATTCTCTGAAAATGATGAAAATCCCCCCCCCCCCCCCCCCGAGGATTTCAATGGTCTCTCCTTCACCTGTCAGTAGTGGATCCTTCTCACCTGAGCCGCTGATTGCGGTGATCTCTGACGCTCTGCAAATAGAAATAAAGGTAAGGCAGAATTTCCTCGCTCTGTACCCATCTGACGGTCATGGTTATGATTAACCATACAGGATGCATGCCATTGGGTGCAGGGCAGCCATCAGAAAATTTGGGGCCCCTTACACAGCTTTAGGACCCATTCCAGGCCATGGGGGCCACTCTGCAAACACCCTGCAACTGTGTGCAATGCATGCGGTTGCAGCGTGCTAGTGTGGGTTCCAAGGGGTTAAAGCAGGTGGTGAAGAACCAATAAAATGCCTCCGCACCGCCTGCTTTAACCCCTTGGTCACTGTGCTGCACGAGGTTGCAGGGCGCTTGCAGAGCGGCCCCATTTAATTGAATGGATCCCCCTTGGCAGACACTACACCTGATAAATGTGATAGAGTGTAAAATTCCTGCTGCTTCTGCAACATGTGTACACCCCTGGTCACTGCAGTTAAAGGGGGTGTGGTTGGGGTGATAAAAACAGGGTTCATCTATAGGGGATTTACCACCCCCAAACTGCAAATGTAAACAAGTCCTTACTGTCATGGGCCGCCTATCATAGTTGCCTTTTAGGGGATCCCTGGGATGAGGACAACGAGGGGGCCCCTGGGATAAGGACAGAGAGGGGGGCCCCAGGGATGAGGACAGAAAGGGGGGCCCCAGGGATGAGGACAGAGAGGGGGGCCCCATGGATGAGGACAGAGAGGGGGGCCCCTGGGATGAGGACAGAGAGAGGGGCCCCTGGGATGAGGACAGAGAGGGGGGCCCCAGGGATGAGGACAGAGAGAGGGGGGCCCCAGGGATGAGGACAGAGAGAGGGGGGCCCCAGGGATGAGGACAGAGAGAGGGGGCCCCTGGGATGAGGACAGAGAGAGGGGGCCCCTGGGATGAGGACAGAGAAGGGCAGCGGGATTTGACATGCGATTTGGATCACGGAATCACTTTTTTTAGGGGGGGTTTCCACCAATCGGAGCTGCCGGACCCGCAGATCAGCTTCCCCTGTTGCAAATGTGCACGCGCCCCTACCTGCGGTCCCGCGAACAGGGCTTTTTTTCTCAGGCAATAGGTGCAGGAACTCCCCTTTCCGAGTCACCCCTTGTCTCCGCCCCCCTACCCACCTCCTGCACCATTCCTTAGTTCCACCCCCTAAGTACTGCTCCTTTTAGAGAATACAGAACCATGTAACAGTTGTGGTACTAAGTAATTTGTATGGAATTTGTTAATAATAACAAGAAAAACAGTAAACTAGATCACATGCGCCAGCAACAATAGATCCCCTAAGCAACAATGAACATAGTTACATAGTAGTTGAGGTTGAATAAAGACAACAGTCCATCCAGTTCAACCTGTGTAGGTGTGTGTGGCCGTAATTATCTCACATAGCCCTGAATGTTCTGATCCTTGAGATGTAAGTCTAAGAGTCTTTTGAAAGCCACCATACTTCCCCCAGAAACCACCTCTTGTGGTAGAGAATTCCACAATCTTGTAGCCCTAACAGTAAAGAACCCCCCACGCTGCCTGAGGTTAAAACGCTTCTCCTCTAATCGCATTGTATGCCCTCTTGTCCTCATGCAATCCCTTTGACTGAATAGCTTTTTTTCTAAGCTGAGATCCCCATTGAGATATTTAAACATTACTATCATGTCCCCCCTCAGGCGTCTCTTCTCCAGGGAGAATAAATCAAGCGATTGGAGACGCTCTTCATAATCAAGGTCCTCCAATCCCCTAATTAGTTTAGTTGCCCTTCTCTGGACTCTCTCCAGCTCCAACCCATCCCTCCTGAGGACTGGCGACCAGAACTGGACAGAATACTCCAGATGCGGTCGGACCAGAGTTTTATAAAGTAGAAGGATTATAGTCTTATCTCTGGAATACATCCCTTTCTTTATGCATGCTAATATTCTGCCGGCTTTGGAAGCTGCCGCTTGACATTGCATGCTGTTGCCTAATCTATCATCAACCAAGACTCCCAGATCTTTCTCCATTTTTGATTCCCCCAAAGGGTTCCCCCCCTAAAGTGTATTGTGCTTTTATGTTTTTAGTCCCCAAGTGCAGAACCTTCCACTTCTCCACATTAAACCTCATTTGCCAAGTCATTGCCCACTCCGTTATTTTGTCCAGGTCATTCTGTAGGATATCTGCTTCATGCTGTGCAGTTATTGCCCTGCCCAATTTTGTGTCATCTGCAAAAACTGATATCGAACTACTGATCCCGTCCTCAATGTTGTTTATGAATAAATTGAACATTGAATAAGTTGGTCCCAGGACTGAGCCTTGGGGGACCCCGCTTACTACCTCAGACCAGTCTGAGTATGCGCTGTTTATTACCACCCTTTGGACACGCCCTTTTAGCCAGTTCCGTATCCAAGAGCAAACCCTGCTGTCGATACCTGCAGACCTTATTTTATAAATTAAGCGCTTGTGGGGAACTGTATCAAACGCCTTAGCGAAATCCAAGTACACCACATCCACTGGTCTGCCCCTATCTAGCTCACAGCTCACCTCCTCGTAGAATGTTAAGAGATTGGTTTGACAAGAACGCCCATTTGTAAACCCGTGCTGGTTACTACTGATGATGCTGTGGTCTTTAGCAAACTCTACGATATAGTCCCTTATCATCCCCTCCAGAAGTTTACATACTATCGATGTCAGACTAACCGGCCTATAATTTCCCGGGATATGCCTCTGCCCCTTTTTGAATATCGGAATCACGTTAGCCTTTCTCCAATCCCCTGGTACATCTCCTGTCCTAATACTGTCAGCAAAGATCAGGAACAGTGGTCTGGATATAACCTTACTGAGTTCCTTGAGTACTCTCGGATGTACGCCATCCGGGCCTGGTGATTTGTTTGTGTTAATTTTATCCAGCCTTTCCCTGATTTCACCCTCTGTTAGCCATAGTGGCAAGTCCTGTGTATTACTACTAACCATACAGTCATGGTCAGTGTACCCCATACAGTAATGGTAAGAGTACCCCATACAGTCATGGTCAGTGTACCCCATACAGTAATGGTAAGAGTACCCCATACAGTCATGGTCAGTTTACCCCTCCGTTTCCTGTGTAAAGACTGACGAGAAAAAAGTGTACCTTTTCAGTGTCCTCTGTAACCATCCTGCCATCATCATTAATTATGTGTGCAATATGCTCTGCCCTAGTTTTTTTGCTGTTGATATATTTAAAGAATTTCTTTGGGTTTTTTTACTATCCTCCGCTATTTGTCTCTCAAAGTTGATTTTAGCCATCTTGATTTCGTGTTTACTTTTCTTATTTGCCTCCTTGTATTGCTCGAAAGCCGATACTGTGCCCTCTGATTTATATTTCTTGAAGGCCAATTTTTTTCCCCTAATAAGATTTTTAACGCTACGGTTTAGCCAGCCAGGTTTGGCTTTGTCTCTTCTAAATTTATTTCCCATAGGAATGCACTGCAAGATGCATTTGTTTAATATGTTCCTAAAGCATTCCCATTTTTCCTCTGTGGTCAGGGATCCCAGGGTTTGGTCCCAGTTTACCCTTTCCATCATTGAGCACAATTTTGGAAAGTCTGCCCTTCTGAAGTTTAGGGTTCTTATGTTCCCCACTTGCCTCCTACCTCTGAGATTATGTCTGGGTCATTAGTGATCAATAGATCCAGGACTGCGTTTTCTCTAGTCGGAGAGTCCACCAACTGTGACATGTAATTATCCAGTAAGGTTTCCGTGAATAGATGGGCCTTCTGTGAGTGTGTAGTCCCCTCTTCCCAGTCAATGTCGGGATAATTGAAGTCCCCCAATCAGTGGAGTATTTAGGTTTTGTGCTGCCCTAGGCCTGACTAAACTTGGGCACCCCTAATTTAAATATGACCCACCCCTTCCTGGAAGGGCCACACCCTTTCCTGTTTATGACCGCCCTGTCATCTGTAAACCACAGACCACAACCACAGTCTATCAGTGCCCATCAGTGAAGCCTCATCAGTTCCCATGAGTTCAGCTACATCAGTGCCCATCAGTGCAGCCTCATTACTACCCATCAGTGCAGTCTCATCAGTGCAGCATATCAGTGCAGCCTCATCAGTGGCCATCAGTACAGCCCCATCAGTGGCCACCAGTGCATCATATCAGTGCCCATCAGTGCTGCCTTATCAGTGCAGCCCTATCAGTGCAGCTTATCTGTCCTGCCTCATCAGTGGCCATCAGTGCAGCTCCATCAGCTTTTTTGCTGCCCCCCAGCAAAGTGCTGCCCTAGGCCTGGGCCTTGTTGGCCTAGGCCAAGATACAGCACTGCCCCCAATATGATGACTGATCCCAGTTTTGCCACTTTACCCAGAAGTGCTAAAAATTCCAGCTCTACCTCCTCCCACCCGGAAGAAAATACCCCCTCCCCCAGCAACAAAAGATCTCCAGCAGCAATAACAGCTCTCCCTGCAGCCAGCATCACTAGATCTCTCCCAGCAACAACTGACTTCCAGCAACAGTGGAACCCCCACCAACAACAATAGACCTCCTGAGCAACAGTAGACTCCCCTCCCCACCCCGCAAAAGTAGATCTCCTCCAGCAACAATAGATCCCCCCAGCAGCTAGCATTAATAGACCTTGAACACCATGCCATTACATACAGTCAGTGCTGGAGGTGCCGGAACTGCGTTCCCCCGCGTTCCCGCTGAAAAAAAGCCTTGCCCGCGAAGCAACATACAGGTACGTCGTTTAGCGGGAATGAGCCAACTCGTCGCAGTATATGTACGGCGGCTGGTCAGCAAGTGGTTAATAAAAAAAAATAAAAAGTCAGATTTAATCGGTTTTGTTAAATTCCTGATTAGAAGAGCCGCCCAGCGTGAGCGATGTGTCCGATGTTCTCATCACCCGGGGACGGCGAGCACAGCTGGAATGTGAGAACCGCAATCATTTATCGCCATTAATACCTCCAACCTGCAGCCGCCTCCCCCCCTCCCCCCATGTAGCGGCACAGAGGAACGCGGCGCAGGTGGACGAGGCGCTCCGAGGATGGAAACGTCTCTAATCCTGAGACCGGCGCTCTGATCCCGAATTCTCCACTCTAGATGTGCGAGAAACAACTCTGCCTGATCCCCTCCCCCCCCCCCCCCCCCGCTATCTGTTCTCATGGCTGCCATATAGAGAGCGCCACGACCCATACAGGAAAAATTCACAGCGCTTCACTTCTTCCACATTTTATGTTACAGCCTTATTCCAAAATGGATTAAATTAATTATTTTCCTCAAAATTCTACAAACAATCCCCCATAATGACAACGTGAGAGAAGTTTGTTTGAAATCTTTGCAAATTTAATAAAAATAAAAAAGGAAAAAATCCCATGTACATAAGTATTCACCCCCTTTGCCATGTACATAAGTATTCACCCCCTTTGCCATGTACATAAGTATTCACACCCTTCACCATGGCACTCAGAATTGAGTTCAGGTGCCTCCTGTTTCCACTGATCATCCTTGAGATGTTTCTACAACTTTGATTGAAGTCCAGCTGTGGTAAATTCAGGTGATTGGACACTATTTGGAAAGGCACACACCTGTCTATATAAGGTCACACAGGTAACAGTGCATGTCAGAGCACAAACCAAGCCATGAAGTCCAAGGAATTGTCTGTAGACCTCGGAGACAGGATTGTATGGAGGCACAGATCGGGGGAAGGGTAGAGAAACATTTCTCCAGCATTGAAGGTCCCAATGAGCACAGTGGCCTCCATCATCTGTAAATGGAAGAAGTTTGGAACCACCAGGACTCTTCCTAGAGCGGCCGCCCGGCCAAACTGAGCAATCGGGGGAAGGGCCTTAGTCAGGGAGGTGACCAAGAATCTGATGATCACTCTGACAGCTCCAGCATTTCTCTGTGGAGAGAGGAGAACCTTCCAGAAGAACAACCATCTCTGCAGCACTCCACCAATCAGGCCTGTATGGCTGTGGCCAGACGGAAGCCACTCCTCAGTAAAAGTCACATGACAGCCCGCCTGGAGTTTACCAAAAGGCACCTGAAGGACTCTCAGACCATGAGAAACAAAATTCTCTGCTCTGATGAAACAAAGATTGAACTCTTTGGCCTGAATGGAAAGCGTCATGTCTGGAGGAAACCAGGCACCGCCCATCACCTGGCCAATACCATCCCTACTGTGAAGCATGGTGGTGGCAGCATCATGCTGTGGGGATGTTTTTCAGTGGCAGGAACTGGGAGACTAGTCAGGATGGAGGGAAAGATGAATGCAGCAATGTACAGAGACATCCTTGATGAAAACCTTCTCCAGAGCGCTCTGGACCTCAGACTGGGGCGAAGGTTCATCTTCCAACAGGACAACGACCCTAAGCACACAGCCAACATAACAAAGGAGCGGCTACGGGACAACTCTGTGAATGTCCTTGAGTGGCCCAGCCAGAGCCCAGACTTGAACCCGATTGAACATCTCTGGAGAGATCTGAAAATGGCTGTGCACCGACCCTCCCCCATCCAACCTGATGGAGCTTGAGAGGTCCTGCAAAGAAGAATGGGAGAAACTGCCCAAAAATAGGAGTGCCAAGCTTGTAGCATCATACTCAGAAATACTGGAGGCTGTAATTGGTGCCAAAGGAGCTTCACCAAAGTATTGAGCAAAGTCTGTGAATACTTATGTACATGGGATTTATTTCCTTTTTTATTTTTAATAAATTTGCAAAGATTTTAAACAAAACTTCTCTCACGTTGTCATTATGGGGGATTGTTTGTGGAATTTTGAGGAAAATAATGAATTTAATCCATTTTGGAATAAAGTTGTAACATAAAATGTGGAAGAAGTGAAGCGCTGTGAATATTTCCGGGTGCACTGTATATGGTGAGCAGGGTTTGGTAGTGTCCGGAATATGGATCCGGGATTATTCACTCCGCTATCCACACAAATGTTTGCAAAAACCCCTCCTGAATAAGCTTCTCACATCTTAATGGCAGCTCAACTGACATCTAATATTAACCACTTGCCGACAGCTCACAGTATATTTACTGCGGCAGTCAGCCCCTCCCAGGCAGAGCGACATAGGTCTACGTCGCTAGCCTGTGAGGCTCTGGGGAGCTCCCGCATGGTCAAGGACCCCCCTGAGCGTGTGACCGGCGGACCCGATGTCCGCTGGTCACTCGGCGATCATCGGTGGAGAGGGAGAAAGGCAGGCGGCTAGTGTAAACAAAGCCGCCTGTCATTCTCCCCTGTGTAGGAATCGTGATTATACTATGTAGGACTGTTGATCACTGTTCCTACCTCTGAAGCCACAGCCAATCACAGTTAGAATCACGCCCCTAGGGACACACACAGCCCCTCCCTCTCAAAAAAAGTTAATCCCTTCACTGCCAGTGTAATTTTACAGTAACAGTGTATATGTATAGCACTGATTACTGTAGAAATGTCACTGGTAACCCAAAAAGTGTCAAAAATGTCAGTCAAGGGTCCGATCTGTCCGCCGCAATGTCGCAGTACCGCAAAAAAAGTCGCAGATCGCCGCCATTACGCGTTAAAAAAAAAAAACAACAAAAATGACAAAAATCTTTCCCTTTGTTAGTAAACGCAATAACTTTTGCGCAAACCAATCAAAATACGCTTTTTGCGATTTTTTTTTTTTTTTTTTACCAAACATATGTAGCATAAAACAAATTGGCCGAAAATGTTAAAAAATTTTGATTTTTACATTTTTTTTGGGGGGGGGGGGGGGGATTTCATATAAAAAAATGTGAAAAATATTGTTATTTTTGCAAAATTGTCGTTCTTTTTTTGTTTATAGCGCATGATCAAAAAATCGCACAGGTGATCAAATACCACCAAAAGAAAGCTCTGTTTGTGGGGAAAAAAAGGACGTCAAATTAGTTTAGGTCCAGCGTTGCACGACCGCGCAATTGTCCGTTAAATTCACGCAGTGCCGAATCGCAAAATAGGCCCTGGTCAGAATGGGGGTAAAATCTTCCAGGGCTTAAGTGGTTAACAAGAGCGGCGCCCCCTGGGACTCCCCCCTGAACCTCCTGACCCCCTTCTTTTCCTTTTCCCTCCTTCCAACCCTAATCTGATTCCAAAACATTTCGGGGGTACAAAGGCCCCCTTCATCAGGGCATTAGACTTTTAAACTCCTGGGTTCTGGATGGGACGTGGAATCCTCTCAGACGTGTTCTAGCAGAGGAATATGTAGTCTGCTCTGGTTGCTGCCTAAAGAGCAACTCCACTTTAGTTGAGCATAAACCCCTCCTCCACTGGGTGATCTCTGTACATTGTAGGGATTGTAACAAACTTTGTTGCAGATTTCTACCTTTTGTTATTCTTAAGAAATCATTGTTTGTTCCTCTGTGTCCATGTGCACAGAGTGAATGGGAGTGACTTTAGAATGATCAGCTGCTGCACCTGCAGGGCTCTAATGAGGTTAGAATGATCAGCTGCTGCACCTGCAGGGCTCTAATGAGGAAATCTGCTGGGCCTGTATCCCTTTAGACGTGTTCCTATTGGGAGGATTTCACCAAAAATGACATTTGTGTTGCAGGGGATGCCAGAAATCTGACTTGTATCTTAGTGCAGACTTCTGGGAAAATCAGTGAGCCAATCACACAAGCAGGAAATGACGTTTCCGGGGGGAGGGTCTTTATGCCATCTGTGTACAGAGCGCCTCCAGGCGGCCATATTGGATTTTACAGAAAATTACAGCGGCTGCAGATTGAAGAGGAAAGGGAATTTTTAATAACCTTCAATTACAATATGACTTGTGTAGCGATTTATATATGTTGGATTCATTTATTTTCTTTGCTATTTTTTCCCACAAAAAAACAGAATTACCCTTTAAGCATGAATTCTACCACTGCTGAGCTCTCTATTTCAAAATGCTAGTTGTCTGGCTGTCATGTGGGACTTCCTGATAATATTTTGCGTCGCTGACCTGAAACAAGTCTGCAGGACTTTTCTCTGATTTACTTGTTTTGGGTGAGTAAAAGTTCTTAAGCCAGGAGGCCAACATAACAGCCAGGCAAGTAGCATTTTCAGTAGGCATTCTCCAAGGGTAACCTCCATTATTATCTCATGGTGGATTTTCTTTAAACAATGAGAAGCCGTTTATACACGAATCTCCATGAATCTCCATGAATCTCCTTTATGTTACAGATGGAGGGAACTCTGGACACAACTCCAGTAATGTGCCGAAGTGGATTCTCTCCGGGATCCGTTCTAATGAAGAGATATCAGATTCACCGGAAGCTGGGGAGCGGATCCTTCGCCACAGCGTACTTAGTGACCGATTCCAGGGACGCCGATACGCAGTAAGTCTGATTCTGTGTGTGAATGGAGAAATACAGCAATGAAAGCTCAACTCACGGCAATACACAGAGGAGACACCCCTATGGGGGATGGGTTACCTGCCTTGTGCATTTTTTGTGCCCAGCCCCCCCCTGCAAATCTGGGTCATGGGCAGTCATCTGTCTGTGGAATCAATTAGTTAAAAAAAAAAAAAAAATATATATATATATATATATATATATATATATATAAAATACAGTATCTCACAAAAGTAAGTACACCCCTCACATTTTTGTAAATATTTTATCCTATCTTTTCATGTGACAACACTGAAGAAATGAGACTTTGCTACAATGTAAAGTAGTGAGTGTACAGCTTGTATAACAGTGTAAATTTACTGTCCCCTCAAAATAACTCAACACAGCCATTTAATGTCTAAACCGCTGGCAACAAAAGTCAGTACACCCCTAAGTGACAATGTCCAAATTGGGCCCAATTAGCCATTTTCCCTCCCCGGTGTCATGTGACTCGTTAGTGTTACAAGGTCTCAGGTGTGAATGGGGAGCAGGTGTGTTAATATTGGTGTTATCGCTCTCACTCTCTCATACTGGTCACTGGAAGTTCAACATGGCATCTCATGGCAAAGAACTCTCTGAGGATCTGAAAAAAAAAATTGTTGCTCTACATAAAGATGGCCTAGGCCAGTGATGGCGAACCTTGGCACCCCAGATGTTTTGGAACTATATTTCCCATGATGCTCTTGCACTCTGCAGTGTAGTTGAGCATCATGGGAAATGTAGTTCCAAAACATCTGGGGAGCCAAGGTTCGCCATCACTGGCCTAGGCTATAAGAAGATTGCCAAGACCCTGAAACTGAGCTGCAGCATGGTGGCCAAGACCATACAGCATTTTAGCAGGACAGGTTCCACTCAGAACAGGCCTCACCATGGTTGACTAAAGAAGTTTCTTTCCTTTTCTTTTGGCCCTCTATTATACTAACAATTGTGTATCTTATTGTAGATACATATATATCTATACAGTTCGCATCTGCTCCTGATGATTGGTTACAACCATGAAACGCGTAGAGCTTTTTTGGATGCCACGCTACAACAATTATATGCCTATCATTTCTTTATGAATTGTACATTTTTAATCATATTTTATTATATATCCTCCATGTTGGTGCTAGTCCAGAGAGTTAAATAGTTCATCATTGACATCATTATATGCAATCATACTATGCTAGGATGTAATGGGCTAACCTATATGTATTTATTAGATGCTATCAACTAGTAATGTTATTATGTTTTGATGTAACATGTATACAGTATTTATGAATTAAATGTGATATATATATATATACTGTATATTCAAAGCCTAATACTAAGTAGAGCCATTACTTCGCTCACTACCCGCTTAATACTAGGTAGAACCTTTGCTTTGCACGATACGCGTTCTCGCCTCATCCCGTCTGTATTGGAAGAGGCAGGAACACCCCATATAAAGTTGTTGGAGAACCCGCTTCCCATGGCTGGAGACCCCCCCCCCCGAGCTAAAGACGTTGCGGTCACACAGTCGCTCGTCTCCCTTGGCTGTGCCAGTTGCTGTGTTGCAATTCCCTGTCGCCTGAGAGCGTATTATGTAAGCGTTGAGCCATATGACTCATGAGATAGAAGGAAGCAGACTCTCAGTTACAGAGCGTGTGCCGCCTTCCCATGGGACCCCCCCCTGGTGTTTGTCCCCAGGCAAAACTATCTGGGTGATTGTTACTGGAAAGCAGAGAATGTTCACACAGGCTGCAATGATCAGCAGAGTGGATTCACATAAGCAGAGCACAGAACATTTCTTCAATAGACCTTGTCACCAACGTATAAAGTCGCAGGTAAACGCACAGAAAAGTTGTTTAATTGTAGACCTGCCGGTATCTTTCCTTTCCATAAATGATTTTATAATAACTTGCAATGCATTGCTAGAAATATTGGCTTCTCCAGTTGAGTCGATTCCTTAGCACAGCCCCCTCTCGCCTTGCATGTCATAGTCCCCTCCTCTTCTGAGTGTCTAACTACTGTCTGTGCTGGTCCAGCTCCTCTGTCCTGGACCTTTTAACTTTTTATGTGGGACTTAGAGGAGGAGCGAGGGGGAATGTCACTTTGAAGATAGCTTTGAGTCTGCTGGGACTGCAGACATCACATCCAAGAAGGTGGAGTCCAGCAGCAGTCTTAGAGGCTTTTTTCTGTTTTTTTTGCGGTGGGGGGGGGATTATGGGTTCATAACAAACATGAAATACAGTAAATGCACATAATCTTACAGGTTAATTCATTAAAAAGAATAACATGGAAGACAGACCGGGCATAAGAAAAAAAACACTTTGTGACGTCACTGCCCAGGACCCCCTACGCATTTCGTCATCAAACGGATGTCATCACAGGCAGAGAACTCAAAATTTTCATTGACATGAATGACCTAGCAACAGGGATGATTTATCTCTGATGCTGACACTGTCCTGATATAATTTTAAATTTCTTTTCATTAAAAAATTGAGATGTACAGATACAAAACATTGCCCTTACTATAGTACCTCCCCATTACAGAGTCTGATGTCCATCTGCCACCATCCCGATAAATGATCAAAGCAAGAAGGATCCCCCGAGGAGCTCGGGACTTTGAGGGCAGGCAAGGCACCAATGTAATAAAAAATGATGTACATATTTATTATATCATCTTATAATAGATATATCTCTATATAATAGATAAAGGCTTGGTTCTTTCAGCTGGGATTTCCCCACTGCCTGCTAAAATGTAAAAAAAATAAAAAAAAAAAAAAGCCGGAAATTATCGGTTGTTAAGGAGCGGGGCGGCCGTGTCCTTAACAACCAATGACTCATTCAGCTGTCAGTGGGGTTCCCCTGTTGACAGCTAAAGTGTGAATGAAGTCCCGGCATTTGGAGCTGTCAAAAAAAAAAAAAAAGTAGTCGGGCAATGTTTATCAACAACATTGCTGAAACAAAAGGATAAAAAGAAACAATGTTTCCTTTTTGTATCTTTCTGTTTTTTTCATCTACAGTTCAAAGGGTAGAACTTCCATCCGCAGATTAAGTCAATTTAAAGCAAATTTAGCCCCTTCTTAACCCTTGATTTACTTTGTTTGCTAATAATTTTACCTTTTAACATATATTTACACATATCACATTGAAAAGTCCCGGTATTTGGGTCATAGTCCCGGTATTTGGGTCATAGTCCCTGTATCTGGGTAATAGTCCCGGTATTTGGACCATAGTCCCGGTATCTGGGTCGTAGTCCCGGCATCTGGGTCGTAGTCCCGGTATCTGGGTCGTAGTCCCGGTATCTGGGTCGTAATCCCGGTATCTGGGTCGTAGTCCCTGTATCTGGGTCATAGTCCCGGTATTTGTACCATAGTCCCGGTATCTGGGTCATAGTCCCGGTATTTGTACCATAGTCCCGGTATCTGGGTCATAGTCCCGGTATCTGGGTCATAGTCCCGGTATCTGGGTCATAGTCCCGGTATCTGGGTTGTAGTCCTGGTATCTGGGTCAAGAGTCCCGGGTATCTGGGTCGTAGTCCTGGTATCTGGGTCAAGAGTCCCGGTATTTGGGGGGTTATTTCCTGTAACTATCAGTATAATCAGCAAATAACGTTTTTTTAGCCAATAGGAGCAAAAAATTGCAATTACATGGCTGAAAATAGTCGTCATTTTGGCACAAATCACATGACGTCCAGTAATTTGTTTTCAGTAGAAAGATATTCATTTTTATTTATACTAAGAGAAAACCTTATTGAAAGGATCTAGATGCGGCCATTGAAAATGCTATTTGCCTGGCTGTCATGCTGACCCTCTGCCTTCAATCATTGCTAAGGCTAGCTTCACATCTCGCAGATTGCAGTTGGTGCGTTTTTTGCAGGAAAATGTCTTTGGTGCATTTTTTTTTTTTTGTCAATAGGAAAGTATAACAGTTCTGTTCATGTACTACAGGGGTATACAATGTACAACATACAGGGGGTATACAATGTACAACATACAGGGGTATACAATGTACAACATACAGGGGGTATACAATGTACAACATACAGGGGGTATACAATGTACAACATACAGGGGTATACAATGTACAACATACAGGGGTATACAATGTACAACATACAGGGGGTATACAATGTACAACATACAGGGGGTATACAATGTACAACATGCAGGGGTATACAATGTACAACATACAGGGGTATACAATGTACAACATACAGGGGGTATACAATGTACAACATACAGGGGTATACAATGTACAACATACAGGGGGTATACAATGTACAACATACAGGGGGTATACAATGTACAACATACAGGGGTATACAATGTACAACATACAGGGGGTATACAATGTACAACATACAGGGGTATACAATGTACAACATACAGGGGTATACAATGTACAACATACAGGGGGTATACAATGTACAACATACAGGGGGTATACAATGTACAACATGCAGGGGTATACAATGTACAACATACAGGGGGTATACAATGTACAACATACAGGGGGTATACAATGTACAACATACAGGGGTATACAATGTACAACATACAGGGGGTATACAATGTACAACATACAGGGGTATACAATGTACAACATACAGGGGTATACAATGTACAATATACAAGGGTATACAATGTACAACATACAGGGGTATACAATGTACAACATACAGGGGTATACAATGTACAATATACAAGGGTATACAATGTACAACATACAGGGGTATACAATGTACGGTTAACAGCAAACACACATCATAGGTTGAACTGGATGGACTGATGTCTTTTTTCAATCTCACTAACTATGTAACTATGTAGTGCACCTTTGATGCAACTTTACTTTGATGCGCCCCTAATGCTGCTTGAGTGCCAGAGAGTGTAAAGTCGCATCAAAGTCGCATTCCATGAACAGAACTCTCATACTTTCCTATTGGCAAAAAAACGCGCAAAACGCATAAGAAACATAACACTTGCGTTTTTGGCGCGGGTCCATTGAAATCTATTGCACGCAAAATGCAATCTGCTGCAGAAAAAAAATAAGTCCCTGACCCTTTCCAAAAAACGCAGCGGCTCAAAACGCACAGATGTGAACTAGATCTATAGGAGGCCATGTTAAATGGACTGTAGTAAATTTCTGCAAAACGCACTAAAAAATACATAAAAGCGTAAATCACTAAAAACAGAGCAGGCAGCGGACATGTTCAGAAAGGGGTCAGCAATGGCAGCTCCCTGTATTCCCCTCCGCAATTGTTTCCTTGAAGACCACTGAGTGGCGCTGTAGGACTATTCAAAATGCACCCGCAGTTCCCCATAGGATCCTGAAGGAGGCGGCAGAGAGCTTCGCCACTGTTCATCGCAGACCTGATTGAAGCATAAATTAGAGAACATCAAAAATCTTTACTTCCAGCATTGTTTTGGTGTAATTACCATCAAGCGTCTGCTCTGAATTCTGCATATCATTAGCCGGAGTGAAAGGGGAGCGCAAATCCAAATTTCGCTCGGTGCAATTGGCTTTGACAGTATTGCTGATTACTATTTTACATCCAATTCAGAGGGTTCAAAGGCTGCCTAACTCATTTGTTGTCCGTGTGCAACAATCTTATCCCCTCCCCCCCCCAATCCCAGGAAACCATTTAGATATTGCAAAAAAAAAAAATTCTACTTGTTGGTCGGCTTCTCATGAATTCATTTATTGTTAGTTTGGGGGAAATGTAAAAATGTCGCCAGCAGAGACAGTGATGAGGATAAAGAGCCAGGCCATGGATGGGGCAACCTGAGCACGAGACAAGGGCCCGCGGGATGTCTAAGGGGGGTAGGAGTGGAATGGCGGAAGTGGGGGTAGGAGTGGAATGGTGGAAATTGGAGGTAGGAGTGGAATGGTGGAAATTGGGGGTAGAAGTGGAATAGTGAACAGAGGGTGTGGGGGTAAGAGTGCAATGGTGGAAAATGGGAGTAGGAGTGGAATGCTGAAAAGTGGGGGAAGGGGGGGGTAGGAGTGGAATTATGGAAAGGGGGCATAGGGGTGGAAAGTGTGTGTGTGGGGGGATTGGGAGTGAAAAGGTGGAAAGTGGGGGGGGGGGATTGGGAGTGGAATGGGGGAAAGTGGGGGGGGGGGGAATGGGAGTGGAATGGTTGAAAGTGGGGGGGGGGGGGGTTGGGAGTGAAATGGTGAAAATGGGGGGGGGATTGGGAGTGGAATGGTGGAAAGTGGGGGGGATTGGGAGTGGAATAGGGGAAAGTGGGGGGGGGGGATGGGAGTGGAATGGTTGAAAGTGGGTGGGGGGGGGGTGGGAGTGAAATTTATACTAAGAAATGGTGGAAATGGGGGGGGGATTGGGAGTGGAATGGTGGAAAGTGGGGGGGGGGGTTGGAAGTGGAATGGTGGAAAGTGGAGGGGGGGGGATTGGGAGTGGAATGGGGAAAAGTGTGGGGGGGGGAAATGGGAGTGGAATGGTTGAAAGGGGGGGGGGTTGGGAGTAAAATTATGGAAATGTGAGGGGGGGCGGTGGTTGGGAATGGAATGGTTGAAAGGGGGGGGGGTTGGGAGTGAAATTATGGAAATGCGGGGGGGGGGAGGGGTTGGGAGTGCAATGGTGGAAAGTGGGGGGGAGGGGTTGGGAGTGGAATGGTGGAAAGTGGGGGGGGGGGGGCAGTTGGGAGTGGAATGGTGGAAAGTGGGGGGGGGGTTGGGAGTGAAATGGTGGAAAGTGGGGGGGGGCAGTTGGGAGTGGAATGGTAGAAAGTGGGGGGGGGGGGTTGGGAGTGAAATGGTGGAAAGTGGGGGGGGGGGGCAGTTGGGAGTGGAATGGTGGAAAGTGGGGGGGGGGGGGTTGGGAGTGAGATGGTGGAAAGTGGGGGGGGCAGTTGGGAGTGGAATGGTGGAAAGTGGGGGGGGGTTGGGAGTGAAATGGTGGAAAGTGGGGGGGGGGGGCAGTTGGGAGTGGAATGGTAGAAAGTGGGGGGGGGGGGGTAGGAGTGGAATGGTGGAAAGTGGGGGGGAGGGGTTGGGAGTGGAATGGTGGAAAGTGGGGGGGAGGGTTGGGAGTGGAATGGTGGAAAGTGTAGGGGGGGTTGGGAGTGGAATGGTGGAAAGTGTAGGGGGGGTTGGGAGTGGAATGGTGGAAAGTGTAGGGGGGGGTGGGAGTGGAATGGTGGAAACTGTAGGGGGGGGTTGGGAGTGGAATGGTGGAAAGTGTAGGGGGGGGTTGGGAGTGGAATGGTGGAAAGTGTAGGGGGGGGTTGGGAGTGGAATGGTGGAAAGTGTAGGGGGGGGGGTTGGGAGTGGAATGGTGGAAAGTGTAGGGGGGTTGGGAGTGGAATGGTGGAAAGTGTAGGGGGGGGGTGGGAGTGGAATGGTGGAAAGTGTAGGGGGGGGGGGGTTGGGAGTGGAATGGTGGAAAGTGTAGGGGGGGGGTTGGGAGTGGAATGGTGGAAAGTGTAGGGGGGGTTGGGAGTGAAATGGTGGAAAGTGTAGGGGGGGTTGGGAGTGGAATGGTGGAAAGTGTAGGGGGGGGTTGGGAGTGGAATGGTGGAAAGTGTAGGGGGGGGGGTTGGGAGTGGAATGGTGGAAAGTGTAGGGGGGGGGGGTTGGGAGTGGAATGGTGGAAAGTGGGGGGGGGGGGGGGTTGGAGTGGAATGGTGGAAAGTGGGGGGGGGGGGTTGGGAGTGGAATGGTGGAAAGTGTGGGGGGGTAGGAGTGGAAAGTGGGTGTGAGGATGAAGTTGTGATTTGAGTAATTTGGGTCATAGAAGGACTTCAGACCTTTTTCACATTTTCAGGGCTTGCTCACACAAGTGGCTGGGGGGAGGAAGGGGCGGGGCAGCAATAATCAGGTGGTTGCGCCATGCTATTACTGCCCCCTACCTCCCATCTTACCACAGAAATGCAGCCACACTGTACACATGCTGCAAAAATTAAATGGCATGTCAAATTCACATTCCAGTGAATGGAGCTGCGCCGCAACTACATGTAATGCACACATTTGCCATTTAGAGAGTTAAAACAGGTGGCAAAGAGGCAACATATTACCTCCCCATTACCTAAATGCCCCCTGGAAAGTGATCCACTGTGAATTGATTTTCAGAGTGGCCACAACAGCCACGTGAACCAGAATGCTGAGCGCCCTTTACCCAGAAGGCTAAGGACATCTAGTGGTGGAATTTAATTACTGCAGGGGACAGTGACAGAGCTGCCTTTTTTTATTTTTTTTAGTTCTTTTTATTTTTTTTTTTTTTGTTAATTAAATGTATAAATTGAATTCTTAGAATTGGAATTCTTTGAAGTTAAAAAAAGTTTGGAGTTTGTTAGGAATCAGCTTTGTGTGCAGAGGGGAGATGGACAATATTATCTGAATAAAGCTTCATCTGGAGAATATTGTTCTGTTTCCTCTCCTAGAAAGCGGAGTTTCACTTTAAATGTTATTAGTAGAGCGGTGCCCGTTGTGTCCCGGTTCTTCTGCCGCTTCCATACAGCTCTAATCTGCTGCAGAGGCGTAGATAAGGGGGGGGGGGGCAGGGGGCTCCAAACCCTCCCCCCCCCCAGAGCATCGGACAATTTCACAGCACCGATCAGCTGCGGGAGCCGCACTGCTACTGGGAAGACCACCTGTCTCATCCACGAGGCTGACATTGAAGCCATGTTTACTATTTGCTTCACTAACAGATGTGCCTGCTGGGGGCGCTGTATATTTACTGTATATATACACACCACAATTTGTCACAGCGTGGCAGGTGTGCTAATTATTGCTCTCTGGGTACTCAAGGCTGAACCCCCCCAGGAAAAAAAATTATCTACGGCCCTGATCTGCTGGTTACTATTGCGGAGCCTATTATACTGTCCATCGCAGGGGGCGGTAATTACCATGCCGCAGGGGGGGTGGTAATTGAAGGACCGTCTCAGCTGAGCCAGTCTGTGACCGTGCTTTTTGCACCTCCAGCTTCTGTCGGGGCCCAGCACACTGACCTGGAAAGATTTCTCCCTTTCTGGGGTTTTCTTTTCTCTTCTGAGAGCGTTTGATAAGCGCCGTCACATCCGCCGCTCCATCCGCCGCTCCATCCGCCGCTCACATTCACTCCCAGCACATTTTTTTGTCATGTAAAAAAGACTTAGAAAAAAAAATAAATTGATATTTTGCAGTTTGCAAGTTAAGGCAGAGATCCGGCAAGCATTAAATCTCATCTGCCGGCGTCCCGGGCAACCCCAGCCAGCGGAAAATAATTTATTCTCTCATTTCACAGAAATCCTCTTTACTCCCATTTCAATTTGATGTGTTTTATGCGGCGCGGTGAGATAGCGCCCCCCCCCCCCCTCGCCGCCGCCATGCTGGCGCTGAGACCTCGTCCTGTCTGTGTTCACTTCCAGCGTGACCCCCAAAGATCAGTCTATTTTATAGAGCGGACTCTCCGGCTCATCAATCACATGATTAGAATGATAATTCCGAGAATTACAATA
Organism: Pelophylax lessonae; assembly: GCF_965119305.1. Classification (NCBI taxonomy): domain Eukaryota; kingdom Metazoa; phylum Chordata; class Amphibia; order Anura; family Ranidae; genus Pelophylax; species Pelophylax lessonae. The sequence continues at coordinate 238,415,887 of NC_138777.1, read as the reverse complement.
ATACCTTTCCATTTATGTCCCCAACTGAATATTCTCATCGACACACAACTGTCATTCCTAAATATAATTCATGTTTGCACCTTTTGTATCCTTTGTTTCATTTCAGTTATACCATAATCTCCCAACTGTCCCTGATTTGGAGGGGGGGGGGGGGGGGGCTGCCCCTGATTTGGAGGAACTTTCACTGATTTGAAGGTGGGGCTGTCCCCAATTTGGTGGGGGCTGTCTCTGATTTGGAGGGACTGTCTCTGATTTGGAGGGGGGGCTGTCTCTGATCTGGAAGGGGGGGGGGCTGTCTCTGATTTGGAAGGGGGACTGTCTCTAAATTTGGAGGGGGGCTGTCTCTGATTTGGAAGGGGGACTGTCTCTAAATTTGGAGGGGGGGCTGTCTATGATTTGGAGGGGGAACTGTCTCTGATTTGGAGGGGGGACTGTCTCTGATTTGGAGGGGGGGGGGCTGTCTCTGATTTGGAGGGGGAACTGTCTCTGATTTGGAGGGGGGACTGTCTCTGATTTGGAGGGGGGACTGTCTCTGATTTGGAGGGGGGGCTGTCTCTGATTTGGAGGGGGAACTGTCTCTGATTTGGAGGGGGGACTGTCTCTGATTTGGAGAAAGGGCTGTCCCCGATTTGGAGGAGGGGCTGTCTTTGATTTGGGGGGGCTGTCCCTGATTTGGAGCAAATTCCCTCTTTCCTCCTCATTTGTCCCTCATGTTGCTCTGATCTATATAGTTGTATATAAAATGCACTTTTTGTCTCCCAGTGATAAACCTTTCATCCAATCTCTAAATTGCTGCATTTGTAAATTCCTAAATACAATATAAAGGAATAGTAGTGGTGGGGGCGGAGTTTAGTAATGATGGGGGAGCAAGGGCCAAGTTTAGTAAAGGATGGGGGGAGGGGGGGCGAGTTTAGTGATGGATGGGGGAGTTGGGGGCAGAGTTTAGTGATGGATGCGGGAGTTGGGGGCAGAGTTTAGTGATGGATGGGGGAATGGGGGCGGAGTTTAATGATGGATGGGGAATGGGGGCGGAGTTTAGTGATGGATGGGCGAGTGGGGTGGAGTTTAGTGATGGACAGGGGGGAGTTGGGGCGGAGTTTAGTAATGAATGGGTGAGTTGGGTGCAGAGTTTAGTAATGGCTGGGGGGTATTGGGGTGGAGTTTAGTGATAATGGATGGGGGGGGGAGTTGGGTGCGGAGTTTAGTAATGGATGGGGGGAGTTGGGGTGGTGTTTAGCGATGGGTGGGACGGTGGGTGGAGTTTATTAATGGATGGGGGAGTGGGGGCAGAGATTAGTAATGTATGGGGGGAGTTGGGGCAGAGTTTGGTAATGGATGGGTGCGTTGGGGTGGAGTTTAATAATGGATGGGGAGTGGGGGTGGAGTTTAGTGATGGGCAGGGGGGGATGGGGCGGAGTTTAGTAATGAATTGGTGAGTTGGGGGCGGAGTTTAGTGATGGATGGGGGAGTTGGGGGCAGAGTTTAGTGATGGATGGGGGAATGGGGGCGGAGTTTAGTGATGGATGGGGGAGTGGTGCAGAGTTTAGTGATGGATGGGGGAGTTGGGGGCAGAGTTTAGTGATGGATGGGGGAGTTGGGGGCAGAGTTTAGTGATGGATGGGGGAGTGGGGGTGGAGTTTAGTGATGGATAGGGTGGAGTTTAGTGATGGGTGGGGAGACTCAGGGCAGAGTTTATTCATGGATGGGGGAGTGGGGCGGAGTTTAATAATGGATGGGTGAGTTGGGGCAGAGTTTAATAATGGATGGGGGAGTGGGGTGGAGTTTAGTGATGGACAGGGGGAGTTGGGTGCAGAGTTTAGTAATGGCTGGGGGGAATTGAGGTGGAGTTTAGTGATAATGGATGGGGGGAGTTGGGTGCAGAGTTTAGTAATGGATGGGGGGGAGTTGGGGTGGTGTTTAGTGATGGGTGGGGGGGTGGGTGGAGTTTAGTAATGGATGGGTCAGTGGGGGGCAGAGTTTAGTAATGGATGGGGGGGCTGGGGTGGTGTTTAGTGATGGGTGGGGGGTGGGTGGAGTTTAGTAATGGATGGGGGAGTGGGGCAGAGTTTAGTAATGGATGGGGGGAGTTGGGGCAGAGTTTAGTAATGGATAAGGGGAGTTGGGGCAGAGTTTGGTAATGGATGGGTGCGTTGGGGTGGAGTTTAATAATGGATGGGGAGTGGGGGTGGAGTTTAGTGATAGGCAGGTGGAGATGGGGCGGAGTTTAGTAATGAATTGGTGAGTTGGGGCGGAGTTTAGTTATGGATGGGGGAGTGGGGGCAGCGTTTAGTGATGGATGGGGTGGAGTTTAGTAATGGATAGGAGGAGCGGGGGTGGAGTTTAGTAATGGGTGGGGGGAGCAAGGGCAGAGTTTGGTAATGGATGGGGGAGTGGTGGCCTAGTTTAGAAATGGATGGGAGGAGTGGGGTGGAGTTTAGTGATGGGTGGGGGGAGTTGGGGTGGAGTTTAGTAATGGATGGGGGAGTGGGGGTGGAGTTCAGTAATGGATGGGAGAGTTGGGGTGGAGTTTAATAATGGATGGGGGAGTGGGGGTGGAGTTTAGTGATGGATGGGGGGGGGGCTCAGAATTTGTCATTTTATATGACAAATTAATATTATAATATTTGATGCTTTTTTTCTTTTCCTGAGATCAGTAAATTGGGAGGCACTTTTTTTGGGGCTCCGTATCGCTCTCAGATCTTTCCCTCCAATATACCACCGGCGTCCGTCCATCCTGCGGCATCTGTCCACCCCGTGGCGTCTGTTCATCCTGCGGCATCCGTCCACCCCGTAGCGTCGGTCTATCCCACGGTTTTCATGTGCAAATGTCGAGATTCTCAGCTACCAATTCACTAAGCTCCTTCTTGAACAAGCAGCGCTGATGAAGGGAAAGCTGACATTTTGTGCAGAAGATTGTGATCCCGGCTTGTACGCGCCACGCGGACGGCGCTTGATTAAAGCGAAAAGGCGTTCCCGTCGCCAGGACAGGGCAGGATTTAATAGGCAGTGAAGCTGTAGAGCCCCGTGCTCTGCAAATATCAAATCTACAGCCAAGACTCGGAAAACCCTTTGATTTAAGAACAATACGCGGGAATCCGCCAATTAATTGGTGTGAGGCTGCTGCTCTCGGCTTCGATTCGATGCGCTATTGTGGCGGAGGGGGAGGGGATATTCTGCGTGCAGGAAATGATATCCAGAAGACAAATGGAATTGTTTGTAGAATTGTTCAGCAAACTCACCGCGGAAGAGAGAAAAAGAGAAATCTGTGTTTACAGAACACCGCGGGGGAGACAGAAATCCGAATGTAACAGAAAACGTCTCGTCTCCGCACCGGATTCTCCTATAATTCTATGAATCGGATCCGAGAGCCGCCAGGATCCAAATCTTCTGTTTTACCCGCTTTCCAACCAATATTTCTACTGCGGCAGGTCGGCTCTGTCCTGCAAAACCACGAACCTGTATGTCACTTCGTAGGACCGCTAGCGGGGGCGCATGCCCATTGGCCACAGGGGGAGCCACTCAACGGGTTGGGCAGCTGTGATTGCGGCTGGGCACCCGCAATTACTCCCCTTGGAGACAGAATGGTGGTCTGCCATTGTAAACACGGCAGACCACTGTTCTGTCAGTGATGAACACAGGGATCCTCCTATTTAGGAACACAGGTCTCTGTGTTCATGCAGCAAGCCCATCCCCCACACAGTTAGAAAGCACCCCCTAGGGACACTTTTAACCCTTTGATCACCGCTGGTGTTAACCCCTTCCCTGCCAGTGTCATTAGTACAGTAACAGTGCATATTTTTAGCACTGATTACTGTAGTAAAGTCACTGGTCCCCCCCAAAAGTGTCAAAAATGTCAGTTAGGGGTCCGATCTGTCCGCCGCAATGTCGCAGTCCCACAAAAATCGCAGATCGCCGCCATTACTAGTAAAATAAATAAATAAAAGTGACATAAATCTTTTTTTTTTTTTTACCAAAAATATGTAGCAGAATACAAATTGGCCTAAAATGATGGAAAAATGTGATTGTTAATTTTTTTTTTATTGTGAATGTTATATATAGCAGAATGTAAAAAATTATTATTTTATTTTTTTTAGAATTGTCGCACTTTTTTGTTTATAGCGCAAAAAGGTGATCAAATACCACCAAAAGTAAACTCTATTAGGACATCAATTTTATATAAGTAAAGTGTTGCACGACCGCACAATCCTCAGTTAAAGTAATGCAGTGCCGTATCGCAAAAAATGGGCCCGGTCATTAAGGGGGTAAAACCTTCCAGTCCAAAAGTGGTTAAAGCAGCACCCAACAACAGCCAATAAAAGGTAGAGTGAGTGTGCCATACTCACTTTCAATACAGGGCTGTTTCCCTGCAGTACTTCTTTTCCTCCACTAGATGTCCTCAGTCTTCAAGGTTCAGTCTTAAAGCAGCACCCAACTATAAATAAAATAGAAAAAACTGCTGCTGCAATACACGCCTTCTATCTGAGGCTGTTTCCCTGCATTACCTCTTTTCCTCCGCTAGATATCCTCAGTCTTCTAGGTTGAACGACAACCAGGATTATTTAACCCTATTCCTCTGAGCCCAGGCTGTCATGGATCCACCCTTAGCTTGTGACAGTAAGGATGCATTCACACTTGAGCTTCGCATTTTTGAGCGTTTTTCTTTTTTCTGACTTTTTGTCATGCATTGCTATGCCCGTATATGTACAGCATTTTTGAAGCATTTTTGAGCTTTGCCGTTTTTTTTTTTCTTTTTAACCAAAAAGTGGAACTATCATCTGTTTAATAATTTGTTACTATGTTTTTCAGCTTTTTCATGTGCTTTTGTTTCACACTTTTTTGTAGGTTTGTGCATTTTTGTACAGCGTTTCAAAGCATTGTTTAGCTGCGTTTTCTTTTTTTTTTTTATTAGAGAAATCTAAAATTATTAGAGAAACATATCATCTGTTTCATCATTTGTTACTATGTTTTTCAGCTTTTTTCGTTTTTTTTTTTTTATCTGCTTTCACATATTATTATTTTTTTTATATTGAATTCATTTTATTTATTTTTTGGGTTATGATAAGGTTTTAGGGTGTTTATAAGTACAGTATTTATTTTTATTATAACTTATTAAGTTATGATTTGTATCATTTATATAATTTAATAACTATTATTATTTATTTATTTATTTATTGCATTTGAGCAGAAAAACACTCAGACCCCGTTCACACTGCGGCGATCCGACTTGCCGGGGCGACCTCACAGGTCGCGGCGCGCAGCTCGCACCGCGACCTCGGAGCGGCCGGCACGGACTTCATAACATTGAAGTCTATGACGGTCGCTCCAGGTCGCCCCAAAGAAGCTCCGGACCCTTTTTCTAAGTCGGAGTGACTTGTGTCGCTCCTATTAGAACGGGTCCGCAGCTTCTCTATGGCAGGCAACCTACGGCGACCTGTCAGGCGACCAGGTCGCCTGACAGGTCACCCCAGTGTGAACGGTGTCTCAAAAACACATGAGAAAACACACGGCAAAACGCTCTAAAAACATGCAAACCATGCATTTCTATGGGGAAAAACTGCTTAAAAATGCACCAATCTGCCCAAATCTGTTTCATCATTTGTCACTATGTTTTTTTAGGTTTTCATTCGCTTTCATTTATTGCATGTTTTAATTTTTATTTTTTGGTTAGGGTTTAGGATTAGGGGTTAAGGTTTTATTTATTTTATATATTTTTGTTATAATTTTTTTGATTTATGATTGTTTACTTAATTTATTATTAATTGATAATTATTAGGATTTATTTTTATTTAAATATTGCATTTGAGCAAAAAAATTCTTAAAATGCACAACAGAACACACGGTAAGACACTCAAATAAACATGAAAATCATACATTTCTACGAGGGGAAAAATGCTTTAAAAAATGCACCAATCTGCCCGAATCTGTTTCATCATTTTTTGCTATGTTTTTTAGCTTTTTCATTCCCTTTTATGTATTATTAATGTTTTATTATTTCTATTTTTTTGTTAGGGTTTAGGATAATGGGGTTAGGGTTTCATTAATTATTTTATGCTATATATTATTTATTATAATGTTATTGATTTATGATAATATTTTAATTATTAATTTACTTTGGGGGGGGGATGCTTAAAAAAATGCACCAATCTGCCTAAATCTGTTTAATCATTTGTTACTATGGTTTTTTAGCTTTTCTATTCTCTTTTATTTATTAAAAGACCCTCCCCGCCTGCCTGACCCCCCCCCCCCGCTTGACTGACCCCCCCCCCCCAGCCTGCCTGACCTCACCACTTGCCTGATCTCATTGTCTGCCTGACCCCCCCCCCCCCCACTGCCTGACCTCCCCCCCCCCTGCTTGACCTCACCGCCTGCCTGACCTCCCCCCCCCCCCCTGCCTTTCTTCACCACCTGCCTGACCTCCCCCCCTGCTTGACACTCTATTCATCAAAAAGCAGAAGGGTCATCCGGTAGGTCCATGTCACTTATCTTCTCTGGGGATGAGCACGGTGTCAGGCTCCAGGTAAGATAAAAAATTAATATGAAGCCTATAGCCTGTGTGTGCTGATTTTTCTATTTGTTTTAAAAGGGTCCAGTAGAACCCCAGCTCAGTTGTACCCTTGCTCAGCAGATCCCCAGCTCAGTAGTACTTCCACCTCTACTAATCCCCTGCTCAGTCGTGACTCACGTTCTGCTGTTCCCCTGCTCAGTAGTAACCCCCAGCTCTGCTTATCTGCTGCTCAGTAGTAACCCCCAGCTCTACTGATTCCCCCCCTCTCAGTAGTAACCCCCAGCTCTGCTGATCCCCCTCTCAATTGTAACCCCCAGCTCTGCTTATCTCCTGCTCAGTAGTAACCCCCAGCTCCTACTGATCCCCCCCCTCTCAGTAGTAACCCCCAGCTCTGCTGATCCCCCTCTCAGTAGTAACCCCCAGCTCTGCTGATCCCCCTCTCAGTAGTAACCCCCAGCTCTGCTGATCCCCCTCTCAGTAGTAACCTCCAGCTCTATTTATCCCCCACTCAGTAGTCACCCCCAGCTCTGCTGATCCGCTGCCCAGTAGTAACCCCCAGCTCTGCTGATCCCCGGCTCAGTAGTAACCCCCAGCTCTGCTGATCCCCCACTCAGTAGTAACCCCCAGCTCTGCTGATCCTCTGGTTTGCTGTTCCTCTTCTCTCTCTGGTCCCCGTTCATCTTCCGCTATAGCGTTCCCATGTTGCACACCATGTGTGGCGTCTGCTAGTTGCTACACTCCAGTCTGGACCCCACTCACCTTCCTGCTGCTCCACGCTGCACACCACCTGAAGTGACTGCTGACGTCTTTCCGGTTCGCTTGTTGGTTTCCCAATGCATCCTGGGATATGTCATACCTGCAAAACAAAGCAAAGCTAACTCTGAATAAAAGCCTCTCAAAAGCTTCAGGTGCGGTTGGTGAGAGTTGTCATAGACAAACATAAAAATGTAAAAAACAAATAAAAACGGACTAATTCACACAGGTTCTCTGTTATGTTGTGTCCGCTCAGTGCCGGGACAAGGTCATCCAGTGCCCAGGGCAAGGATGCCAAACTTTGCCCCCCTTCCCTTAGGTTTAGGGTCAAAGTGCCCCCCCATCCCTGCTATAAACCATTTCACCCAGGGCAACTCCCCCTCCTGCCCACCCCTTGTCCGGCCCTGTGTCCGCTATTAATGATTTTAGTGTATTTTTAGTGAAAATATTGTCTTGATAAATTGGGGGGGCCCTGCCAAGTAGGCTGTATGGGGCCCCGTAATTTCTAACAGCAGCCCTGCCCCCCTGTAATGCCCCCCCCCCCCAGGTTCGCTCAGTAAACTTTGCTGTAAGAAGTATGGATTCTTTCTCGCTCGATGTAGACACGAAATAAACAAAGCTGAGTTTAATTGAATTGACGTTGGTAGAGAAGATGACTCCCTACTAATCCCTCCCTTTCATCTGGTATTAGAAGAGCGATCCATACTTCCCTCTTCAGCTTCTGCCCTGCAAGACGGAGCAACCTGGGGGGCCTCGGTCCGGATCCTCCCATACTAGAGAAAAGGTGAATTTCATTGGTAATGGAGGATGATTGAATTCACGTTCCCAAACTGCAAACAGGAAACATAAAGGACCCAGCGCTGAATATCCTCCATTTTAATAAAAGGGCAACTTTGTATCATTTCATTCCTCTGAAGTATTTGATTGTATCCTGCAGCTGTGATATTGAGAAATTTGGGAAATACATTTAATCTGAGCTTTATTTTCAGTGGGAACGTGGGGGAAAGCAGGTCCACCACCTTCGGCACTGAATGGGGTGCTGGGGGATCTATTGTCACGGGGGGAAGGATCATTTGTTGCTGGGGAGGTCTATAGTTGCTGGTGGGGGATCCATTTTTACTGGAGGGATCTTATGTTGCTAGAGGGTCAATGGTTGCTGGGAGGGATCTATGGTTGAGCTAGCCTCCTAGAGGCCTATTTTTACTGACTGCTGGGGCATCTATTGTCACTGGGGGGGCGGTACTTTGTTGCTGGGGAGGATCATTTGTTGCTGGGGAGGTCTATAGTTGCTGGTGGAGGATCCATTTTTTACTGGAGGGGATCTTATGTTGTTAGAGGGTCAATTGTTGCTGGGAGGGATCTTTTGTTGAGGGAGTCTCCTGGAAGCCTATTGTTGCTGGCTGCGGGGGGATTTACTAATGCTGGATTCTTTGAGATCTACTGTATCGCTACATAGGGGGTCTATTGTTGCCGGGGGGGGGGGGGGGTTTGTTGCTGGTAGAGGTATTTGTTGCTGGTGATCAATTATTGCTGGGAGGAAGGGAATATATTGTTGCTGGGGGATCTATTATTACTGGGGGGGGGGTACTTTGTTGCGGGGGGTCTATTGTTGCTGGGGGTGAAGGGAATATATTTTTGCTGGGGGATTTATTTTTGCTGGGGGGAGGTATTTTGTTGCTGGGGGTGAAGGGAATATATTGTTGCTGAGGGAGGTATTTTGTTGCTGGGGGGTAAAGGGAACATATTGTTGCTGGGGGAGGTCTATTGTTGCTGGAGGATCTCTTGTTGCTGGGGGGTGAAGGGAATATATTGTTGCTGGGTGAGGTATTTTGTTGCTGGGGGGTAAAGGGAACATATTGTTGCTGGAGGATCTATTGTTGCTGGGGGTGAAGGGAATATATTGTTACTGGGGGAGGTATATTGTTGCTGGGGGGTAAAGGGAACATATTGTTGCTGGGGGAGTCTATTGTTGCTGGGGGAGTCTATTGTTGCTGGGGGAGTCTATTGTTGCTGGAGGATCTATTGTTGTAGGGGGGGTGGTGAAGGGAATATATTGTTGCTGGGGGAGGTCTATTGTTGCTGGAGGATCTATTGTTGCTGGGGGGTGAAGGAAATGTATTGTTGCTGGGGGGTAAAGGGAACATATTGTTGCTGGGCGAGGTCTATTGTTGCTGAAGGATCTATTGTTGCTGGGGGAGGTATATTGTTGCTGGGTGGTAAAGGGAACATATTGTTGCTGGGGGAGGTCTATTGTTTCTGGGGGGTTTATTGTTGCTGGAGGAGGTCTATTGTTGCTGGGGGATCTATTGTTGCTGGGGGTGAAGGGAATATATTGTTGCTGGGGAGGTCTATTGTTGCTGGGGGATTTATTGTTGCTGGGGAGGTATATTGTTGCTGAAGGATCTATTTTGCTGGGGGATTTATTGTTGCTGGGGAGGTATATTGTTGCTGAAGGATCTATTGTTGCTGGGGGAGGTATATTGTTGCTGGGTGGTAAAGGGAACATATTGTTGCTGGGGGAGGTCTATTGTTTCTGCGGGGTTTATTGTTGCTGGGGGAGGTCTATTGTTGCTGGGGGAGGTCTATTGTTGCTGGGGGATCTATTGTTGCTGGGGGTGAAGGGAATATATTGTTGCTGGGGAGGTCTATTGTTGCTGGGGGATTTATTGTTGCTGGGGAGGTATATTGTTGCTGAAGGATCTATTTTGCTGGGGGATTTATTGTTGCTGGGGAGGTATATTGTTGCTGAAGGATCTATTGTTGCTGGGGGAGGTATATTGTTGCTGGGGGGTAAAGGGAACATATTTTTGCTGGGGGAGGTCTATTGTTGCTGGGGGATTTATTGTTGCTAGGGGATCAATTTTTTTCTGGCTGCAGAGGATCGTACCGGGAGGTGGAAAGGGGCGGAGACTCAGAAGTGGGAAGTACTTGCGCCTCTTCTCTGAGAAATAAAGCCCAGCTTTTAATGATTCTTTATTACAAAGATAACTTTTGTTTTCTTATTTTAATGACTGTATCCGCCCGATTATTTTTCTTCATGCCAGTAATGTAAGTATCTGGATTTGATTTAGTATCAGCCGCCAAATTTTCTATTTAGCAGCACTCAGACTGGAAGAGGGAGAAACAGAGAATCGTTTTACGATTGTTATATACCAATAAAATTATGAATTTTCCCCCATTGGTTTGCCCTGAGTCTATGAGGGGTAATTGATGTTTTTCTCACAATTTGGTTACGGTGAAGTAAATCGCCGGATTAAAAAAAAAGATATCTGAATGATGCCGGCAGCTGCACCCGTCATTCAGATATCCCCACTAAAAGCCCAGGATGTCATGTGACCTCCAGCGGTAAGGAAGTGGTTAAGTATCCCCGCGATCGTCAGAGTGACAGCGATAATTCCAGCGCTGGATCTCCTCTGTAACTGCAAACTGGTAACCTGGAAAGGCGTTTAACCAGTTCTGCACCGGAAGGATTTACCCCCCTAATGACCAGGCCATATTTTGCGATTCGGCACTGCATTACTCTAACGGCAGTTGCGCGGTCGTGCGACGCTGTACCCAAATAAAATTAATTTGCGCTATAAACAAAAAAAAATCTAACAATTTAGAATTGTTTTTCACATTCTGCTATATAACATTCCCAATAAAAAAAAAAATGTAAAAATCAAATTTTTTTTTTTTTTTTGTCATCATTTTAGGCCAATTTGTCTTCTGCTACATATTTTTGGTAAAACAAAAATTGCAATAAGCGTATTTTTATTTTTTGCGCTATAAACAAAAAAGGAGCGACAATTCAGAATTTCTTTTTTTTTTTTTCACATTCTGGTCGTGCGCCGCTGTACCCAAAGAAAATTGATGTCCTTTTTTTTCCCCCACAAACAGAGCTTTCTTTTTTTTTTTGGTGGTATTTGATCACCTGTGCGATTTTTTTTTTTTTATTTCTTGCGCTATAAACAAAAAAATTCTGAAAAAAAAAAATATATGAAATTCTCAAAAAAAAAAAAAATTAAAAATACATTTTTTTAACATTTTAGGCCAATTTGTTTTCTGCTGCATGTTTTTGGTAAAAAAAAAAAATCGCAATAAGCGTCTACTAATGACAGGAAAGATCTATGTCATTTTTATTGTGTTTTTTTTTTTTTTTACTAGTAATGGCGGCAATCTGCGATTTTTTTTTTTTTTAGCGGGACTGCGACATTGCGGTGGACAGATCGGACCCCTGACTGACATTTGTGACACTTTTGGGGGACCAGTGACTTTACTACAGTAATCAGTGCTAAAAATATGCACTGTCACTGTAAAAATGACACTGGCAAGGAAGGGGTTAAGGGCTCTTTCACACGGTCCGCCTCCGCAGGCGGATCCGTGTTGCTCAGCGGGGATCGATCCACGATCCCCGCTGAGCCGGCGGATGACAGCTCCCGTCTCTGCTTGCAGAGAGGAGAGGGAGGTGTCACAGCCCCCGCTGCTCTCTATGGGGGATCGGATGAGAGCGGACCGCCTGTCCGCTCTCATCTGATCCCATCCGATCCGATCCCCAGGACGGATGGAAAATAGGGTTTCCATCCGTCCAGATTTCACGGACAGGATCGGATGCGGGTGTCAGTGGAGGTGTCTCCGCTGACATCCGCTGCCCCATAGAGCTGCATGGAGGATCCAATCAGATCCACCTAAAAAACTGACAGGCAGATCTGATCGGATCGCCCGTGTGAAAGAGCCCTAACCCTGTGGGTGATTAAGGGGTTAAATGTGAGCCTAGGGGAGTGATTCTAACTGTGGGGGGGGCGTGGCTTCTGAAATGACCATAGAGACATGTGATCCTATATAGAAGGATCACAGGCGCTCTGTGATCATTCCAGGGAGAACGGTCAGCTGTGTTTTACAACATCCGACCGTTCTTCTCTCTCAGCGGGGAGCGATCGCGGGTGTCAGGCGGCAATCGGAGCCGACTGAGCCGTGCATCGGCTTCCCCGCTGCCAACTGGGGGCGGGAGCACTCGCCCCCCTAGCTCCCTCCTCATGACTGACGTAGACCTACGTTTGTTTGCCTGGGGGAGCCTCCCTGCCGCAGTAAATCGGCGGCGTGTGGTCGGCAAGCCGTTACAGCGTCGCCTATGGAGATTTTTAGGTCCCGTAGTTCTTCTCCATTCCACCAGCGTGCGCAATTTTAAAGCGTGACATGTTAGGTATCTATTTACTCGGTGTAATATCATCTTTCACATTATAGAAAAAAAAAGGGGGTAAATATTGTGTTTTTTTTTTTTTTTTTTTTTAATTCATTAAAATTTATTTTTTTTCTCAAAAAAGTGCGTTTGCAAAACCGCTGCGCAAATAATGCGTGACATAAAAAATTGCAACCATCGCCATTTTATTCCCTAGGGCCTCTGCTGAAAAAAATGTATAATGTTTGGGGAAATTTTCTAGCAAAAAAAATGTTTTTGTATTTTATAACCAGCGTCTTTACTCCTGTACAGCTTGGCGCGGCTCCGCTGGCGTACACAGCGCGGTTTTATTATGCAGAGTAAGTTTCACAAATGAAGTTTCCCGGCGACATGCAGAGGTCTCTCTCCCATCGTCAGCCTCCCTCCCTCCCCCTGCTGGTGGGAATCGCATTTAATCAGAAGGTGGCTCCAGGACTCCTCACTTATTCCCAAACCAATTAAGCATTTCAGAGTGACAGAGGAGCAGATTAGACGCGTCTGGAAAGTTTAACGATTACAAATGATTTATAGAAATCCATTCGTTGTCATACAGCCGCCATCCTGCAGCTGGGCCGGAGGGGCCGGATTAACTGATTTGTGGCCCCCGGGTTACACAACTGATTGCATAGAACCATTAAAGGCTCAGTGTATGCAAATCGGATGTCTGGTCTGAGTGGTTGTAAACCTTTCATATCTCCAGTGAGGTGACCGGCCTTAGGTGATAGACAGAGATGAAACGATTCCTCCTACATAAGTTGTACCTGTTTATCTGCAGCCTTCTCTTTTCTACAGCCATTTAACCACTTGCCGACCGCCCACAGTACATTTACTGCGGCGGTCAGCCCCTCCTGGGCAAAGTGACGTAGTACTACGTCACTAGCCCAGGAGCCTGTAGGGGGCGAGCGTGCACCGCCGGAGGCACGCTCCCACCCCCGCTCGTTCCCAGCGGCTCCGATGTCCGCCGGTCACTCGCGATCTCCCGCTGGAGAGGGAGAAAGGCAGGCGGATGATGTAAACAAAGCCGTCTGTCATTCTCCCTGGTGTAACTGCAGAGATCATACGATCCTGCTATGTAGGATCGTATGTCTCTGTGGTTATGTCACTAACCATGCCCCTTTACAGTTAGAAGCACGCCCCTAGGGACACATTTAACCCCTGCATCTCTAATAAAGTTAACCCCTTCCCTGCCAGTGTCATTCTTACAGTAACAGTGCATATTTTTAGCACTGATTACTGTAGTAATGTCACTGGTACCCCCAAAAGTGTCAAAAATGTCAGTTAGGGGTCCGATCTGTCCGCCGCAATTTCGCAGTCCCGCAAAAAATAAATCGCAGATCGCCGCCATTACTCATTATAAAAAATAAACAATAAAAATGACAGAAATCTTTCCCTTAGTTAGTAAACGCAATAACGCTTATTGCAATTTTTTTTTTACCAAAAATATGTAGCAGAAAACAAATTGGCCTAAAATGTTAAAAAATTTTGATTTTTACATTTTTTGGGGAATTTCATATAAAAAAATGTGAAAAAATAGTTATTTTTTCAAAATTTTCACTCATTTTCACACATTTTTTTTGTTTATAGCGCAAAAAGTAAAAATCGCACAGGTGATCAAATACCACCAAAAGAAAGCTCTGTTTGTGGGAAAAAAAAAACGTCAATTTCACTTGGGTACAGTGTCGCACGACCGCGCAATTGTCCGTTAAAATCACGCAGTGCCGAATCGCAAAATAGGCTCTGGTCTTTGAGGAGCCAAATCCTCTGGGGCTAAAGTGGTTAAAATGCTGATTTTTTTTTTTCGTCTGTTGTTTTTTTTTTTTTACAGCTTGTCTGAGCGATCAGAAAAAAGGGGGTGGAGAGCTGAAGTCACTCTCCGCAGAGCTCAGTGAGAGCTGATTGGAGGGAAGGGACACCCCCCCCCCCCCCCTTTACACAGAGCACAGAGGAACAGAGCTGAGGCTGTCAATCACAGGCTGTGTGCTAGAGTGGCCTCTCTTGTCACATTTTATCTCTTGGTGTCAGGAATGACTCATGCTGATAGCAGAGGAAGGAGGCATCAGACAGAAATTACACTTATTGCTCTGGACTGAGACAAGTACACACTATAGTGGGATATGCTTTGTTCAGATTTTGTGTCTGAGGTTTACACCCACTTTAAGCACATTCCAGGGCAGAAACTGAGCATGCCCCAAGTACCTGGCTGCTAAGGACAAAATTCCTTATATTGCTGGATTTAATATGGGAGAAAAACCTACCCCCACCTTCCCTGTATAAAAGAGGTCTGTGTATTTACCAATGTTTAATCCATTCATTTGCTTTTCTCTCCTAAAGGGTGGCACCATTTTTGTTCAGGCATCAACCAAGGTCATCACCTACTTCCTGAACTTAGGTTGGAAGCCACTCCTCAGTAAAAGTCACATGACAGCCCGCCTGGAGTTTGCTAAAAGGCACCTGAAGGACTCTCAGACCATGAGAAACAAAATTCTCTGCTCTGATGAAACAAAGATTGAACTCTTTGGCCTGAATGGCAAGCGTCATGTCTGGAGGAAACCAGGCACCGCTCATCACCTGGCCAATACCATCCCTACTGTGAAGCATGGTGGTGGCAGCATCATGCTGTGGGGATGTTTTTCAGTGGCAGGAACTGGGAGACTAGTCAGGATGGAGGGAAATATGAATGCAGCAATGTATAGAGACATCCTTGATGAAAACCTTCTCGAGAGCGCTCTGGACCTCAGACTGGGGCGAAGGTTCATCTTCCAACAGGACAACGACCCTAAGCCAGTGCCGGGACATGGTCATCTAGAGCCCAAGGGGAACATGCCAAACTGTGCCCCCCCCCCAAGATGTACTGTATGAGCATTATGTGCAGCAAAAATCCCCTCCCAGAAAAATTAGCACTTATTTGCATAATTACCCCCCCAAGCATAAATTCCCCCTCCCAGTGCAGATCTTTGCCCCCTCATACCCCAAATCCCCCCCCCCCAGTACAAATGTCCCCCCCAGAAAAAAACACCCCTCCTAGTACAAATCCTCTACCGCTAAAATTTCCTCTCCAAATACACATCCTCTTCCTCTCCCCCACTCTTCCTAGCACAAATCCCCTCTTAGCACAAATGCCCCCCACCAAATCCCCTCCTCTAGCATAAAACACCGCAATCCCTAATTTATTTAATCCCTAAATTACCACTCCTAGCACACTCCCCCCAAACTCACCCTTTCCAACACAAATCCCCTCCCCTCCAATGAAGCCCTCCCACCTCACATGATACCACAGTAACCAGGGCATCTCTCCCTCCTGCCCACCCCTTGTCCTGGCCCTGCCCTAAGCACACAACCAAGATAACAAAGGAGTGACTACGGGACAACTCTGTGAATGTCCTTGAGTGGCCCAGCCAGAGCCCAGACTTGAACCCGATTGAACATCTCTGGAGAGATCTGAAAATGGCTGTGCACCGACCCTCCCCCATCCAACCTGATGGAGCGTGAGAGGTCCTGCAAAGAAGAATGGGAGAAACTGCCCAAAAATAGGAGTGCCAAGCTTGTAGCATCATACTCAGAAATACTGGAGGCTGGAATTGGTGCCAAAGGAGCTTCACCAAAGTATTGAGCAAAGGGTGTGAATACTTATGTACATGGGATTTGGGATTTATTTGTTTTTATATTTTTTAATAAATTTGCAAAGATTTCAAACAAACTTCTCTCACGTTGTCATTACGGGGGATTGTTGGTAGAATTTAGAGGAAAATAATGAATTTAATCCATTTTGGAATAAGGCTGTAATATAACAAAATGTGGAAAAAGTGAAGCGCTGTGAGTACTTTCCGGATGCACTGTATATGGAGGCTCCTCGGTCAGGGTGGAGTGTATATGGAGGCTCCTCGGTCAGGGGGGACTGTATATGGAGGCTCCTCGGTCAGGATGCGCTGTATATGGAGGCTCCTCGGTCAGGGTGGACTGTATATGGAGGCTCCTCGGTCAGGGTGGAGTGTATACGGAGGCTCCTCGGTCAGGATGCACTGTATATGGAGGCTCCTCGGTCAGGGTGGACTGTATATGGAGGCTCCTCGGTCAGGGTGGACTGTATATGGAGGCTCCTCGGTCAGGGTGGAGTGTATACGGAGGCTCCTCGGTCAGGGTGGACTGTATATGGAGGCTCCTCAGTCAGGGTGGAGTGTATACGGAGGCTCCTCGGTCAGGGTGGAGTGTATACGGAGGCTCCTCAGTCAGGGTGGAGTGTATACGGAGGCTCCTCGGTCAGGGTGGACTGTATATGGAGGCTCCTCAGTCAGGGTGCGCTGTATATGGAGGCTCCTCAGTCAGGGTGGAGTGTATACGGAGGCTCCTCAGTCAGGGTGCGCTGTATATGGAGGCTCCTCAGTCAGGGTGGAGTGTATACGGAGGCTCCTCGGTCAGGGTGGAGTGTATACGGAGGCTCCTCAGTCAGGGTGGAGTGTATACGGAGGCTCCTCGGTCAGGGTGGACTGTATATGGAGGCTCCTCAGTCAGGGTGCGCTGTATATGGAGGCTCCTCAGTCAGGGTGGAGTGTATATGGAGGCTCCTCGGTCAGGGTGGAGTGTATATGGAGGCTCCTCGGTCAGGATGCGCTGTATATGGAGGCTCCTCGGTCAGGGTGGAGTGTATACGGAGGCTCCTCGGTCAGGATGCACTGTATATGGAAGCTCCTCGGTCAGGGTGCGCTGTATATGGAGGCTCCTCGGTCAGGGTGGACTGTATATGGAGGCTCCTCGGTCAGGATGCACTGTATATGGAAGCTCCTCGGTCAGGGTGCGCTGTATATGGAGGCTCCTCAGTCAGGATGCACTGTATATGGAGGCTCCTCGGTCAGGGTGGACTGTATATGGAGGCTCCTCGGTCAGGGTGGAGTGTATACGGAGGCTCCTCGGTCAGGGTGGACTGTATATGGAGGCTCCTCAGTCAGGGTGCGCTGTATATGGAGGCTCCTCAGTCAGGGTGGAGTGTATACGGAGGCTCCTCAGTCAGGGTGGAGTGTATACGGAGGCTCCTCGGTCAGGGTGGACTGTATATGGAGGCTCCTCAGTCAGGGTGGAGTGTATACGGAGGCTCCTCAGTCAGGGTGCGCTGTATATGGAGGCTCCTCAGTCAGGGTGGAGTGTATATGGAGGCTCCTCGGTCAGGGTGGAGTGTATATGGAGGCTCCTCGGTCAGGATGCGCTGTATATGGAGGCTCCTCAGTCAGGGTGGAGTGTATATGGAGGCTCCTCGGTCAGGGTGGAGTGTATATGGAGGCTCCTCAGTCAGGGTGCGCTGTATATGGAGGCTCCTCGGTCAGGATGCGCTGTATACGGAGGCTCCTCAGTCAGGGTGGAGTGTATACGGAGGCTCCTCGGTCAGGGTGGACTGTATATGGAGGCTCCTCAGTCAGGGTGGAGTGTATACGGAGGCTCCTCAGTCAGGGTGCGCTGTATATGGAGGCTCCTCAGTCAGGGTGGAGTGTATATGGAGGCTCCTCGGTCAGGGTGGACTGTATATGGAGGCTCCTCGGTCAGGATGCACTGTATATGGAAGCTCCTCGGTCAGGGTGCGCTGTATATGGAGGCTCCTCAGTCAGGATGCACTGTATATGGAGGCTCCTCGGTCAGGGTGGACTGTATATGGAGGCTCCTCGGTCAGGGTGGAGTGTATACGGAGGCTCCTCGGTCAGGGTGGACTGTATATGGAGGCTCCTCAGTCAGGGTGCGCTGTATATGGAGGCTCCTCAGTCAGGGTGGAGTGTATACGGAGGCTCCTCAGTCAGGGTGGAGTGTATACGGAGGCTCCTCGGTCAGGGTGGACTGTATATGGAGGCTCCTCAGTCAGGGTGGAGTGTATACGGAGGCTCCTCAGTCAGGGTGCGCTGTATATGGAGGCTCCTCAGTCAGGGTGGAGTGTATATGGAGGCTCCTCGGTCAGGGTGGAGTGTATACGGAGGCTCCTCGGTCAGGGTGGAGTGTATATGGAGGCTCCTCAGTCAGGGTGGAGTGTATATGGAGGCTCCTCGGTCAGGATGCGCTGTATATGGAGGCTCCTCAGTCAGGGTGGAGTGTATACGGAGGCTCCTCAGTCAGGGTGGAGTGTATACGGAGGCTCCTCGGTCAGGGTGGACTGTATATGGAGGCTCCTCAGTCAGGGTGGAGTGTATACGGAGGCTCCTCAGTCAGGGTGCGCTGTATATGGAGGCTCCTCAGTCAGGGTGGAGTGTATACGGAGGCTCCTCAGTCAGGGTGCGCTGTATATGGAGGCTCCTCAGTCAGGGTGCGCTGTATATGGAGGCTCCTCGGTCAGGGTGGAGTGTATACGGAGGCTCCTCGGTCAGGGTGGAGTGTATACGGAGGCTCCTCAGTCAGGGTGCGCTGTATATGGAGGCTCCTCAGTCAGGGTGGAGTGTATATGGAGGCTCCTCGGTCAGGGTGGAGTGTATATGGAGGCTCCTCGGTCAGGATGCGCTGTATATGGAGGCTCCTCGGTCAGGGTGGAGTGTATACGGAGGCTCCTCGGTCAGGGTGGACTGTATACGGAGGCTCCTCGGTCAGGATGCGCTGTATATGGAGGCTCTTCGGTCAGGGTGGACTGTATATGGAGGCTCCTCGGTCAGGGTGGACTGTATATGGAGGCTCCTCGGTCAGGGTGGACTGTATATGGAGGCTCCTCGGTCAGGGTGGACTGTATATGGAGGCTCCTCGGTCAGGGTGGACTGTATATGGAGGCTCCTCGGTCAGGGTGGACTGTATATGGAGGCTCCTCGGTCAGGGGGGAGTGTATATGGAGGCTCCTCGGTCAGGGTGGACTGTATATGGAGGCTCCTCGGTCAGGGTGGACTGTATATGGAGGCTCCTCGGTCAGGGTGGACTGTATATGGAGGCTCCTCGGTCAGGGTGGACTGTATATGGAGGCTCCTCGGTCAGGGTGGGCTGTATATGGAGGCTCCTCGGTCAGGGTGGGCTGTATATGGAGGCTCCTCGGTCAGGGTGGACTGTATATGGAGGCTCCTCGGTCAGGGTGGGCTGTATATGGAGGCTCCTCGGTCAGGGTGGACTGTATATGGAGGCTCCTCGGTCAGGGTGGACTGTATATGGAGGCTCCTCGGTCAGGGTGGACTGTATATGGAGGCTCCTCGGTCAGGGTGGGCTGTATATGGAGGCTCCTCGGTCAGGGTGGAGTGTATATGGAGGCTCCTCGGTCAGGGTGGACTGTATATGGAGGCTCCACGGTCAGGGTGGGCTGTATATGGAGGCTCCTCGGTCAGGGTGGGCTGTATATGGAGGCTCCTCGGTCAGGGTGGACTGTATATGGAGGCTCCTCGGTCAGGGTGGGCTGTATATGGAGGCTCCTCGGTCAGGGTGGACTGTATATGGAGGCTCCTCGGTCAGGGTGGACTGTATATGGAGGCTCCTCGGTCAGGGTGGACTGTATACGGAGGCTCCTCGGTCAGGCTGTATACGGTATATCTGGTCATTTCCCCATATCTGCAGCTCTCAGCGGGATGAAAGAAGGGTATGAAATTGCACTTAATAGCTGCTAATCGCGCGTTAACTCCGAACTCCCCGTCTCATCTCATCCTTTGTACTCTTCCCTCTAATTTGCGTTTTAAAATAAAAACTGTCAAAAGAATTGGCCATAAAATTTGAATTTAATTAGCTCTTCAAATCAGCGTGTGGCGTCTAATTAACTTTACATTATCAGGAGAGCCGACTGCCTGCGGACGCCCGGCCCGCTACAGGTGAGAGTTGGATGTCTGCTGATGGAATCCCGGCTTCTGAGTTCCTCTCGGAGTCGTTTGATTCCGCCATGACTTCACACATCATAGTCATTGTACCCGGTGTTCAGTGACCTCTCCGGGTGGGCTGAGGTTTTATCTCTTCATTACAGATCTTATAAAGCTGAAGGAAAACCGTCCTAATAAGCTGCATTTACAGATCCTCCTTCCTAAAAGCATTGGAAGGAAAAAAAAAACAGGTCTTGTTGTCCTCATCGGCCAATCTTGTTCCATGTTTTTGAGTTCCATCACGTTATGGAAAAGCTGGTGCTGGTCATGGAGGTGGTCAAACTCCAAAATAATTTGTAGTGCACCCCCCTAGGAGCCGCAGGTTAAAAAGTCCTATTTCCCCACCTAAAGCCAGGCACACAACATTTTATTCATTCCTCCACCAGCTCGAAAAATAGGTTCTTTCCTGACAGACTCCATGGCAGCATACGTATCGGGTTTAGCCCCGCCTCCAAACCTACCCTATAGGACGTCACTCCCATAAATCTTTGCACCTGTTCAGCACACGTGTTCCTTTTTTGTCCTCCAAAGGTTTACCTGTATCCTACCTGAAAAGTGTATCCCAGGGGATGGATGTCTCTACCATTCGGGTATTGAGTGCTCTCCAATAAGCCCCAGCTGCTGCGGGGTATGGAGTAGGGGCGAAGATTCGTGTGTTTGCAGCCCTTGGCCAAAAAGCCCAGCTGCTGCGGGTGGCCTGTCCCCTAATAAATATATATATATATATATATATATATATATATATATATATATATATATATATATAGAAAAGAAGAGGGAAGGTACTGGGCGCTGCCAGAGTAATAAAGTATAAATAAGTAAATATAAGAAAATTAATAAAGAGTGTAGAAATCTCTCAGGCGAGTGATGTGAATAATATGATGCTAAAGTCAAAGAATAAAAATGTGTACTATAAAACAATGCACAATAAATACAAAGATAAACAAATGCACAGTAACCCCCAAAATTGATTGGTATGTGCAGAAGTGAAAGGGTGCAATTGATATAAAGTGACTGAGTGCTAAAGTTCCTCTAATAAGGTAAAGACCAGTGACTAGATGCTAAAGACCATAGCAAATGGGGGAAATAAATAAAGTGACAGTGCTTTTAAACGGAAAAAAATGGGAAATGCTCCCAAAGATGCCAAAAAAAATGGGAAGATAGTGAATTTTGACAAATCACATAAAGTGATAAAGTGAAATAGACCATATAAGTGAAATGAACCAAAGAGTGAAGGTGAATACAAATATAATAATAGCCACAATTTGAAAAATTGATGACATCACCAGGGCGCCATATTTAAATGTCCTGGAGTGTCAGCAGAGTGTGCTGGATATACACACTGCTGCTGAGAGGACATTTTATTTTGCGGCACTGTTCGTTTTGGTGTCCTGTGAAGACGCTTCTCTGCTGCATCGCTGCCGCTCTGCGCTGAGCCCATCCGGCTTCCTGGTGAGTAATCTGGACCCCGGGATTGGGAGTCCGCCCCCCCCCCCCCTCATCTCTGCTTCCTTCTGATCCCGTTGTCCGGCTTATCCCTGCAGGTCAGCGCCAGCATGGAAGCCTCTCCGCCCTCCTGTGGTCAACCCCCCCTTAACAGGTACCCAGGGCTTTTGGGGTTTGGGGGGTGTATAGGGGGGGATTGGAGCACTATTCATGTTCCTAGCTCCCTGTATGTGTTTTCTTTGTTTCCCTTGTTTTTCAGCCCTTCCTGTTTGGATACTCGTCACTCCTCAAGGAGCAAGCGTCGATCAAGCTCACACCACCGGCACTCTTCAAAATCAGTTCGGAGGTCCCCGTCGGGCTCCCAGCGTCATGAAAAAGCGTCCACATCAGCTGGCCCCTCACGAAAGCCTGTCAGAGCAGGTTGCTGGGGTTGTGGCGCTTGGGTCCCTGAAACTAAGTCCTTATGTGACAAATGTTTTTCCCAGGCTGCGGGAGAAAGGGATACCTCTGATCAGCACCTTGAAGCCCTTGTGAAAAGAGTCGTGAAGGATTCCTTGGCTGAATTAGGCGTCGGACAGTCCCAGGGCCCTGAAGCAATTCCTCCAAGCCCTTCTCCGGTGAGAGTACAGCCTCAGGAATAGTTTGAGTCTTCTCATCTTAGTCATCAGTCTGCACTCCTTTCGGATAAAGACTCTGAGGCAGAGGACCCTTGTCTGGGCTTCGAATTTGCCTTAGTTCCTTCCCTTGTTAAGGGGTCAGGGAGACCTTAAACTGGGAAGATCCAGCTGTCTCTCCTCCCATGCAAAAGTTTTTTAAACAGCTCAACAAGGAGCGCCTTAACTTCCCCTTCCTGGCTGAATTAGGAGAGATTATCTTCAGAGGAATGGAGTAAGGTGGAGAGGATGGGGTGCTCAACCCCAGAAGTCTGGTCAGACCGAATACATAATAAACAAGCAAAAAATTGGGGGAGCAAACCCTCACAAACCCCAAGCGACATGTATATTAAAAAATAATTTGCTCCCCCAATTTTTTGCTTGTTTATTATGTATTCGGTCTGACCAGACTTCTGGGGTTGAGCACCCCATCCCCCACACACACCTGTACTCTGTCAGTGTCCACTATCAAGTAGATATAGGAGGAGTCCCCTGTAGTGCATTAGCACATCTTTCCCATTCTTTTTTAATATACATTTAAAACTATTACAGAGTGGTTCCTCCAAAGGTTTTTTTCAGTTTAGCAAACGCAATTACTCAATTGGACAAATATTTGACTTCCACCCACACAAAATATCCTTGAGACCACAGCAGGTTCATAAAGGCCGTGTATAATGAACAACCAATCATCCCTTCCTCTTATGAACTTTGACCCCCCCGTGGGCCATCTTCCCATGGTTTATGTGTGCCTGTTGCCTCTGACCTCCCAGCATTAATAATCTGCGACGGCAAGGGAGTATTATATGCGGCCTGCGCTATTCTCTGGCCATCTCATGGCAGAATGAGCTTAGGGGCCTCCTTTCCACTTTACGGCATTTCATAAAACAGAACCTGGATGGGGGGCCTCGATGCTAAAGACTTG
Source organism: Pelophylax lessonae (assembly GCF_965119305.1). Classification (NCBI taxonomy): domain Eukaryota; kingdom Metazoa; phylum Chordata; class Amphibia; order Anura; family Ranidae; genus Pelophylax; species Pelophylax lessonae. The sequence goes on along the minus strand of NC_138777.1, from coordinate 238,392,624 downwards.
TAATCTCTCCTTGTGAGGAAGGCTCTGGAGGCCGATCGTTGTGTTGGTGATCCCGGCTGCTTTGTGTACACACCTTTCATTTGTCCCGTTGATTATTGCGCTGGATGTTTATGAAAAGGTCAGACGGGCTCGGATGCCTCTGTTCTCCCCCATATCGGAGTTTCCAGAGCAACGCTGCCTCTGTGCTTCTCCGAGGATAATAACCATATTCTTCTCCTCCGTCTTATTAAACTCGTCTCCAGATGTGTTGTTTCTAACTTGCCTGCTCTTATAATTGCCATTTCCTGAATTAGAGGTAACATTCCACACATAAATAGTTGGCCTTGAACCTAACTCTGGTCTATAGTCTGGGGATATGGCCTACATGTCAACCAATTTATCATCATGCGTTTTTCTTGTGCGGATGGTAATCTTCCTGGGCAAGTCCATGTTGTAGGTGTTTGTGTCCTCCTTATCTTCTGGATACACCTAAATATGATCCTTTAAAAATGGAGGCATTTTGGGGGGGCTCTAACTAATTTCCACAAGGCCAACATGTGCATTTGGGCTCCACCTCTACATACAGGGTTGCAGGCAGTGGCAGCTGGTGTTCAAAATTTTTGGGGGGGCGCAAACACTGACAGGGACGGGGGGAAACAGCTCTTCCATCCACAACTTCTCCGCTCAAGTAGTGGCGGTCCCCCTCCATCATCTAGAAGGTAGCATATAGTGACCCCCATCATCTATACACAAGCAGCATGCAGTGGCCCCTCTCTAGGACATGCAGTGTCCCCAATGACACCCATGTAACAGCAACAGCCAGTACAGACATGCAGTGCCCCCCATCTGACACTCACCGATCCGGGTGCTGAGGTCAGTGAACATCGGGCGTCCGGGTCACATAGACAGCAGAGCCGCCTCCTCCTGCACACACACACAGCACGGAGGGATGGGGGAGGAGGGCGGACGTCCAGCTCTTCTCCCCGGGTCACCCGCTCCGCTCATCCAGCGCTCTGCATCCTGGCACGGCCCCCCCCCCCCCCCTCCGCACAATCACTTCACTCCATCACTGACACCCTCCTGCACACACACACAGCACAGAGGGATGGGGGAGGAGGGCGGACGTCCAGCTCTTCTCCCCGGGTCACCCGCTCCGCTTATCCAGCGCTCTGCATCCTGGCATGCCCCCCCCCCCGCACAATCACTGACACTTACCGGGCTGCTGTTGGACTCCCTCAGATCGAAGCAGATCACACGCGGCTCTCGCTCTCTTTCTCCGTCCTCTGTCCTCTCCTGTCCGACACTCCTCGGGCGGGAACGGAAGCCAGAAGCGGTGATCGTGACGCCGGGGCGGTGCACCGCCCCCACGCATCACATCACCAGATCCATGTCCTACTGTGATTGGTCCAGGCTGGAGTCTGGACCAATCACAGCCCGGACATCAAAAAAGTGGGGAGTGTCGGGGCACATTGCTCTGCGCCCCGATGACCCCCAGAAGAGCGCCAATCGGCGCCTCTGCCGGCTGAGGGTGGGGTCAAAAACCCCACCCCCGCCATACCCAGCACTAAGTCCGGCGCCCCTAGTGGGTGAAAAATAGACACATTTTTTTTTTATCTTCTTCTTTCTTCTTCTTATTTTTTGGGGGGGGGGGGGGGCGGCGCCCCTGTGCCCCCTATCGTCCGGCCGCCACTGGTTGCAGGGCATCTTAATTAAGTTCCACCCAAGCCCACAGCGTTCTTGAGCATGGATGGTCCTAGACCTCTCCTCCACAGCCTCCTGGTCACTGCACCATAAACCTCTTTATGCCTGGAGAACTCTCACATAGGCCTATGTTGTACTTGTGGTTAGGGTTGCCACCTCTTAAAAACCTTTTCAAACCGAACACATAATAATTACACAGGTTCTGGGACTAATTGAATGCACATAAGGCACTAAGTGAGTTTATTTACAACCTTAATCAGCCACAGAACCTGTGTAATAAATGTGTGTTTGATTTTAAAGGGATGAAGTGGCAACCCTACTTGTGGTCCAGATGGAAGTTCCAGAAGCCTAACTGTCCACCTGAGTCCCATGGAACACAAGGGCCCGGGTCACCTGACCGATGGTACACGAGGGGTTCCCTTTTACCATCACTCCTAATCCTCCTTCACCACTTACTCCAGAGCCAACCAGGTTTGCACCATTAAAGCACCCAACTCTTCACCCCAGGCATTGGCTGCACTTAGGATGGGTGCTCAACCTGTGGCCCTCCAGCTGTTGCAGAACTACAAGTCCCAGGAAGCATTGCAAGCCACAGACAGTTACAAGAATGACTCTCAAAAGCAGAGGCATGATGGGAGTTGTAGTTTTGTAACAGCTGGAGGGCCACAGGTTGAGCACCCATGACTTAAAGTGAAGTTCCACCCTAAAATTACACTTCTTTCCATCTTCTTGGTCCGGGTCACCTTTAAAAAGAAATGGATAATCGCATTTTTTTTTTTTAATTTTTACTTACCTTGGATTAGAAGAAAATATACTTACCTTACGTCCTCTTCCTCCCCTCGGCAGCCACGGCCCGTCGTCACTTCCTGACTCGCAATGATTCCTGGGAGCTGAACGTCATCGCTCCCAGGAATCAATGCGCCTGCACCGGCCCTGACGTCCGTTCCGGTGCAGGCGCGTCATTACCTTCTAAACAGCTTCTGGGCATGCCCAGAAGCGGTGGAGGGATGACGAGCTCGCACCGGGAGTGACGGCGGGGCCGGTGCAGTGCATCGTGGGACCGAAGAGGACGCAGAAGAGGATCGCGCTGGCTTCAGCTGCCCACACCCGAGATGGCAGCGCTGGAGAAGAACTTTTCAAGGTAAGTATTTCTTCTTGCAGGTAAGTGCAACCCGGGACAGTTCAGAGGCTATCCATTGTGGAATGTACTAGCCCTGACTGTCCCGGGGGGATTTTTATGTCATTTTTTTTTTAGTTGGAACTCCGCTTTAAAGTGTCACTAAACCCACATCATAAAAAAGCGATGAATAAATGGTGTATTCTATGCTGTTCATACTCACTCATCACTATGAGATTCCTTTTCTGTATTCTGCAATGATCCTGGCTGATCCTGCTGCTCTCTATCTCCCCCTTCTGTCCATGTCCCTAATTTAGCTAGGGATTTTGCAGATGTGGTGGCAGCTCTGCACATGCCCAGTTTTTTTATTGAGTTTCTATGCTGAGCATTTCCTCCCTATCACATCTGAGCAGCCCATGTGACTATAGAGTCACACATGTGGGCGTATACACAGTGCTAAATGACAGCCCACTCCCTCCCTCCTCCTCCTCCATCCCCACTAACCAGCTAAACACAATAGGGGGGGGGGGATATTACATGTAGATTGATGGAGGCTTCACTTCCCTCTTATTCTAAGACACTGGAGAGGCGGGACACAGCCTGTGACTGGCAGAACTCCGCCCACACCATGTTATTTCCACAAAAAATGCTTTTTTTAAATTTCAAATATGTATGGTGTAGTGGTTAGCACTTTCGCCTAGCAGTTAGATTCCCAACCATGACGTCACCTGCCTGGAGTTTGCAAGTTCTCCCTGTGTCTGCGTGGGTTTTCTCCGG
>NC_138777.1:237645754-237648850 GCF_965119305.1 Pelophylax lessonae | reverse complement strand
CATGCTCAGCTGGTACTAGGGGGTCCAAAGTGTGCCAAGGCCCGCCCCCCCCCACCACCACCATTACCCCACCACCAGCCTGAACCATTACACCACCACCGCCAGCCCTAACCATTACCCCCTCCTCCCCCCACACCATTACACCACCAGCCTGAACCATTACCCCATCTCCTCCCCCACACCATTACACCACCAGCCTGAACCATTACCCCCTCCTCCCCCACACCATTACACCGCCACCACCACCAGCCTGAACCATTACCCCCCCCCACCTCCTCCCCCACACTATTACACCACCAGCCTGAACCATTACCCCACCACCAGCCTGAACCATTACCCCACCTCCTCCCCCACACCATTACACCACCAGCCTGAACCATTACCCCCTCCTCCCCCCACACCATTACACCACCACTGCCAGCCTGAACCATTACCCCCCCCCCCTCCTCCCCCACACCATTACACCACCACCAGCCTGCACCATTACCCCCTCCTCCCCCACACCATTACACCACCACTGCCAGCCTGAACCATTACCCCCTCCTCCCCCACACCATTACACCGCCAGCCTGAACCATTACCCCACCTCCTCCCCCACACCATTACACCACCACCAGCCTGAACCATTACCCCCTCCTCCCCCACACCATTACACCACCACTGCCAGCCTGAACCATTACCCCCCCCCCTCCTCCCCCACACCATTACACCACCACCAGCCTGAACCATTACCCCCTCCTCCCCCACACCATTACACCACCACTGCCAGCCTGAACCATTACCCCCCCCCCCTCCTCCCCCACACCATTACACCACCACCAGCCTGAACCATTACCCCCCCCCTCCTCCCCCACACCATTACACCACCAGCCTGAACCATTACCCCCTCCTCCCCCACACCATTACACCGCCACCACCACCAGCCTGAACCATTACCCCCCCCCCACCTCCTCCCCCACACTATTACACCACCAGCCTGAACCATTACCCCACCACCAGCCTGAACCATTACCCCACCTCCTCCCCCACACCATTACACCACCAGCCTGAACCATTACCCCACCACCAGCCTGAACCATTACCCCCTCCTCCCCCCACACCATTACACCACCACTGCCAGCCTGAACCATTACCCCCCCCCCCTCCTCCCCCACACCATTACACCACCACCAGCCTGCACCATTACCCCCTCCTCCCCCACACCATTACACCACCACTGCCAGCCTGAACCATTACCCCCTCCTCCCCCACACCATTACACCGCCAGCCTGAACCATTACCCCACCTCCTCCCCCACACCATTACACCACCACCAGCCTGAACCATTACCCCCTCCTCCCCCACACCATTACACCACCACTGCCAGCCTGAACCATTACCCCCCCCCTCCTCCCCCACACCATTACACCACCACCAGCCTGAACCATTACCCCCTCCTCCCCCACACCATTACACCACCACCAGCCTGAACCATTACCCCCTCCTCCCCCACACCATTACACCACCAGCCTGAACCATTACCCCCTCCTCCCCCACACCATTACACCACCGCCGCCAGCCTGAACCATTACCCCCTCCTCCCCCACACCATTACACCACCGCCGCCAGCCTGAACCATTACCCCACCTCCTCCCCCACACCATTACACCACCGCCAGCCTGAACCATTACCCCCTCCTCCCCCACACCATTACACCACCACCGCCAGCCTGAACCATTACCCCCTCCTCCCCCACACCATTACACCACCACCACCAGCCTGAACCATTGATACAAGACAAGATGGATCCATATGTCAAATTCTGACCCCCACCAGACTCATCAGACCAGGCAATATTTTTCCAATCTTCTGTAGTCAAATTTTGGTGATCTGTGCCAATTGTTGCCTCAGTTTCCTGTAATTAGCAGACAGGTGTGGTCTTCTGCTGCTGTAGCCCACCTGCTTCAAGGTTGGATGTGTTGTGCGTTCAGAGATGGTATTCTGCATACCTTGGATGTAACGAGTGGTTATTTGTGTTACGGTTGTCTTTCTATCATGTCTGCCCATTCTCCTCTGACATCAACCAGGCATTTTCCTCCACACAACTGCCGCTCACTGGATATTTTCTTTTTCCCACAATTCTCTGTAATCCCGAGAGATGGTTGTGTGTGTAAATCCCAGAAATACTCAGACCGGCCCGTCTGTCACCAACAACCATGCCACCTTCTGTCACTTCAATCTCCTTTCTTCCCCATTCTGATGCTGGGGTTGAACTTCAGGTCGTCTTAAATGCATTGAGTTGCTGCCATGTGATTGGCTGATTAGCAATTTGTATTACCAAGCAATTGAACCGGTGTATCTAATAAAGTAGCCGGTGAGTGGATGCACAGAGTTTAACATTTCTTTCACAACTGCTTTCTGCTACCTGTGTGGGGGAAGGGAAGCCGAAGTCTATACAGAAATCCCAGCATTCATTTCACTATGCTTTGCTTGGTCACAGATTACTTTCATTTTATAATATCTTTAAACTGGTTTTAATTCGGCACTTTTCAAGCGGACTGAGTCAGAGCTGCACCAGGTTGTCATGGTGACTAAAACATGGATTGTGCATCCAGATGAAGGGGGAGGGGAGGGGGGGCAGACTATTAATCCTGCCATATCTTTTAATGTTAGAGGGTCAGAAATCCCAGCTGTGCAAATCATAGAATTGTAGTTAATAGAAAGGCCTAAAAAAAGAGCTATCTATATATATATATATTACACACATAAGTAAGTACACCCCTCACATTTGTGTAAATATTTTATTCTATCTTTTCATGTGACAACACTGAAGAAATGAGACTTTGCTACAATGTAAAGTAGTGAGTGTACAGCTTGTATAACAGTGTAAATTTGCTGTCCCCTCAAAATAACTCAACACACAGACATTAATGTCTAAACCGCTGGCAACAAAAGTGAGTACACCCCTAAGTGACAATCTCCAAATTGGGCCCAAAGTGTGAATATTTTGTGTGGCCACCATTATTTTCCAGCACTGCCTTAACCCTCTTGGGCATGGAGTTCACCAGAGCTTCACAGGTTGTCACCGGAGTCCTCTTCCCCTCCTCCATGATGACA
>NC_138777.1:237615754-237640754 GCF_965119305.1 Pelophylax lessonae | reverse complement strand
TTCTTTGATGGGAGTCCTCCACGCGGTCAGAATACAATGGCACAGCAGAGAAGATTCTTCCATCCACCTCTTCCAGGATAATTGGGTTCCAGCCTGGCCATCATATTACAATAGGCTAGGCGGGAAGGGGTTAAAATAGATTTTTCTGTTTTACAATCCTTAAGCCTAGTACACATGGGCCAAATGTTGGGGGGCATTGGCTGGTTTTGCCCGATGACATGCGGCCCTTGTGTACCGGACTCCTTCTGACGAAAGCTGGCCATTTGGCTGGCTTTTGTCAAAGGGCCATAACCAGAAAAGATCTTTGAACCAGTTCCCAATCAGCCATTGCTGAGAGCGCTGACGGAGTGTTCTGGGGGGAGGACACGATACAATAGAACCGCTCCGGAGATCGCTGTATTAATGTTGGTAAATATAACTGCTCCTCGTGAGCGGTCAGGCTTTTTTGTTGTGCCCTGCTGGGTTAAACAAAAAACTAGTGTGTGTGTGGGGGGGGGGGGCTTTAGTGTGTCACAATTATGATGCAGATCAGATGTATTCCCAGTCCTACCCACTGTAGTAACTTTGCCGTCGGGGGAGAACTTTGCCAACTCTAGCCTTTGGCCTTGCGTTGGTGCGGCCTTGCGTTGACACACGCCTTCCAAAATGTTCAACTTTTGTCTCATCACGCCACAGAATATTTGCCCAAAAGTCTTGGATAATCCAAATATTTTTTGGCAAATGTGAGAAGTCATTTTGGCCGGCCACCCCTGGGAGGTTCACCACTGTTCTACATTTTCTCCATTTGTGGATAATGGTGATCACCGTGGTTGGCTGGACTCCTAAAGCCTTAGAAGTGGCTTTGTAACCCTTTCCAGATAGATGCATGTTAATTAGGTACTTTGTTTCTCATCTGTTCTTGAATTTCTTTAGGTTGTGGCATGATTTGTTGCTTGTCTTTTAGCATGCTTCAATTAGTTTCTATTTAGGTTTTACAGGAGGGGGCAGTTACTTTTTCACATAGGGCCAGGCAAGTTTGGACAGCTTTTTTGCCTAAATAAATGGCTTCGTCATTTAAAAACTGCATTTTGTATTTTCTCGGGTTATCTGTGTAATAACATTTGTTTGATCTTAAGTTTGACAAATAAGCAAAACAAAAAAGGAAGTAATACTTTTTCACTGCACTGTACATGTTCTATGCACTGCATTGGACTTATTGTTTCTTTACATTTTTATCACCTAATAAGTGATTAATTGCTTCAGGTTTGCACCTCCTAATTCTCCAGCAATGTATTTTATGAGCTCCCTGGCTGGTTCTTCTTTCAGGGGGGGAAGTTCATGGTGGGTAAACACACCATGTAATGCTTTTGCAATGAGAGTTTTAAGCATTTTAAGCAAAAATATAGGTAGAAATATACATGCATGTCATCAAAGATTACAGCATGGGGGGGGGGGGGTTCACGGTTTCCAGTCTATAACCAAAAAAAAAAAAATGCATCTACATTTCTGAGCGCCACTTCCTCATATAACCGCTGCTGATCATCAATAGAGGAATTCAATGCAATGAGATGAGAAGGAAAGCGGAGCCAGACCCTGGAAAAGGGAGGGGAGGAGGAAGAAATGAATGCAAGAGTTTGAGAAAAGGGGTTCCTGCACCCCTGAAACGTGGGGTCCTAACTTCTTCCTCCACTCTTTTTACTGGGGGTCTGACTCTGCTTTCCTTGTTCCATTTCAGTACTGAATTTCTGTGTGTGTGATTAGATGTACTTGGTCTTTCATACCTATTTAATAATTGTGCTTTGATGCCTAAAGTGGTTGTAAAGGCAAAAGGTACATTCTATGCATTAAGATAAGCCGCCTATGTGCAGCAGCCTCAATTCCCCCCCCCCCCCCCCCCCCCCACAATACTTGAGCCAATCTAGGTCCAGTGATGTTGTCCGGGAGTCTCCCTCCTTATTGCCTGAAACAGCAGCAGGCTTCATTGGCAGGCACCCACTGCTCTCAGTGAGCCGATGATGGGGGGGGGGGGGGATAGCAGCTGCTCTGTGAGCCAATGAGAGGGGGGGGGGAGCAGCTGCTCTGTGAGCCATTGAAGCGGGGGGGGGGGGGGGGGTGAGTGGACACACAGCAGTGGCTCGGCTCAGGTGTCCCCATAGCAAGCGGTTAGCTGTGGGGGCGGGCACTTAGCAAGAGGAGGATCTGGGCTGCTCTGCAAAACCATTTCAGAGCAGGTAGGGCAAACAGGTTGTGTGGGTTCCCCCCCCCCCCCCTCCCCTATTACTTTAAATTGCCTTTAAAGGCTTAAGGTTTTTTACCTTTATGCATTCTGAAAAACCTGTGTGCAGCGATTTCCCCCCCCCCTCCCCCATACTCAGCTGAGTTTTTGCACTATTAACAAAAAAGCTGACCATTTTTAAAAAATTTTTTTACTTTAGATAAAACATCAATTAAAAATTAAAAATCAAATTTCTTCAAAAATGTATGCCAATATGTATTATGCAACGTTTTTGGGATAAAAACAAAGTGTATATTGATTGATTTACATGAATGGTTTAGCGTCTACAAGCTGGGATATATATACTGGAATTTGTATTTATTTTTTATACTAGTAATGGCGATCAGTGACTTATAGCGGGACTGAAATATTGTGGCCGGCAGTCGGACACTTTGAGGGAACCAGTGACACTAACAGTAATCAGTGCTAAAAATGTGCTCTGTCACTGTACTAATGACACTGGCTGGGAAGGAGTTAAAAATTTAGGACAATCAATAGTTAAATTTGTGCCTAGCCAGTGTTTACTGTATGTGCTGCTTTTACTAAGGGAAGGGATGGATTCTAGTCTCTGCTTTGCAGGAACGCAGAATTCATCCCTTCCCTCTCAGGATGACAACCTGCCATGTTTACATAGCCAGATCTTCATCCTGTGTATACCGATGATCGGTGGGTGCCGGCGGACATGGAGTGCCTGGGACCTGCAGATCGGCTTCTGTTGTAAATATTCCCAGCCGAAAGCGGCATGCACGCCTCCTGCAGGAGGAAGTGCGGGATCACATAGAAATACGTGATAAGGTTTTATTTTAATGCATTCTATGCATAAAGAATACCACACCTGTGTGCAGCAGCCACCCTCCATATCGGAGCCCCATCTTCCAGCACCCCTCCATATCGGAGCCCCATCTTCCAGCACCCCTCCATATCGGAGCCCCATCTTCCAGCACCCCTCCATATCGGAGCCCCATCTTCCAGCACCCCTCCATATCGGAGCCCCATCTTCCAGCACCCCTCCATATCGGAGCCCCATCTTCCAGCACCCCTCCATATCGGAGCCCCATCTTCCAGCACCCCTCCATATCGGAGCCCCATCTTCCAGCACCCCTCCATATCGGAGCCCCATCTTCCAGCACCCCTCCATATCGGAGCCCCATCTTCCAGCACCCCTCCATATCGGAGCCCCATCTTCCAGCACCCCTCCATATCGGAGCCCCATCTTCCAGCACCCCTCCATATCGGAGCCCCATCTTACCCCAGCGATGTCCATGAATTTCTCAGCCGCCTTGGACTCTACTGATTGGCTGAGACACACAGCAGTGGTGACATTGGCTCCTGCTGCTGTCAGTAAGCCAATCAAGAGAGAGGGGGTGGGGCAGAAACAGGGCTGTGTGTATGAATGGACACAGGAAGCTGTGACTGAGCTCAGGTGCCTCCATAGCAAGCTGCTCGCTGTGGGGGCACTCTACAGGAGTGAGGGACCTGGGAGGAGGAGGATTCGGGCTGCTCTGTGCAAAACCAACTGCACAGAGGAAAATATAACATGATTGTTTTAAGATGGAAAAAAAAAAACGCTTTACAATCACTTTAATACAGCCGTTCTCAACCAGTGTGCCGCCAGAGGTCTGCCGCGGAATCATGGGAGAGAAGGGCTGTCAGGTGAGCCCGATCTCCCGACCCCTGCTGAACTGTACATCGGCACTGCGAGGGAGCTCCGCCTCCGTCGGCTTCAAAAGTGAAAGTAAAGGCAGGAGGAGTGTGCTGTGCTCTCTGCTTCCCCCTACAGTGCAGTACCCGGCTGAATGAGAAAAAGGTACTGATAGAACCCTCCCCCAAACACTGCTTTAATATCGTGAATTTTAAATGAATATGAAATTGTCGGCCATTATTGGCACCTTTTTAGCACATAAAATCAAGAAAAAGTTCTATGTAGGTCAGTGGTCCATTGCGCTTCCGTTGTGTTAAAAATCTTTCAGCATTTTTGGGCAGTTTAAAAAAAAAAAAAACTGCACCAAAAATGCATTTCATGAAAACGCATCACTAACACATGTTTCTTTTTTGATGCAGTTTGAGTCACATGACCTTACACACCATAAGCTCAGTAAAATCGCATGCTTTTTTGGCACCTTTTCCTCTATCAGCAAAATGCTGAAAACACAGTTTTTGGCCAATATGTTTCGGCCGTCGAAGTTTCGTTAGTCCTGTATTTAATAACACTTTAACTTTAGAGCCCATTCACACTAGCGCGACTTGTGAGGCGACTTGTGTGCCCTCAAATCGCCCCAAGTTGCTTGACATAACAAAAGCAATGTTAATCATACAGTGCCGTCTTAATTGGCACTACTGAAGTCGCTCTGACTTCAGAAAAGGGTCCTGTACTATCTTTTGATAAAGGCATTTCTGCTGAAATGCGTTGAGGACTACAGTCAGCCCGGCTATATATCCCTGATATGCAATAATACCTGTGGACGTTCTGTAAGTGTATCGGCTATGTCTTTTTAATTGATTTTAGCAGTATTACACTGTTTGTTCCTCTTTGGTTTTTACCTATATCCGTGTTGGAGCTGGGATCTGGTGTATCCATGTTTGGGCGTCTTTGGAGACGCCCAAAAAATGCCCGATAAATGACAGCAAAAAAAAATGCAAGGTGTAGAGAAGCCGCCGCACTGCTGTATTAATAATTATAAGAAATATTTTTTTCTGGTTCTGGCCATGCTACAGAGCTGGAACTTCACAGGGACACTTTTTAGACCCCCCAGACACTAAATCCAAAAAGTCATGCCTGCCTCCAAAAATGCCCGATAAATGCCAGCAAGAAAAACGGCCAGGTGGAGAGAAGCCGTATTCATGTGCATATAAAAATTATAAGAAAAATGCTCTTTTTTTTTTTCTGGTTCTGGACATGCTACAGAGCTGAAACTTCACAGGTACACTTTTTAGACCCCCCCCCCCCCCAGACACTAAATCCAAAAAAGACATGCCTGCCTCCAAAGACGCCCAAAAAATGCCCGATAAATGGCAGCAAAAAAACGGGAAAGGGAAATTAGGTCACAACACATTGTCTGATTGGCCAAATATAAAGTCGTCTATCATATAAGTCGCGTAAAAAAAAATTCACAAGTCGCGCTAGAAGTTGTCCCTTATGAGGCGACTTAGAGGTCGCGGCAGTGTGATCCGAGCCTTAACTTCTGTTGTATCTTTAAAACAGGAAGTTAGGGGAAATTTCCGCAATAGTACACAGGTAACAAAAAATAACTAGCAGGGGTTTTAAACCTTTACTACTCAACCCGAAGTCATGTAGTTTTGGCTATCCATAAATTTGAATCCTTGTACAGTCTTACTGTTTGGATCTGCAGACCCATCCATGCTCTTTGCGTGGTGTAAAATTAACAGCCTTTGATTGGCTATTGGGTGGTGCTTCTCATTCTGTGCTTTCTTTATGGAATGGACTGAATACAGATGACCACTCCTGGGCACTGATGCCTGGTGACTGCTGATCACACGTTCCGTCTTTTGTGCTCAGCGGGTGATTTGCAGGTGAGCGCTCCCGGGAAGAACTGCTGGATGTTGGAATGAGATGCTGACTTTGTGAACTTTGACAAGCATTCCTCCTGTATAAATTAGAGTGGATACTAATAAAATAGATTTACTGTGATTTTTCCAGGAAAGCTTTTTTTTCCTTCACATATGGGCCAACGTCACATTCGCTAGGCAGCTATGCAGACTTCTTTTCTTTTATGATGGGTTTCAAAGTGGAGCTGAACTCAAAAGTGAACATTTCTTATGTTGGTAGGAAGGAGCACTTAGAAGAAATAATTGTGTCTGGGCTTTTCTCTAAAGCAGTGTTTCTCAACCTTTTTTCAGTCAAGGCACCTTTTTTTAAAAAAAAAATATGTACAATCTCGAGGCACCCTTTAAAAATTATAGACCGTCTCGATTCTAAAATTTAAGCTATTCTAATAGTTTTCCATAATGCAGCAACATCCACAAGTCTAAGCAGGACACCCAAGGTTAGAGGGGATTTATTCTTCCAAACAAATATATTTTTGCACACTGGTTTTGACCAGTACTCCAGTGTTTTTCTCCTCCCTCAGTTTTTCTCCACTCAGCTGATGTGACCCCAATGCTGATGGAGAGGGGTAGGGAAAGGTCAAACAAGGATGCTGTGCAGGCGACTGACATCCTCTTTATCAACTGATGACGCCATTGGTCGTTAGGAAGCTGACAGCAAGAAGGTTGTAATGGTGCCCAATGAAAACCTGTGACTTGGTGTAACTAAAAAGGCAGCCTTCATCCACATGCCAGCTTATAACCAATTTTTGGGCAATTTTTAGCTATATTGCCAAGGCACCCCAGGGTTCCTGGGCACACTGGTGGAAAAAGGCTGCTCTAAAGGACTTGCGTTTGGTCTTAAAGGCGAAGTTCACTTTTTTTTTTTTTTTGTCTAAATTCCAGCTCCCTTGTGTACCAATATAGCATTAAAGCGGTATATCCTCATAAGCAAAAAAAAAAAAAAACCCTGCAGGAGAAAGGCATAATGCGCTAGTATGCATTGCATACTAGTTCATTATGAAATGCCTTAAATGGAAGCCCTGACACGGTCGCCCTGACACCGCTGAGGGAGCTGTCATGTTGCCTCTGCGTATCTTCCGTGTTCGGCACCTCCGGCGCTGTGAGTGGCCAGAGCCGCGCGATTTTACTTTCCGGCAAGGTGCTGGCAAAGAGCTCTGAAGGTGTGAAGTTGAAGCCTCCATTAGAGCGGTAGTGGTTTTTTTTTTTTTTTTAAACCTGCAAAGTTATATGCTAGTATGTATATTTAATTCCAAGCTTATGGCATTTTTTTTCCAGGTTGGGGCATAGAAGTGCACACTGGAATAGATGCCTATATTCAGCAGACACCATAAGTGCTATGCTTATCCCTGTGGACCAATAGCAGTAGGTTAGGATGTCTGAGTTGGAAGGTTTCCTGTAGACGGCCTGATCATCGCAGGGCCTTTGTTGAAATTGCAAAGATCCAGCAGCAGTCTTTGTGGTTGTCTTAATGGAAACTTGTCAGGATATAAATATTGAAGCTTCTATTACTGACGTGTGTTTGATGTGAGGGTCTCACAGGCTGGTCACTGTTCTGGGTTTAGCATTTCAAGAGCCTCATGCCAAGACACCTTATCTGGGTACCTGTGATTGACTTTGTAGTGAAGGGTAATGGTGCAAGGACTGGTACCTTCACAATGGCAGTGGCATTTTCTATGGCGATCCAGTCCAGGAGGGTATTCCTATGTTTGCATTCACTTTGCTATTCTGACAATCCTGTTACATAACACTGATGGCTTGTAAGATGTTTTGTGGTAACCATAAGGTGTCCAATCTCCCGCTGTGGCCCGGCGATGCCACCAGGGCTGTGGCATTGGCTTTGCTGTGAGTGAAGCAAGACTGATGGTCCGGCAGAGCCATAAGCTGGCCTTTCATGGTGTCCGTTATGTAATAAGTTTTACTTTGTCTAGTCTGGGAAAGATGTGTTCTTAATGGGGATCGACTGATTATCGGTGGGGCCGATATTATTCACTTTTTTTTTTTTTTAAGTATCCGTATCGGCCACAAACTTGCCAACATGACTGATATTGCTTTAAGTGGTTGTACCAGAGTGATGCCTACAGCTAGAGGAATCACCCCGGTACCGTGTTTGTTTTTCCTTTTGTAATTGCAAGGAGCGGGAGGGGTCCCCCACTTTCTGCGGCTTGCCCGGGTCTCACTTCTCACCGGAAGACCCGAGCGACCACCCGGCACGTCTGCTGGCTGGCCGAAGACCCGAACAAAGCTGCATTCGGCTCTGATCGGATCTTCGATGTAAAAACCTGGAAGAGATGTCCTATCACTCCCGGGTACTGAAACCTTAAAGGCACCAGATTTTTTTTAAAAAAAAGACCGCATTCAAAACAGCCAAACGTGGCCTTTTGAATGCTTTTAAGTGTAAAGGAGTGATTTGGGGTCTTATAGACCCCAGATCCCTCCATAAGAGTACCTGTTACTGCCCATTACTGTCACATTCCCCCCGATCCCTCCATAGAGTACCTGTCACTGCCTTACTGTCACATTCCCCCCCGATCCCTCCATAAAGAGTACATGTCACTCCTATTACTGTCACATTCCCCCCGATCCCTCCATAAAGAGTACCTGTCACTCCTATTACTGTCACATTCCCCCTGATCCCTCCATAAAGAGTACCTGTCACTGCCTATTACTGTCACATTCCTCCGATCCCTCCATAAAGAGTACCTGTCATTCCTATTACTGTCACATTCCTCCCGATCCCTCCATAAAGAGTACCTGTCACTGCCTTTATTGTCATATTCCTCCCGATCCCTCCATAAAGAGTACCTGTCACTGCCTATTACTGTCACATTCCCCCCGATCCCTCCATAAAGAGTACCTGTCACTGCTATTACTGTCACATTCCCTCCATAAAGAGTACCTGTCACTCCTATTACTGTCACATTCCTCCCGATCCCTCCATAAAGAGTACCTGTCACTGCCTATTACTGTCACATTCCCCCCCGATCCCTCCATAAAGAGTACCTGTCACTGCCTTTATTGTCATATTCCTCCCGATCCCTCCATAAAGAGTACCTGTCACTGCCTATTACTGTCACATTCCCCCGATCCCTCCATAAAGAGTACCTGTCACTGCCTATTACTGTCACATTCTTTATGGAGGGATCAGAGGAATGTGACAGTAATAGCAGTGACAGGTACTCTTTATGGAGGGATCAGAGGAGTACCTGTCACTGCTATTACTGTCACATTCCCTCCCGATCCCTCCATAAAGAGTACCTGTCACTCCTATTACTGTCACATTCCCCCCGATCCCTCCATAAAGAGTACCTGTCACTCCCATGACTGTCGCATTCCCCCCGATCCCTCCATAAAGAGTACCTGTCACTGCCTATTACTGTCACATTCCTCCCAATCCCTCCATAAAGAGTACCTGTCACTGCCTATTACTGTCACATTCCTCCGATCCCTCCATAAAGAGTACCTGTCACTCCTATTATGTCACATTCCCCCCGATCCCTCCATAAAGAGTACCTGTCACTGCTATTACTGTCACATTCCCCCCGATCCCTCCATAAAGAGTACCTGTCACTCCTATTACTGTCACATACCCCCCGATCCCTCCATAAAGAGTACCTGTCACTGCCTATTACTGTCACATTCCCCCCGATCCCTCCATAAAGAGTACCTGTCACTCCTATTACTGTCACATACCCCCCGATCCCTCCATAAAGAGTACCTGTCACTGCCTATTACTGTCACATACCCCCCGATCCCTCCATAAAGAGTACCTGTCACTGCTATTACGGTCACATTCCCCCCCGATCCCTCCATAAAGAGTACCTGTCACTGCCCATTACTGTCACAAGGGACCTTCAGAGCGAATTCGGCAATGATTTCATCACCTGCATGCACTCTGAACATCTCTTAAACTGCGACTTAGGATATTTTCACAGTTCCTACAGGTAAGCCTTACTATAGGCTTATCTATAGCTACAATTGTAAAATAAGACTTCCTTTTTAAGTTAAAAAAAAATAAAATATTAACTTTAACAAAATTAACAGAAGCATATCAGTGCCCATAAGCGCAGCCACTCACTGCACGGGGATCACAGGGAGGAGTCAGGAGGAGGGCCTGCCGGTTCAGACCAAGGATCTCCTGCTGTGACACAGATTGGATCTGAAATGTCGGCCGCTGTCCCGCCTCCTGGATCAACTCATAGGATTAATAGCACATTGATTCAATTTCCTGGCATTGGACCAGTGTGCGGTCTAACATAGGAGCCGGTCCAGGAGGTGGAACTTTGCTTGCCCGAGGCCTGCGTTTCAGATCCAAGTTGGATCACAGCATGAGATCCTCGCTCTGTGGTGAGGAGGGGAGCCGGCCAGAGCAGTTTCCTGACTGATCGCGTCTGGCAGAAGCAGTGCAGCCTTATTTTATTTACTTTTTTTACAGGGCATCTAAGTGGCCCATGGGGCTTTTTCCACCCTGCCCCCCCTTGCCCAGTTCACCCCTGCTCCACACTCGCCTTCAGCTTATTTCCACTCGCCAAATGCGCACAGGCGAATAGAAATTTTGAGGGCTGATAAAAGTAATAACGATTAAAAATCAATCTTGAACGAGTGAAGTTCCACGTTAATATATGCAAACTAACTTAAAACAGCGCTCAACACAAACAATGGATTAGTGGTAGTGACTATTGGGTGTATCGTATAAAGTGCAGCTGCTGTGCATCCAAAACAAATGTTGGTAAAATGTATGAAATTTGATTAAAACAGCGCTAGCAACTAATATTATAGCAACAAAGGTGAATCAATGAGAAAATATATAAAATCAATATATAAAGGACCATATATGTTATATATAAAACAATGAACGTTTAATATAAAATATAGTCTCAATAAATTCAGAAAAAGTGCTCAAGTGCAAATCCTTATTTCTTCAGTGCAAGTGGGTAAAGTGCTCAAATGCATATCCATCCAGGTGTGCTAAGTGTCCACATGAGTGACCCTCCGGGTCCCCTACTCACCACAATATGGATGGCTCAGCGTATTTGGGTATAGTCGTGGGACTGCAACGTCCGTGCTCCCAAGTTTTCATCCAAGTTAGGATCGCTCCGTTGGGATAAAGATGGCGTTTTCCCGGTATAGTGTAGTATGTTCAATAAATATATTTATTCCCCCACACTTTGGATAATACTTACAAGATTAAGCATGTAAGATAGCGATGTTACAAAGCAGGAAACGCCACTGTTGGCGTGCGTTCCACCGAGACCAGGAAGCCTGGCCGGAAGTGACGTTACGTGGCTCCACGTTAAGTTCCACGTTAAGCCAAGCAGTAATGAAGTCATGTGATGTGCCCCCCCCCCCACAATGTGAACATCCCATTGTAAAGCCGGGAATGTGACTTGTAGAGGAGTTCTACGATCGGAGTTTGCAGCAAATCAGTAATTGAGTGTTAAATACCAGATTGTCTACAGAAATCCACTTTCTGTTCCGCTTCTATGAAGCAATAACTTTTGTTGCATGAAATTGTAGATATCTGATGCATTTACTATTCTCTTCTCAGCAGTTCCTTTATCCAACTTCCTGCTTTTCTCTTGGGCAGAGACTTTGTGCCGTTCTGGGGACAATATGGTTCCTGTTTGTCTATTAATAGAGAAGGCCATTGTCTGTGCCTGAATTCTTACAACTGGCCACTTATTGAGAAGACCTACAACTGTGTGAAGTCATTGCTGGATTAATTTGCTTTATAGGTGATTTTTTTTTCTTCCAATTTTCACCCGGAAGTTTAACATTTACAGTGGAACTTCACACACAATCAATAGTGACACATTTTAACCTTATGCTGCTAGCATTAGTAAATAGATTATATTTTCAGTAACTTCCTGGTTTTCATCCCTAGGCAAATTATATTGTACATCCCAAGAGTCTTCAGGCATGCAGACAGAAGGGTGTGCTTAGCTGAGAAAGCTCCTCCTGAACTAAGGGCAGATAGATTTTAGGAAGTAAATGCTACACGATGAACCATTTGCCCTTACTCAAGATGGCAGTGGCTGTAAATGCCAGTGGGGCATTTTTGAAAGTGATTTCTCAACTAAAGCATGGAGACATGAATGAATGGATTTTTTATTTTATTTTTTTTTGGGGGGGGGGGGGTTACTTTAAATAATAAAATAGAATTGGTGGTTTTGGTTTGTGGTGCCCAGGTGTGTAGTGTAGTTCTACAAAAAAAAAAAAAAAAAAATCTTAGTGTGTGTGTACTTGGTTCAGGAACAACTATAACTTTCTGTAAAGCAGATTTAGAAGCCTTCTGAGATCAGGATTTTAAGTTTTCTACTTTTTTTTTTCTGACATCAAAAAGATGAACACCTTAGCCGCCCCAGTGTCACCCCCCCCCCCTCTCTCTCCCACACACACACACCCCCTGTCCCTGGTATACTTGTCTCCTGTGGTTGATGCACAGTCAGTGCCCATGCAGAAGGGCTTCGAGGACCGCTTAGATTGCTTGTGATTGGTCAATGACCAAATGTCTACACGTGTGGAGCGCAATACCACCTGCACTCGTATGGGCACTTTTGGTTGTGGGCGGTCCTTCTCTGTCACATACAATGCAGGGCTATTGGTCCTGCATTTTGACCTGACATTGTCATCGTGCGACTGACCATAAGAATGTGTTAGTGGAGAGACTTCAGGTCACAGAGTGTGAGGAAGAGGTTACACTCGGTTCCTCTACCCCCACTGCAAGGCTAGGTCATATTATTTCACCCAGTTCCTCAACCCCCCTGCACTGCAAGGTTAGTTCATATCATTACACCCAGTTCCTCCACCCCCTGGACTGCAAGGTTCATATCATTATTACACCCCTTTCCTCCACCCCTGGACTGCAAGGTTAGGTCATATCATTACACCTGGTTCCTCCACCCCCTGGACTGCAAGGTTAGGTCATATCATTACTAGACATATGCCGGTTTTCGGTAATTCGATATATCGCGGTATTGCATAGCCACGGTATTGTTATTGTGGCATTTTTAAAATACCGAGTTTCTCTGCTCCTGGGTCTGACTTGTGAATTGATACATTTCAGTGAGCTGGATGACTCATTCACTCACACAGCTCTCCCAGTAACTATAAACAAAATGATTACATTGTATCTTTTCCTTCCCTCTGCCAGGGAGAAAGGAAATTTAACCTCTTAAAGACTGGACCTTTTTCTGACACTTGCAAGTTAAAATCAGTTTTTTTTTGCTAGAAAAGTATTCAGAACCCCCAAACATTTTATATATTTTTTTTAGCAGAGACCCTACAGAAAAAAATGGCGATTGTTGTAATATTTTGTCACACTGTATTTGCGCAGCAGTCTTTCAAACGCAATTAATAGACTTTAATGAATAAAAAAAAAAAAGCTTAACAGTAAAGTTATCCCAATTTTTTTTTTTTTTGTTACACAGAGAATCGTGATCTTTATTCCAAGCTAAAAAATCGTGATTCTCATTTTGGCCAGAATCGTGCAGCTCTAATATATATATATATATAACACACACACACACACACACACACACACACACACACACACACACACTCACTACATTATTATATAGCCATCAAGCAGTGTCTGGCCTACCTGGTGATGACTGGTCCTGACGCTCTGATCCGATGGCCTGGTCTTTAAAGGGGCAAATCCTTGCGATCCAGAAGTGGTTAAACCTGCAGGAGGACCGGTGTTTTTATCTATTAATGACTTTACTACTGCTTTAGGCCTGGTTCACATGTATGCGGGTTGGTGGTTCACATGTATGCGGGTTGGCAGTTCACATGTATGCGGGTTGGGGGCCCACATTTGCACAGGCATAGCAGCCCATTGATGTGAATGGGCTTGAACTGCTATGCCTGCGTTTTCAGCTGAAAAAAGGTGCATGCAGAATTTAAAAAAATGCAGTGGCCATGAAATCCATCCTTCTTTTGCACCATGCGACTTACCTGCCGTTGCTGCACACGCAAACTGTTTTTAAATGCTGTGCCCACGTATACAAAAAATGCAGAAAGCTTGCCAGAACTGCAGGTTAGTCGTATGGTGCAAAAGCAGGATGGATTTCAAGGCCACTGTATTTTAAAAAAATGCTGCATGCACCTTTTTTCTGCGGAAAATGAGGGCATAGCAGCCCGTTCAAATCAATGGGCTGCTATGCCTGTGCAAATGTGGGCCGCCAACCCGCATACATGTGAACCACCAACCCGCATACATGTGAACCGCCAACCCGCATACATGTGAACCGCCAACCCGCATACATGTGAACCGGGCCTAAAGCAATAGTAAAGTAATTTATAAACACCTCCTTCAGGTTTAACCACTTCTTGACCACAAGGATTTGCCCTCTTAATGACCAGGCCATCGGATCGGAGCCGAGAGCCAAGACCAGTTATCACCAGTTAGGCCAGACACTGCTTGATGACCTATTTTAGGCCTGGTTTACAGAGTCTGTACTGACTGACTAATAATGTGCATAAGTGAACCAAAGCCCCTAAATTCAGCAATGAAATTGAAGTGAGTTGGAAATTTAGTAATTTAAATTTAATAATAGAATACCGTGATAATACCGTATACCGTGGCAAAACCTTAATCAATCGCAGCATGAAAATCTGATACCGTCACAAGCCTAATCATTACACTCGGTTCCTCTACCCCCTGGACTGCAAGGTTAGTCCATATTACACCCGGTTCCTCCATCCCTGGACTGCAGGGTTCATATCATTATTACACCCCTTTCCTCCATCCCTGGACTGCAAGGTTAGTTCATATCATTACACCAGTTTTCTCTTTTTGCATGAAAGTCTCTCATAATGTGCTAGTAGGTGGTGCAGATTAGTAAATTATGACTTAAACCTGCAGGAGGGGCCCAGTTTTTTTTTTTTTTTTCTCATTCTTATAGCGGTGTACAACCTTTAACCTGTTATTTTTGGGGTTACAATTCCAAGAAATGGCCTTTAGAATCCCATAGAATGCAGCCTTCATGAAGTTATTTTACTACTTTGTGTGCAGTGACTTGACAATTTTTTTTTTTTTTTCTTGCCCTCCCCAGGATAAAGATAAAGTTTCCCTAAACAAAACTCCAAAGTTGGATCGAAGTGATGGAGGGAAAGAAGTGAAAGAAAAAACTACCAAAAGAAAATTGCCTTTCTCAGTCGGAACCAATGGAGATCAAAAAGATTCTGATACCGGTAAGAATCAGTCCGATGCCTGCCGCTTTGTGGGCGGAGATTCAGATTTGGTGCCTCCCAGCAGAACCTCCCTTTCCGGGTTCTGAGAATGTTATCTTGCTAGTTCATTTACCCGTGGAAACAATCGTACATCACAGATGGCAAAATTCTTTTAAGTGGTTGTAAACCTCAGACCTGAAATATGAACAAAGTGTATCCCTCTATAGTGTATTCTGTCTCCTAAGTGTAGGGATTGACCAATTATTGGTGGGACCAATTATTAGAGGCCAATATTTACTTTTTTTTTTTTTTTTTAAGTATCCGCCACAAATTTGCTGATATGACGGATATTGCTTCAAGTGTTTGTACCGGAGTGATGCCTGCAGTTAGGTGTCACCCCCGATACCGTTTTATTTTAGAGCCGACGGTCGGCTTTCTTGTAATAACAATCGATGCAGCTGAGCGGCCACTCAATTGTCATTACAAGAAGCAGGAGGGGAGGGGCTCGCCCGGGTCTCCCATCCCACCGGGAGATGCGAGCGACTGGCCGCCATGTTGGCCAGCTGGCTGCGGACTGAACAAAGCCGCGTTAAATCCCTGTGTCACCTGAGGCCTGTCACCTCACTGGGGATAGGGGGGGGGTTTACAACCACTTTACACCTATTGCATGTTAGTGACTGAGGTCTTTCCAGTTATCCTGTATAGTGTGACGTGTAGAGGAACGCATGGCTTTGTGCTGGAATTTAGCTCTGTGTTTTGGAATCGGAGGTCTGAACACTCGGTGTAATATCTTTTAGGTTTTCCAACTTGTGTCCCTTCAGTTGATTGCAGTATTGTATGGTATGAACTCCAAATGTTTAATGATATATTCTTTATGGTTGATGTACGCCTCTTCAAAACCAAAACCTTACTCATGGTGAACGCTGTGAGGCTTTAACACACCACAACGCCCTTCACCAGCGCAATGCGTGTTTTGCGACCTGCCTGTGGTGGTGGGCCAGCACAGTGCTGCCGTCTGGACGGCTGGCTCATGTGTATGCGATCACCAAGTTACTTTTTGTATTTATTGGGGTATTCCGCAATGAGATGCCCCTCCCCCATGTAGTTCCAACTATTCTCTGCCTTTATTGGCATTCTTGGTTGAACCTGGGTTGTCTGTGCTGAAATAAGTGATCCCACAATGTAGGCGGAGCGCAGCTGGTGTGGATGTTTTCCATTGGGTGCCTGAGCGGTAAAAGATGGTTGATTCTGGTGATCTCCGGTATTTGCCCAAATCAGAATTGTCTGTTTTGACTCTTTAAACATGGGAAATTGGTTGGCATGTCTCAGTGGTTGCACCCGTGGTTCATTGGTAGCAGTGGTCTGCCCTATGCCTGACTCTTATATTGCGACCTTCTGTTCCTACTAGTGGTGCACGGAAATTGTTTTTTAAAATAAATGATATATGTGTGTATTTTACTTTTTAATATGAATTTAAATAAAATATGAATTTGTCGGCTATGATCACCACCTTTTTTGAAGCGGTTTTAAAAACCTTGTTTGCTACATTTTTGGTGCAAATTTGGCAAAGTGCTCCTCCCCATTGAATTGAAAATGCAGCACGAACGCCAGTGTTGCGTTTTTTTATTTTTTTGTGTCTCATAAAAAGCACACCGTAAGCAAGGTAAAATCACGTCAAAATCGCTTCCCTTTTTGGGGTGGAGCTCCGCTTTAAGGCCAGAGTCACATTGTACGGTGATGGGTTTTATTGCATTGTAGAACGCCTGTCACTGCAAAGACACAACAGTTCTGTGTCCCATTCACATTGCAAGGCAGTACAGAGCTGCACTGCAGCGTGCAATGCTGCATTTTATTGTAGCTCCCTGTGCAGAATTGCTTTATGTACAGCAGAAGACACTTCAAATAATGTTTGTTCAAAAAACTAAAAAGAAAAAAAAAAAAATGCGCAGGTCCGGGTAAAGGGGCGGGGCGCAGGTCTGGGTAAAGGGGCGGGGCGCAGGTCTGGGTAAAGGGGCGGGGCGCAGGTCTGGGTAAAGGGGCGGGGCGCAGGTCTGGGTAAAGGGGCGGGGCGCAGGTCTGGGTAAAGGGGCGGGGCGCAGGTCTGGGTAAAGGGGCGGGGCGCAGGTCTGGGTAAAGGGGCGGGGCGCAGGTCTGGGTAAAGGGGCGGGGCGCAGGTCTGGGTAAAGGGGCGGGGCGCAGGTCCGGGTAAAGGGGCGGGGCGCAGGTCCGGGTAAAGGGGCGGGGCGCAGGTCCGGGTAAAGGGGCGGGGCGCAGGTCCGGGGTAAAGTCAGTCATCGGCTTCTTCTTTTTTCCATCACACTGACTGCATAAGGAGAAAACAAAAAATGACCATCACCGGCCTCCGTAAGAGGAACATCGGTCCCACGCTGTTCCCATCAGTGCCACCTACCAGTGCCCACCAGGACTGCTAAACAGTGCCGCCCATCAGTGCCCACCAGCCCCGCCCATCAGTGCCCACCAGCCCCGCCCATCAGTGCCCACCAACCCCGCCTCATTAGTGTCCATCAACGGAGAATTTCCTGTTAGAAAAAAAGTCATAATTGGTTATAAAAATGTTTTTTTTTTTTTTTTTTTTTTTTTTTTTTTTCTTCCAAATTTTCTTTTTGCTTAAGCAAAAAAAAAAAACCAGTGGTGAATAAATGCCGCCAAACCCCCGGTGGTGATTAAATACCACCAAAAAAAATCTCTATTTGTGTAAGAAAAATTATAAAAATGTCATATGGGTACAATGATGCATGACCGCGCAATTGTCAAAGTGTGACAGCGCTGAAAGCTGAACAATTGGCCTGGGCAGGAAGGGGTTATATGTGCCCGGTAAGCAAGTGGTTAATTCCTGAGAAGCATTTTCGGGATTTCACTCGTTCCCCGGAGTTGCTCTTTAGCTGCTTGCAGATGAATTGCATAAGACGCAGGTGTTGTATGTGTTATACACAATCCCCATCCTCCGCTCCTGACAAGTACAGCCTTGCTCTGGATACACGCTCAGTGCGCACACCCTGCCATTATCTTTATGGAACGCTGTTTTCAGCGGCTCAGCTTTTCTGTTTTGCCGGTTTGGAATGATGAAAGAAAACGGACAGCGATTTTAGTGGTGAAGATGTTGTTGTGTTGAAGTGCTTCTGTGTGTAAATGTGCGTTTTGTGTGGCAGTCTGCGGGGCGATTCCATAACTCTTCGGTAATGGGAAGTGTTTGAGGAGAAGCTGCCATAAGGGCATTATAAAGCTTCCACCACAGACAGTTTGCTAACTGCCATATTCTATCAAGTCGATTACAGCCGTTTCTATCTTTAGGAGAGCATTTTAATTGAATCAGCGTAATGGATTTGTGCAGAGGCGCGGCGTTGGGGGGGGGGGGGGGGGATGTGCGATTTTTCTGGCCAGGTTATTGATCTGCTCCTCATTCAGCTCTAAACTTTTAACCAGTTGCTTTAATCAGCCTGGCGGAAAAAAGACGACTATTTGGCTTAATGGCTGCAAGTCTGAGACGGTTTACAGGATGTCCATGCTGGAAACGGATTTCTCTGGTTGGATTTGATCATTAATATACTTTTTGGTTTTATATGTAGCACTACTCCCTTGGGAGCTGCTGGTTATGGGTTCCCCTGGGTTACCATTGGCAACAACATGAGTTTGACATTTTCCCAAGTCAGGTCAGTCAGGAAACAGTCCGGTAGCTTTTGGTTTTTGTGGTTTTATTTGGAACTTGGCTAGGAGAAGGGAATGAGTGGAATACTCCAACTTTATACAACTGTGCACAATATTGTTCTTGTTTATCTGTTTTTGGAGTTGCCATCAATTGCAGATAGGTAAGAGCGACTTCCGGTGTTTGTAGCGCCTGTGATGGGCGTTAACTTCCGGAGTACGTCTAGTCGTTCCGCCTCCCTCCGCTATTTATTGGCTTGCGTCTAGGGCCAAGCCACACCCCTGATGATGTCACTCTATGACGAAACGCGTCTGGATTGGCTGGAGCCTTGACTCATGCGCAGACGAGGGACGCGGCGGCCATTTTGATGGTGGGATATCAACACAACTTAACCGTTGTTTGCTGATCTTGAACAACCTAAATGTAAGCTGCTTTTCGTTCATGTCTCAATAAATTATTTGATATGCTACACCATGAGGGGATTTTCTCTTTATATTTCCCGAGTGTGTGAAGGAGACTTTGGGGGAACCCAATCTGGTCACCAGCGAGAGGAAGTGTTTGGATATGATCAGTCCTTTCCTGCCACTGTCTTCAATATACTCTGGGCATGTTTTGACCCTGTGGGGTCTATCAAGTTGGTAAGAGTATCCTATTAGGTTCCATGTACACGGGACGTTGGAAATGGCCGTTTAGGAGCAGTTGGGCGTTTTTTTTTAGAAGCCCCTGAACCCATCTACATTTTATCTTATCTGTCCATGTACACGGGGCCGTTTGCGGGCAGTTGCGTTCAGGGACTTCTTTTAGAACGCAATTATTTGCGTTCGAACGTGTGTTTCCCGGTGTTTCAAACGCAAAAACGCGACCGAACGCGATAACCCGCGTTTGGCATTCGCGTTTTTCCATTTTAAAGGGGAATAATTTTTTTGACCTCTAGGAACGGTTCTAAACGCGCATAGAAACGCGACCGAACGGACGTTTCAAACGTCCTAAAAATTCCAGCATTCAAAGGGAATTTTAACAACGTCCCGTGTACATGGAGCCTTATACTGCTCGGTGGTGGACTCTCCTGTTTTGCACCCCTCCATATCTACAGTTTATGTGGACTCTGCCAGTACACTTGGGACTTGCTTTTTTCCTGTTTATCAGCATTTCTTCTTGTGTATTTTGGACTAGCGCGACACCATTCCATACCATTTTATTGGAAGATATAGTTCTCTTGTCTTTTTGTCAGCTGCTTTCCTTTAATAGAGTTTCTGGTATTGATTATACTGGTTTTTATATATGTTATTATCAATGACCAAAGTGCAGCAAATTTACCATATTTATTAACTGTGCACAATAGGCTGGGCGACTTGAAAATGCCGAGTAACGCTGAGTAGCGCTAGTCACGGCTAGGCCGCTGCTTCACTTTGCCCTTCGCTGTGAAGTATAAGTGAGCTTTCTGAGGTGTACTGTACTGCTGAACCACTTCAGGGCCCTTCCTGGCACCCCCTTTGCTCCTAAACTTCAGGGTCTACACGGCATCCCCTTTACTGATACACTACTTGTGTGAGCTGGCTCCTGGATCCCATGACTTCTCTGCAGTGGTCCCCTCTCCTAGGCAGACCCTTAGGCAGATCTCCCGGTACTCACGATAACTGTTTTTCCCAGCAGTCTCTGCCAGCAGCTCCACTTGTCAACACTCTGGATCCTCTGCAGCTCAGCTCCACCCCTGGTTCACTAAGCCGACCGCCTGAACCATCTTCCTCACACCTACAGGAGGAGAGACAGCCGTCCACCTCCTCCTGGGACTTTGCTCCCCGCCAAAAGACGGCCTGTCACATGCTCCCTCAAGATTTATTGCCGATCCCAGGATGCATTGTGGCAATGCCTGCCCACTGGGACAGCCATAAACCCTGGTGTGCTACTGGTCAGGTTTCCTCCACTGGCCAACAAGCTCCCTTATTGGATACAGTGGGGAGACTCCCTTAGACCCAATAAATCACACATGGAAACGTGACAGACCAAACTAACAGATTAAGCTCTTCCAAAAAGCAGAACAGAGCCACCAAATGCGTTTTCCTACCACCTACCTAGGAGGGTGCTACAATATAATCTGTCATTTTTATTTAATGGACAGCTGGCTCTGTTCATCTCTGGTTCACATTAGGGGTGTTGAAAATAATGGTTGCATCGCGATGCGACCTTGAACGATTCAAATCCGATGCTGAGGACCGGCCGAACTTCACACTGCTGCAATTTTTATGTGACTTTCTGCAATGTGCGACGGTTTTATGAGAAGTCAAAACCCATTTATTTCAATGGATGCCCCATGAATTGCTGCGACTAAAAAAATTGTTCCTGCACTACTTTTCTGCACCTTCCTTGCAATGATTGGCAAAGACTGCAATGTTAAAATCACAAAAGTCATTTGTTTTACAACTTCAGAGGGTTTTGTCAGTTCAGTAATGTCACACACTGTATTCTGATTGGCCAGATTTGCAAAACCTCAGTCACATGAAAGTTGTATTAAAGTCTTTGTGGGACACAGCAGTGTGAACTGAGCCTTGCACTGCTGCGACCCCCTCAAGGTCTTGTGACTTCCAGTGCCGCTTGATGTGACTTTTATTTATTTCAGATATTTGTATAGCACCATCAGTTTACGCAGTGCTTTACATATATTGTACATTTACATCAGTCCCCGCCCCCAAAGAGCTTACAATCTAAGGGTCCCTAACTCACATTCATATGTATACATACTGGGGCCAGTTTGGACAGGAGCCTATTACCCTACCAGCATGTCTTTGGCGTGTGGGAGGAAACCAGGGTATCCGGAAATCCACACAGGTACAGGGAGATCATGCAAACTCCATGGTTTGGTTTCGAACTGGTGACCCCCAGTGCTGCCAGGCGTAAGTGCTAACCACTGAGCCACGAGCTTCCCCGACTTTGGTGTTTTGCAGCTTTGGCCAATCATAACAATATAGTGTGACACCATTCTTCCTGCTTTCCCTGTGTTTTATGGTGTTGTAGTCACCCTAGCTGGGTGGACAATGTGATTTGGGAGGTGACCATGTTTGGGAGAAGATTTTGAGCTGCAGGTAAAGTATTGAGGTGGTAATATCCTGGTATGGTGGGGTTAATATCCTGGGTTAATATCCTGTTCTGGGGCAGGGACTGGAGCACTTGTCAGGATAGAAGGAAAAATGGCTGGGGCAAAATACCATCAAAATCTTGAGGAAAATCTGCTGACAATTGTCAATGGGAAGAAAGTTTACCTTCCAACAGGACAATGAGCCAAAAGCACACAGCAATAAGCACACATTGGTTGGAGGAGAATGCTGGGAATGTCCCCCAATGAGCACAGAGGGGTTGGAGGAGAAGGCGGGGAATGTGCACCAATGAGCACAGAGGGGTTGGAGGAGAAGGTGGGGAATGTGCACCAATGAGCACAGAGGGGTGGGAGAAGAAGGCGGGGAATGTGCACCAATGAGCACAGAGTGGTTGGAGGAGAAGGCGGGGAATGTGCACCAATGAGCACAGAGGGGTTGGAGGAGAAGGCGGGGAATGTGCACCAATGAGCACAGAGTGGTTGGAGGAGAAGGGGGGGAATGTGCACCAATGAGCACAGAGTGGTTGGAGGAGAAGGCGGGGAATGTGCACCAATGAGCACAGAGGGGTTGGAGGAGAAGGCGGGGAATGTGCACCAATGAGCACAGAGTGGTTGGAGGAGAAGGGGGGGAATGTGCACCAATGAGCACAGAGTGGTTGGAGGAGAAGGCGTGGAATGTGCACCAATGAGCACAGAGGGGTTGGAGGAGAAGGCGGGGAATGTGCACCAATGAGCACAGAGGGGTTGGAGGAGAAGGCGGGGAATGTGCACCAATGAGCACAGAGGGGTTGGAGGAGAAGGCAGGGAATGTGCACCAATGAGCACAGAGGGGTTGGAGGAGAAGGCGGGGAATGTGCACCAATGAGCACAGAGGGGTTGGAGGAGAAGGCGGGGAATGTGCACCAATGAGCACAGAGGGGTTGGAGGAGAAGGCGGGGAATGTGCACCAATGAGCACAGAGGGGTTGGAGGAGAAGGCGGGGAATGTGCACCAATGAGCACAGAGGGGTTGGAGGAGAAGGCGGGGAATGTGCACCAATGAGCACAGAGGGGTTGGAGGAGAAGGCGGGGAATGTGCACCAATGAGCACAGAGGGGTTGGAGGAGAAGGCGGGGAATGTGCACCAATGAGCACAGAGGGGTTGGAGGAGAAGGCGGGGAATGTGCACCAATGAGCACAGAGTGGTTGGAGGAGAAGGCGTGGAGTGTCCAAAATCAGTGGATTTGAAGACTGCAGTCCACAAATCACCATCAAATGTAACTGAACTTGCAGTTCTTTTTTCAAACTCAGTGTTTGTTGTTGAATTTATTTTTTTCTTTCTGACATGGTGTTCCGTCTTCTTTTTCTGACATGGTGTTCCGTCTTTCACTTGGATGTTGCGCTGAGTAGATACAGCTGGATAGCACAAACTCTCTCCATTTCTTTCATTCTTTTAAAAAGGGAGGGGGGGGGGGTGGCTGTGATTCTTTTCTATACCCCTGTATATGATTTTAGGTGATATGACTGTGTGCACATCAATCATTTCTTATTAGATTTCACATAAGGCCCAAATATTGATCCATTGTTGCTTGCTGTTCATGTACCAGACTCCGGCCTGTTATTGGTGTTGCTCCATCTACTCTGTACTGTGCTGCTGCTTGTGTGCTTTCCTTCCTCCTTTCACTTCCGTCTGCTGCTGTGCCATGTGCAGTCACTGAAGCAACTTTTCTAAGTCTCTGTAAAAGACCATTTCCTCCGCCAAATTTACCTGCATCGAAAAACAAAATTTAAATTGTAACGCTTTTCAGTTTGCCGTTTTTAAAGAAGGGAAAAAAAGAGTAAGTAAGTTCCTCTGTAACTTGTACCTATAGATCAGGGGTCTCCAAACTGTGGCCCAAGGGCCAGATGTGGCCCTTTGCTAGCCTTTATCTGGATCTTGGGCACTATTACTCCCAATGATATGAGGCACTATTCCTCTCATTGACACCAATGATGGGGCACTATTTCTTCCACTGACACCAATGATTGGATACTATTCCTCCTCCTAATAGGGGCACTACTCCTCCTCCTACTGACCACCAACCCTGAGGCCATATTTATTCTCACTGATGGGCCCAGGATGTTTTCTACCTCGGCTAGTCACAATCCGGCCCTCCTAAAGGTCTGAAGGACAGCAAACTGGCCCTTTGTTTGAAAAGTTTGGAGACCCCTGCTATTGATGATTCTATTAGGCTTACCTATAGGCAGGGCTTTTTTTCTCCTCAGGAAATAGGTGCAGGAACTCAACCACGACCCCCCCCCCCCCCTTCAGACCACATTAAATGGTGGGTATAGTCAAATTTCACTGATAGTGGGGGGTCCCAGAGCACTGTATGCAGAGTGCAGCCTTCTTCCACAATTGCTTACCACTGCATTCCCCATCCACATCTCACTTCCACCCCTCTTCAGTTCTGACCTTTGCATGCAACTCCCCTCCACTGCCCCCCCCCCCCCTTTAAAAGCTTCATCTTCCAGATGTCTTTTGTATTAAACTGAAGCACCCAGCTAGCTGTAGTACTTCCCTGCACACTGTAAGTGGGCAGGAAGATCATTCAGTGGGTGTGTCAGCATCCGCACTGCACCCGAAGCACCTGCATCTCCATCCTGCACTCAGTGAGAGCCGCTCAGGAGATCAGATCTGTGGGAGCCACTGGGGGATGAGCTGTGACTTGTAAGCACAGAAGCCGGACTTTTGTGTTTACAAGCGATAGTGGTGAGGAGGGAGGAGAGGGCCTGAGCCAGAGGTGGTGGAATGGAGTGCCAGCTGACAAAATGCCCTGCCTATAGGTACTGTAAATGCCTCCTAAACTTGTGCTGTTTAGGAGATATTTACTTTGCATGCAGCCAGTGACATCACCTACATTGCATGCTGCCCATGCCGTTCCTTCAGAGCCCCGCGCCATGAATGGCGGCTCCCGGGTGCATGTGCGGAAGTGACGTCACAGCTCCAGCCAATCAGATGGCATGACGACGCAAACCTGGAAGTTAGACAGCTGAACATGTCAGCCGTGTCACCAGAGAGTTGGCAGCACTGCGGGGCTTCGTTCTAAGGAAGTATTTCATAATGAGCTTTGTCTTTCAGGTTTTTTATCTATTTTTTTATTCTAAAGTTTGCAATCTCTTTAAATAGACTCGGTTATTATCTCTTGTGAAACCGGTTTTCCAGGCGGTCTGAAATACTTGCATGACCGGTTCCCCTGGACTGAGCTTTTGTTCTTGACATACAGGGGTCA
>NC_138777.1:237515754-237613254 GCF_965119305.1 Pelophylax lessonae | reverse complement strand
TCCTTCTCAAAGGGGAGCCTAGGGACAGGTAATCAGGGCACTGATTACTGTAAAGTAAAAAAACAGTGCCCACAGTCAGTGCCCATCAGTGCGGGATATTAGTACCTCCTCATCAGTGCGGGATATTAGTACCTCCTCATCAGTGCGGGATATTAGTACTTGCTCATCAGTGCCGTCTCATCAGCACACATCAGTAGAGAAAAATTACTTATTTTCAAAATGTATTCACAGAAAATAAGAAACTTTTTTTTTTTTTTCCAAAATTGTTTTTTTCTTTTCATATGGGTACAGTGTAGCATGACCGCGCAATTGTCATTAAAAGTGCAACAGCGCTGAAAGCTGAAAATTGGCCTGGGCAGCAAGGGGGTGAAAATGTCTGGTATTGAAGTGGTTAAAGTTTGTGTAGGGAAGCTGAGCGTCTGAACCCAGAGAAGGTGGAGGCTGGTAGACTGGAGGTAATATAAGGCATTACAAAGTCTCAGCATTATGTACTACTTTAATCAGCCCCGGAAGGTTTTACCCCCTTAATGACCAGGCCATTTTTTGTGATTCGGCACTGCGTTTGACAGTTGCGCAGTCGTGCGACACTACCCAAATACAATTGATGTCCTTTTTTCCCACAAATAGCTTTCTTTTGGCATTTGATCACCTGTGTGATTTTTTTTTTTTTTTTTTTTTTTTTTTTTTGCTATAAACAAAAAAAGATCGACAATTCTGAAAAAAACAATATTCAATATTTTTCACATTCGTCGTTCTCTCTCCATGGGGAGCGATCGCAGGTGCCCGGCAGCGATCGTGGCCACCGTCCCCATGAGTCATGTTACCGTTAGCTAATGGGGGCGCGAGTGCTCACCCCTAGGAGCGCTCCTGCGAACTACCATGCAGGTACGGCCGTTGGTGCAGGCGAGCCAGCCTGCCGCAGTATACAGCTCCTGATCAGCAGGCCCCAGTATACAGCTCCTGATCAGCAGGCCCCAGTATACAGCTCCTGATCAGCAGGCCCCAGTATACAGCTCCTGATCAGCAGGCCCCAGTATACAGCTCCTGATCAGCAGGCCCCAGTATACAGCTCCTGATCAGCAGGCCCCAGTATACAGCTCCTGATCAGCAGGCCCAGCCAGTATACAGCTCCTGATCAGCAGGCCCAGCCAGTATACAGCTCCTGATCAGCAGGCCCAGCCAGTATACAGCTCCTGATCAGCAGGCCCAGCCAGTATACAGCTCCTGATCAGCAGGCCCAGCCAGTATACAGCTCCTGATCAGCAGGCCCAGTATACAGCTCCTGATCAGCAGGCCCAGTATACAGCTCCTGATCAGCAGGCCTGGGTTGTACAGCGCCTGATCCTGCAGGCCCGGGTTGTACAGCGCCTGATCCTGCAGGCCCGGGTTGTACAGCGCCTGATCCTGCAGGCCCGGGTTGTACAGCGCCTGATCCTGCAGGCCCGGGTTGTACAGCGCCTGATCCTGCAGGCCCGGGTTGTACAGCGCCTGATCCTGCAGGCCCGGGTTGTACAGCGCCTGATCCTGCAGGCCCGGGTTGTACAGCGCCTGATCCTGCAGGCCCGGGTTGTACAGCGCCTGATCCGGCAGGCCCGGGTTGTACAGCGCCTGATCCGGCAGGCCCGGGTTGTACAGCGCCTGATCCGGCAGGCCCGGGTTGTACAGCGCCTGATCCGGCAGGCCCGGGTTGTACAGCGCCTGGTCCCCTGACAGCTCCCATCACATTGGTGAAGTCAGTGGCTTAGCATACTGACCAGGGAGCAAACAGTTGTATAAGACTCCAATAGCCGCTCCAAATTTCTTTTAGCAGAGGTTTCCTTCACCAATGTGCTGTAGGAATGAGGTGGGTTTGGTAGTCGGGATGTGCGTCTCATCCGATTGTCATGTGCATTTCATCTGCAGACTTGACGGTTTCCCACATCTCCTGCAATCTGATTCAGCTCCGGGAGGCCTTTGTAATTAGTAAACAAGATCAGACTGTTGCGTGAGCAATTAGAAATGTGGGAAGCAGGTTGTATCCCCCCTCCCCCCCTTCCTGTCTTTATTGGGTTGTTTAATTCTTGTTCATGTGGTTGCCGGATTATCAGGACACATTTCAGGCATGCTTCTGTTCTTTACAGAGAAATCAGCCCTCCAGCTGAATAGCAGGCCTGTCTGCATGCATGTTCTCAGGGCTGCGCTTTGAAACCGATGAGCAATTTCTTGCTGTATAATCATTTCTGTGGTGTTTTTCCTTCCCGCCTACCCTCCAATCATCACATTTGCTGTTGGAAATGTGGGATTTAGTGTATAGCCGTATACCATTCATGTGGTTGCAATATCAAGTTGGCTGCTCCCTCCTCTTCCGTGTCCTGTGCTGATCTTACAAGCTGCAGACTTTTCCAAGACGCACCACACATGGGGGAGAGTCTTGTGACTGCTTGTCCAGTGCAGACTCTGAAGAGCTACAGAGAGCATCCCTGTGTCTCCTCTAATGCTCTTTACATTGTGGCTGGGGTCAGTGGCTTCCAGTAGTAGTCTGATGGCTAGCTTGCAAGCATTGTCCTTTCCAGAAGAAAGGGTTAATAGTTACTCAACTCTGAAAGACGAGGAACCGTCTGAAAAAGATCAGAATTTTGACACGAGATGCAAGAAAATGTAAAGTCTTGAATTGTGATTGGCTTGTGAAAGATCGGCATTTGTTACATTCAGCTTTTATTGTATTTGTCAGCCTATGAATTCATGAGAAGCTCCCTTCCATATTACCGGACACATCAAATTTTTGAAGGTTTTTAGATAACCTACAATGATAGATTGAATTAAGACTGTACTTTGCTCTCAGTATAATGAGCCATACATCCCACTGCCTATGTGTCAGCTGGGAGCCCCCCCCCCCCCACACACTTCTTACCCTTCCTCCCAGGCAAGTTTGATGTTCCTCTGCCCCCCCCCTTTTTTACCCCTCTGCCCCCCCCTTTTTTACCCCTCTGCCCCCCCCCTTTTTTACCCCTCTGCCCCCCTTTTTTACCCCTCTGCCCCCCTTTTTTACCCCTCTGCCCCCCTTTTTTACCCCTCTGCCCCCCTTTTTTACCCCTCTGCCCCCCTTTTTTACCCCTCTGCCCCCCTTTTTTTACCCCTCTGCCCCCCCCCTTTTTACCCCTCTGCGCGCCCCCCCTTTTTACCCCTCTGCGTGCCCCCCCTTCCTTTTACCCCTCTGTGCGCCCCCCTTCCTTTTACCCCTCTGTGCGCCCCCCTTCCTTTTACCCCTCTGTGCGCCCCCCTTCCTTTTACCCCTCTGTGCGCCCCCCTTCCTTTTACCCCTCTGCGCGCCCCCCCTTCCTTTTACCCCTCTGCGCGCCCCCCCTTCCTTTTACCCCTCTGCGCGCCCCCCCTTCCTTTTACCCCTCTGCGCGCCCCCCCCTTCCTTTTACCCCTCTGCGCGCCCCCCCCTTCCTTTTACCCCTCTGCGCGCCCCCCCTTCCTTTTATCCCTCTGCGCGCCCCCCCTTCCTTTTATCCCTCTGCGCGCCCCCCCTTCCTTTTATCCCTCTGCGCGCCCCCCCTTCCTTTTATCCCTCTGCGCGCCCCCCCTTCCTTTTATCCCTCTGCGCGCGCCCCCCTTCCTTTTACCCCTCTGCGCGCCCCCCTTTTTACCCCTCTGCGCGCCCCCCTTTTTACCCCTCTGCGCGCCCCCCTTTTTACCCCTCTGCGCGCCCCCCTTTTTACCCCTCTGCGCGCCCCCCTTTTTACCCCTCTGCGCGCCCCCCCTTTTTACCCCTCTGCGCCCCCCTTCCTACCCCTCTGCGCCCCCCCTTCCTTCCTTTTACCCCTCTGCGCCCCCCTTCCTTCCTTTTACCCCTCTGCGCCCCCCTTCCTTCCTTTTACCCCTCTGCGCGCCCCCCTTCCTTCCTTCCTTCCTTTTACCCCTCTGCGCCCCCCCTTCCTTCCTTTTACCCTCCCCTTAGTATTTGTAAGGAGAAAAAAATCATGCGACTAAGACTGTGCATGCTCGTAAATGAAGGAATACGTTACATTGTATTCAGTCTTAGCAGAATTTTCCTAACTTTAGTAACCTTTTGGTTTCCATATGAGACTAGCATGCATCAAAAACGATAATTTGTCTGATATTCTCATTGCGTGTTTGAGGCATGAGGCTAGACCCAAGAGTATACAGAGCGCCCAGACCTGCACCGCTCTACCAAACTAACTAGGGATCGACCGATAATCGGAGGCAGATATTCACTTTTTTGAAGTATTGGCCACAAATTTGCCAATATGACGGATATTGCTTCAGAGGGTTGTACCGGGGTGATGCCTGCAGCTAGAGGAGTCACCCTGATACCGTTTAGAGCAGACGGTCTGCTGTCTTGTAATGACAACAAATGCGGCTGAGAAGAGATTGTCATTAAAAAAAGCGGGGGGGGGGGGGCACATCCATAAAGAGTACCTGTCACTGCTATTACTGTCACATTCCCCCCCCCCCCCCGATCCCTCCATAAAGAGTACCTGTCACTGCTATTACTGTCACATTCCCCCCGATCCCTCCATAAAGAGTACCTGTCACTGCTATTACTGTCACATTACTCCCTGATACCTCCATAAAGAGTACCTGTCACTGTCTATTACTGTCACATTCCTCCCGATCCCTCCATAAAGAGTACCTGTCACTGCTATTACTGTCACATTCCCCCCGATCCCTCCATAAAGAGTACCTGTCACTGCCTATTACTGTCACATTCCCCCGATCCCTCCATAAAGAGTACCTGTCACTCCTATTACTGTCACATTCCCCCCGATCCCTCCATAAAGAGTACCTGTCACTGTATATTACTGTCACATTCCCCCCGATCCCTCCATAAAGAGTACCTGTCACTGCTATTACTGTCACATTCCCCCCGATCCCTCCATAAAGAGTACCTGTCACTGCCTATTACTGTCACATTCCCCCCGATCCCTCCATAAAGAGTACCTGTCACTGCCTATTACTGTCACAAAGGGATGATTACATTCCTTGTGACAGAAATAAAAGGGATCACATTTTTTTTTTTTTTTTTTTAAAGATCGCATAAAAATTGAAATGTGCAGAATATCGGCCTGAAGGGTGGCTGGAAAATCGGCCTTGAAAAATAAACGCTATCCGTCATTCCCTGATACAAACAGCGGCCTGTGTGGCCGTCCAGATGTCTAGGTGCTTAGAACGGTTTGGCAGGAAGGGTTACACCTCAGGATGAGGGGGAGGGGTTGTCAGCAGCATGTTTGATTGATTTGGATCCATTTCAATGTTCACTAAAATAAATGTATCTAAATGTTCCGTGTTACATCACTGATCAAATCTGGTCACCAGAAATGTTTATCTCTGTGTAACACATGGAGGGAAAACCTGTAAAGCTGCAGAATGTTAGTGGTTGTAAACCCTCCATATATGTGGCCTCAGGTGATACACAGAGATAAAACAAATCCTCCTACATAAGTTGTACCTGTTTATCTGCCACCTCTCTAAGTGCAGAATTCATACGGCTTGTCTGAGCTTTTAGAAAGCGGAGGGGTGGCGGAGAAGAACTGAATTTGTGCTCAGTGAGAGCTGATTGGAGGGAAGGGACACAGAATAAATTCTATACCCAATATACCTGATTTGGTATGTCTTAAAGTGGTTTTAAACCCTCCATATACTCAGTGAAGTCACTCCTTAGTTGATACACAAATGACAAATCCTCCTAGAAGTTGTACCCATCTTTGCCCCTACATTTAATGTGCATGTTTTTAATGCTTGTTAAAAAATGTGTTGGGGAGCTGAAGTTACTCTGCAGAGCTCAGAGCTGGTGGGAGGGATAGGACACACCCCCAGTACACAGGAACAGAGCTAAGGCTGTCAATCACAGGCTATGGACCGGAGCTCCCTCTCACGATGTCAGATATGCAGATAGCAGAGGAAAGAGGCAGCAGACAGAAATAGCACTCAGTGCTCTGGACTGAGACAAGTACACACTATAGAGGGATAGGCTTTGTTCAGATTTCATGTCTGAGGTTTACAAACACTTTAAGCTAAAATATCTGTAAAAGGCGGTTTGAATACTTGTGAAAGAACATTGTATTGTGAGGACCTTTGAAGCGTTGGATGCCCTTTACCCCCCTGGCTGGTTACGTTCCCCTCTGTGACTGCGATGACTGGAGCAATGCTGGCTATTATAGAATTTTTTTTTTTTTTTTGTTCGGATGATCATTGTTTGCTTGGTGTAACAGTCCTGACGGTTCTGTTCTTCCATAGTAAGGGGCAGGAAGAATCGGACAAATGTTCTGTAATATTTAGGGATGCACCGAATATTCGGCGGCCGAACATTATTCGGCCGAAAATAGAGAAAATAGCACTTTCGGCGTTCGGCCGAATAAGTCAAAAGGCCGAATAATTTTGAACCAAACAATGTCAGCTTCCGCCCTGACCGCTCACCTTCCTCATTGCGGCTTGCGGCTCCCTTCTCCCACGCCGCCGATGTCCTGTCCGGCCGCGAGTAGGGGGTGTGACGTCACGCGCGCGTCCCGCCCCCTGCTCCTGATTGCGGCTCCTTCACACTAGGTCCACGCCCCGCCCCCCTGTTCGCGGCTTTTGGCTCTGGCTGCAGTTCAGGTATGTGATGTGGAGCTGAGCACATTTGGGGGAGAATACGGTAGCTGGCAGCTGCACAAGCAGTGTGCAGACTGCCATATGTTGTTGCCACTTGCCATGCTCATTACATTAGAGTGCCCTATAAAGTGCCCCTTAAGAAAAAAAATGTGCCCAACAGAGTGCTCCCTTGACATAAAATGTGGCCATCAGCGTGCCCCTTATTTTATGCTAAGGGACATGCTGATGAGCATATTTTATGTTAAGGGGCACTCTGATGAGCATATTTTATGTTAAGGGGCACTCTGATGGGCATATTTTATTTTAAGGGGCACGCTAATGGGCATATTTTATGTTAAGAGCAACGCTGATTTAAATGTTTTGTTTTGCCCATCAGAGTGCCCCCTAACATAAAATGTGCCCATCAGCGTGGCCCCTAACATAAAATGTGCCCATCAGCGTGCCCCCTAAAAATTGGAAAAATAAATGGAAAAAATGCGAAACACCGCGTTCGGTATTCGGCCTTTGGCCAAGCATTTCATTATTATTCGGCTTCGGCCAAGAATTTCATTTCGGTGCATCCCTAGTAATATTGCTTTATGTGATTTCTATCAGATCGCTGGAAGTCATTGTCTGCTGTGAGCATGGATTGGCTGGTAACAAGGTCACATCAAGTTCACATTGCCCACTTTATGTTCACACGAGTGTTTCATGTCTGTGTGCGTTCTCATGGAGAGATGTGCGATACTTGACTGTGCGTTCTGTTACTTTCCGGGCCCAGACCCCATGCACAGGACTGGGTACACTGCCCAAGTCGTACAAGTAACAATCATGGTGGTGCTTTTATAACAAAAAAATAAAAAAAGAAAGGTTGTGGAGACTGGACAATCACTAAGCATGAGCTCCGGTGCTGGAATTATTGCTCTCACTCTAATGGATGCGGCGATACGTCACGTGTGGTGGGATCCCCACTCCTATGTGTGCAGGCCCTACGTGTGGGGTTTGCATTGGTGTTTCAGCACCCTGTACACGTAGGGCCTGCACACATAGGAGTGGGGATCCCACCACACGTGACGTATCGCCGCATCCATTAGAGTGAGAGCAATAATTCCAGCACCGGAGCTCATGCTTAGTGATTGTCCAGTCTCCACAACTTTTTTTTTTTTTTCTTTTCTTTTTTTTGTTATAAAAGCACCACCATGATTGTTACTTGTACGACAATAATTGGATATTGTAACTGTACTCATACCTGTATGAATACAGAGGTTAATCTGCAATCTATCACATGATCTCGTCAGTAGGCAGGGGCCATGGTGGATGTGGGCATTTGAAGTCCGCTTATGTTTACTTCCGGGAATCAGTGCAGTTGTCTGCCCAGCATGCATCTCCCAATTTTGCGCCTGCGCAGTGTCAGTGTGCAGGCGCACTGTTAGTACGCAGGCGCAGTGACACTGCGAGGCGCCTGAGAGTCAGCTACTGTTGGGGAAATTACATGAGACGCCGGTTTTCCCAGGAGCCTAAGGGATTTGCCTAGGCAGCCAGAGCGGAAGTGCTGCATGCACAGATAAAAATAAGGTATTCAGACATAAAAAAAAAAAAAAAAATGATCTATTTATGAATGCACTGCGGGAGGGCATGTGGACTGAAAGCAACTTTTAAAAATCGGTGGAACTTTGCTTTTAAGGAATAATTTTTAATTAATAAACCTGCCATACTCACCTGCTCTGTAATGGTTTTGCATAGACCAGCCCTTATCTGCCTTTTCTCAGGTCCGCCACCTGCACTCTGGTCCCCCCTCTTTGCCGAGTGCCCCATAGCAATCCGCTTGCTGTGGGGAACTTGTGCATGCTCACCCCCCAGCTGGCTCTCTGCATCCATAAGACTGAGCACACGCCTCCTGCTCCCACCTCTCTGGCTGTGATTGACAGCAGCAGGAACCAATGGCTTCGTTTTGTGTTTACATTTTTTTTTTACATTTTTCTCCAGTACAAAAGTTAAAAACGCATTTAGTATCCAGAAAGATAAACGAGTCCATTGGGTACCTAGTCTGACAGATACCCGCTTCCGCTCAGATCGCTAAGGCAACTCAAATGAAAGTAAAGCCGGCCATAGACAGAGCAAATTTCTTCACACCACGGGTTGCGGGAAAGAAATTTGCATGATTCCTCAATCAACACACAGTGCTGACAGGAATCCCTCCTGCCGAGCCATTGTATTCTTTACTCACAATGGAGGAGATTATTGCTAGCCGCTCCTTGTTTTACCCAATTGATCGATCAAAGTAGTACATTTAGCCTGCCCATTCACGGTTCAAATCTCGGATAGTTTCTGCTGAACTGGCCGGTCTAAAGGCCCGTACACACGATCCGAAAATCGGACGAAAAATGTTTGTGAAAAGATCGGACGATAATCGGATCGTTAGTACACAGCTTACGAGAGGCGATCACGACAGTTCGCCCGATATTATCCGGTCGTGCAAGCATAAAAATTTTGATCGTATATAGCACATCGTACGATAATCGTATTATCAGTATGTTGTTCGTCCGAAAAAAAATGTTGAGCAGTAGACATCATTTCCCCTCACACGCTACGGCGTGGTTACGCATACCGGAAGCTTTTGAATCATCGTCCGAGAAAATTAGTATCTTAAGTAACCTCTCCCATTTGCGAATATAATTGAGTTCCTAGCAACCAAACAAAAACGGACGGAGCGTCGTCCCATTTTCGGATCGTGTGTACTGGGCATAAGGCACTACAAAAGAGTTTATAATTTTACCTACCGGTATGCTAACAATAAAGATTACATGTAGATTGAATAAAAAATCTCCTAAACATGCACCGATTTAGGAGATATTCACCTGATTGGCAGCCGGTGACGTCACCGGAACACGCGTCCTGAAAGAACAGCAACCCCATGCCGTTCAGAGCTCTGCAGTAGCAATGACTCCATGCACATACCGGGGGGGGCTGCTGGCTCGGCCATTCACGCAGCCACAACCCACGAACCAGGAAGGAAGACCGGGTGAAGATTAAAGCCTCCAACGCCGAAGGGACTTTTTTTTTTTTTTTTCTCATTCACTACCACTTTAAATGTTCTGTGTTTTGTTTGGTTTTGCAGTTCTCTGCACTATTTTACTTGAGTTGTACATTAAAGCCTAAAACAAAGTGGAAAAAATATGTATGTATAGATATAGAGAGAGATGGAGATATATATATATATATATATATATATATATATATATATATATATATATATATATATATATATATATATATATATATATATATATATATATTTGTCCAGCACAATTGGTGAATTGTCTTATAGAGTAATATTGGTTGAGCAGTGATGATTTGCATCCTCTGCAGAGCTGTCAGTTGAGTTTGAATCCATACGATTGGAAGAGGGTTTGTAAGTACGATCTTTCTTGTTGGTGTTCATATTGATGACCTTTAAAAGAGAAGTTTGGGATTTAGGAAAAAAAACATACCCACCTAGGTGGATGCATCATCAATCCGATTCTGCATCTGTCCCCCACCAGCTCTGCACTGAGATTCTGCATCTGTCCCCTGCCAGCTCTGCACTGAGAACTGAGCGATCAAATGTTGCTGATCGCTCAGTTCTCAGCAGCCTGAGCACAGAGCTGGGGACGGTCAGTGGCCCTCTGCCCTGCTCCTCCAGTGCTGATTGGATTGCTTGGCTGTGGAGGGGGAGGGAGGGGATGGCTCAGGCTCTCATCTGACCGCTGAGGTGCTTTCCATGGGGGTGCTCGTGTGCTCTCTCCCGAGCCCCGTTGCTGCATCCCATTGATGGCAGGACCTGAACCTGCATCCCCCCCACCCCCCCCCCCTTCTTTGATTGACAGCAGCGGGAACCAATGGCTCCCAGTGTCCCAGGCCAGCATTTGAGAACCAGAAGAGAAAGGAGAGGGAAGCTGTAGACGGCCACAACGCTGGATCCAATGAGGGCTCAGCTAAGTTTAGGAGGTTACATTTTTTTTTTTTTTACCTTAATGCAAGGAATGTATTGAGGTAAGAAATGTTTCTGCTTTAGAACCACTTTAAGGCCTCATGCACGCGAGTCAATGAATTTATGCTCCACATATGCCAGAACTTCTTCCTCGAAGTACGCATGTTGATGCCCGTATTGTGTTGTGTAAAAGTATTCTGCTGGCCAAAATATTAATCTGCCCATTGGAATACATTTATGCACATGCGTGTTTATGAATGTGAATTGTGCTCATAAACTCCCCTCAGATCGCACCTCTGGTTTGTTTTTATTTCGTTTTTTTTCTTCCTGTAAATGCCGGTGTGCATTGTGGTCACTTAGGCCACCATAGAGGTGCGTTTACAGGTGTGAAATGCTGAATGCCTCTATAAGCGGCTGTGTGTAATGAGCCCTAATAAGGGATTCTAAAAGCAGAAATCTACATTGTGTTTCTTTTTTTTTTTGTTGAATTACTGAAG
Source organism: Pelophylax lessonae (assembly GCF_965119305.1). Classification (NCBI taxonomy): domain Eukaryota; kingdom Metazoa; phylum Chordata; class Amphibia; order Anura; family Ranidae; genus Pelophylax; species Pelophylax lessonae. Next base: position 237,602,211 of record NC_138777.1, on the reverse strand, counting down.
AGAGACGATGAAATCTGTTACCTGACACGGACGCTGTGCTGATCTGAATTTCTATGTTAACCAATCATTTGTCTCTTTGCAGAAAAGCAGGGTCCTGAAAGGAAACGAATCAAGAAAGAGCCTGCCAACCGGAAGTCTGGATTACCTTTTGGCATTGGACTTACGGGAATCCGGGCCGGGTACCCTTTATCAGAGAGGCAGCAGGTCGCCTTACTTATGCAGATGACAGCAGAAGAATCTGCAAACAGCCCAGGTAACCCACATCGGGGGGCAGTCTGTGTGAATGCCGACTCTTTCAAAGAAAGCTGGTCAATGCCGTATAACACAACACATTTGGTAGAGCTTAGAGACTTGGTGGGTTTGTCACATATCCTGCAGCTGGGGTTGGAGTTTCTCCATATTCTGTTACAGCAACATTTCCAGTGTGATTGGCGACTTTTCCTCCTCCATTCATAGAAACCTTTCACACGCCTGTGATTGGCACATGAAGAGGAGGTGAGGCTTTAGGATGACATCTCTTGGCTGTACGGACAAACTGCTTTATGGCTTTTTTCCTGTGAATTCCCTAAACAGCTGTTCACACCACATGCATCAAAAATGCATGGAAAGTAAGTTCTATGGGTTCCAGTGGCATAGTTCACAACAGTGCAGTGCTTTCCTGTGCATTTCCAGAAAAAAAAGTACAACATGCTGTTTTCTTCCTGTACAGAACTGTACTGGGACATGGTAAAAAGCATCAAAAATGCACTGGACCTCAGTACAGGGAAAGAAAGCATCTGAAACGCAACAAAAACTCGTCTGGAGGATGCTTTTTTGTTGTGAAGGGGCACTTGGGGTTGGTTCCCGCCACAATTTAATGCTTTCTTGATGCGTTTTTCATGCATTCCATTTTTTGTCATCACAATTTTGGGATATGTGCATTTGGATGCATTTTGCCACATTCCAATCTGAAAAAATACATCCTATTGCAGGAACACACGGAACTGGTGAGAACTAGGACCATTGGAATCCATGTTAAAGTGATATTCAAGGCAAGTTATGTCTTTAACCACTTCCCGCCCTATAGGCGATTGATGGCGGGAAGGTGGTTGCATTATCCTGACCGGACGTCATATGACGGCAGCAGGATAATGGGGGGCCCGCAGAGCGGCGATTGGTGTTGTGGCGTGTCACTCTGTCGTAGGCTCTTTACCATGTGACCAGCTGTGTCTGCACTGGTAATCAGATCATTGATTACCAGTGCAGACCCTTAGGGGGGGTGCCACTAGAACCACCAGGGATGCCCACCCATGGCCACAAGGGATGCCCAGCCATGGCCACAAGGGATGCCCAGCCATGGCCACAAGGGATGCCCAGCCATGGCCACAAGGGATGCCCAGCCATGGCCACAAGGGATGCCCAGCCATGGCCACAAGGGATGCCCAGCCGTGCTCAGGGAGCTCGCCAGTGATCAAATACCACCAAAAGAAAGCTCTATTTGTGGGGGAAAAAATGACATAAATTTGGTTTAGGTACAGTGTTGCACGACCGCGCAATTGTCATTCAAAATGCAACAGTGCTAAAAGTTGAAAATTGGCCTGGGCAGGAAGGTTGTGAAAGTGCCCAGTATTGAAGTGGTTAAAAAAATAACAAACCCGTTCTACTTGCCTGCGGTCTCATTTTCAATGATAAATCACTTAATCGATATTTTAGTAGATGATAAATCATGCGATTGCTCAGACGTGGAACGATCACAGGTCTGTGTATGGGCACTTTAATTGCTTCAATACATTCAGTCACTGGCCTGGCACCTGTAGAACGCACATCGGGTGCTGTGACTTCACCTGCATGCTTGTTGCTGGTCAGTGAGGAAAATATTGAAACCAGACTACTAGGTTAGCATTAATCATGTTATCTACTCAGTGCAAGTTCTTTATTATTAGAAGACATTCGGAGTTCTCAGCCCAGCACATTCCAGCAGCTGGCATTTCCTTAGAAAAAAAAAGTCCATTGTCTAATATTATTATAGCTCTGTTGACTTCAAAGGAAGAACGTGTTCTGTATTGTCTCCAAAGTAGCTGCTGGTGGCTGAGGAGTGGTTGCTGAATCCTCCATTACATTCTCATGTTTGAGGCAAGAAGCCATGGCGTGTGTGTTCATGGAATACACTGTGGTCTGTGTCTTAACCACTTAAGCCCCGGAAGATTTTACCCCCTTCCTGACCAGGGCCAATTTTGCGATTCGGCACTGCGTGACTTTAACGGACAATTGTGCGGTCGTGCGACACTGTACCTGAATGAATTTGACTACTTTTTTTCCCCACAAACAGAGCTTTCTTTTGGTGGTATTTGATCACCTGTGCGATTTTTTTTTTTTTTTTTTTTTGATCATGTGCTATAAACAAAAAAAGAGCGTCAATTTTGCAAAAAAATAACTATTTTTCACATTTTTTTATGAAATTCCTCCCCAAAAAAAAGTAAAAATCAAAATTTTTTAACATTTTCTGCCAATTTGTTTTATGCTACCTATGTTTGGTAAAAAAAATCGCAAAAAGCGTATTTTGATTGGTTTGCGCAAAAGTTATTGTGTTTACTAACAAAGGGAAAGATTTGTCATTTTTCTTTTTTTTTAACGCGTAATGGCGGCGATCTGCGATTTTCTTTTTTTTTTTTGCGGTACTGCGACATTGCGGCGGACAGATCGGACCCTTGACTGACATTTTTGACACTTTTGGGGTTACCAGTGACATTTCTACAGCAATCAGTGCTATACATATGCACTGTTACTGTAAAATTACACTGGCAGTGAAGGGGTTAACTTTTTTGAGAGGGAGGGGTTATGTGTGTCCCTAGGGGTGTGATTCTAACTGTGATTGGCTGTGGCTTGAGGTGTAGGAACAGTGATCAACGGTCCTACATAGTAGAACCGTATGATCACTATTCCCACACAGGGGAGAATGACAGGCGGCTTGTTTACATCAGCCGCCTGCCTTTCTCCCTCTGCACCGTAGATCGCCGAGTGACCGGCGGACAACGGGTCTGCCGGTCGCGGGGGGGGTCCGCCGGTCGCGGGGGGGGGGGTACGTGACCGCGCGGGAGCGCGCCCTCGCTCCCTAGACCCTCACAGGCTACCGACGTAGTACTACTCCTCTCCAGCACCCACTAATACCTGAGCCCCATCTCTGTCCAACGATGGCCACAAGTCCCTCGGCCGTCTGGGACTCTCCCTCATTGGCTGAGACCCAGCTGCGGTGCCATTGGCTCTTGCGGCTGTTGATCATTCAGTTAGCGAATCGGGAGAGCGAGGCGGGGGGCACAGCTGAACCACAGCTCTGTCTGAATAGACCCTGGGAGACTCAGCTCGGGTGCCCCCCCCTAGCAAACTGCTTGCTGTAGGAGGGGCTAGGTGCAGCAAAAAGTGACCTGAGAAGAGGATCCGGGCTGCTCTGTGCAAAATCAGCTGAACAGAGGAGGGAAAGTATAACGGGTTTGTTAAAAAAAAAAGAAAAACTATCACTTTAGAGCTGAATTCCAGGAATTCAGCCACTTTGTAGAAAGTAAAGGCTCACTATGAGCTAAGTCCAAGGAGCTGCCTGACATCTCCCGGACTTATCTCTATATCGGACATGTTTATTGCTCTATAAGACCCAAACGCTCTCCTTTTTTACTTTTGAAAGCAAAAGATCAAAAAAGCATTTTTGATCTTTTGCTTTTAAAAAAAAAAAAAAAAAAAAAATCCTTTTCTTCTGGCCTACATCGTAAGGGACTTCATGGAATTGCTCAGGTCCTCCTAGATCATAGAGGCAATCAGACAATCCTGGTCTCCGTTACCAGCTGTGCGAACCGTCAATTTCCCGTGCTCGGCGATAAGCCCAAGAAACACCAGCAAGCAACGGAAAGGGAGGGGGGGGGGGCAACCAGGGCACAGGGCAACCCCTCCCCGCTCTTTTTGAAAGTGATCCAGCTGCTAATTTAAAAAGCCAGTCGGGGGATAACAGTCCAACATATGTAAAGTGATATAGGATTGCAACTGAAAGTCCTTCAATGCAAAAAAACCCCAATAAAATTGGCATAAAAAGTCTCTATAGTGAAAAAAAGAAGTGATGAGTCCTAGATGAAAGGAACCACAAATCCCAGCAGTGGTGGAGTATCCTATAGAACTTCCGTTGATGAAAGAAGATTGTAAGGTAGGCTGCTTACCAGATTCCCATGGTCATCTAATTTAATAGATGAACCACATAGACCCTTATAATGATCCCACAGGACAGATCCAGCTGGAGCCGGTTTTATATGGCCAATCCACACAAACCGAACAGTAAAGCCCATAGGAGGCGGTCCAAGAAGGAAAAAATGCACATGACGCAATAACGTAACAACAAGCCAATTTATTAAAGATTGCACTTACTAAGCATAAAGAAACTCTTGCAGAAAGCAATAATCGGGTGCACAAAAAGATCCAAGTTGCGGCGTCCCGCATGTAACAAGTAGACATCTCTGGCCGGCGTTGGGGGCGTGGCAAATCTCGCCGTTTGGTTTGGTGTGTACTGAACTGTTCATTTCCATCAGATATGGGATTGGTTGTCAGTTTTGGGTTGAGGTCCTGAGCTGTGCGGCACGGATTTGAGGTCGTCTTATTCCTGCCATGGACTTGTCTGTGACATTACTTTCCACAAATGTTCCTCTGCCTTATATTCTGCTTTTCCCAATCTTTTCCTGAAAACGCATCTTGTGAAACCTACAGAAAATATCCGCTGTTTAACATAACCGCTTTCTTCGAGGAAGTGGCAGTTTGTGTTGTGCAAGCCTTTGTGGTAGATATAAAGTTTGTAGCTTTGCCCCCACAGAGAGATTCCTGACATTCTCCAGAGGAAAAACAATCTGATTGGTGCTGGGAGAAAAATGGCTGAAGCCAAGTTTGGTGCAAGTGCTCCCCCTTGTGTGCAATCCTCCTACTGCAGCTGTAAATACCATTACATTTATGGCCTTTGTTGTCTGCGGCCATTGAATAATTATTCGTCAGTCACACAACTGTCAGAAAAGATAAAATGGTTTATATATCTGAAAAGTGTTAAGGCAAAATCTGTTTTGGTTAGCCAAATAATTTCTATGAGATTATTCATTTAAGATAAGTGGAAGAACCTGAAAATGGGAAGATGCAGACCATGCATTAGACTTGAGGCTGGCTTCACACTGCAGACGGCTGACAGCAGGGGGTCCGGTGCGTCCTTGTTCTCCTTTTCAGGGATGAATCCGGCCCAAATTTTTGGCTGGATTCAAACTTGAAATAGAGACGCACAGGACTCCTGTGTAATCCGCTCCGCAGCCTTAGATCTAGTGCATGATCTGCAGGTTCTCCCACTTTTCTTGAAATATTCTCATAGAAATGATTTGGCTAACCAAAACAGATTTTGCTTAAAGTGTGAACCCAGCTTCAAGAGCAGTTGGGTTCATTTATGATTAGGCTGTTTCCTGAAACCACCTGGCTGACTTGGATATGCAGACTAGGGATCGACCGATTATCGAGGGCCGATATGCACTATCCCCGATATATCGGTATCGGCCCCGGAGGTTACCGATATTACCAATATTACTGTTTGTAAAATCCTAGCATCCACTTTATTAGTGTTTTACATGTCCAGTGTGTGTTTTTGTAATCTAATAGTGTGAAATACCTTCATTACATCACTGCTCGGCCCTTCCGTGACCCCCAGCTGTCAGTGGGGGAGGAGAGGACAGCAGAGAGGGAGATGCAACAAAGGTATTTCACACTATTCTAATCTAATACCTGGCACCTCTGTGTACACTGCAGAGGGGAGGGGCTTCTGTGTACACTGCAGAGGGGAGGGGCTTCTGTGTACACTGCAGAGGGGAGGGGCTTCTGTGTACACTGCAGAGGGGAGGGGCTTCTGTGTACACTGCAGAGGGGAGGGGCTTCTGTGTACACTGCAGAGGGGAGGGGCTTCTGTGTACACTGCAGAGGGGAGGGGCTTCTGTGTACACGGCAGAGGGGAGGGGCTTCTGTGTACACGGCAGAGGGGAGGGGCTTCTGTGTACACGGCAGAGGGGAGGGGCTTCTGTGTACACGGCAGAGGGGAGGGGCTTCTGTGTACACGGCAGAGGGGAGGGGCTTCTGTGTACACGGCAGAGGGGAGGGGCTTCTGTGTACACGGCAGAGGGGAGGGGCTTCTGTGTACACGGCAGAGGGGAGGGGCTTCTGTGTACACGGCAGAGGGTCGGGGCTGAGATCCTCTTCCGACAGCTGAGAGGAGAAAACAGCAGAGTGGGAGATTAGCGAGTAGAGCCCAGAGCAGCGATGTAATGAAGGTATTTCCCACTATTCCTGGCAGGGAGAGAAGGGAAGACCGCACATTACAGCTAAAAGACCTTCCCCACATGTTCAGTACCAGATTCGTGTCAATTGTCTTTATTTTTCAAAACTTTAAATGTACAAAATATCGTCTGATACCGATATGCAATGGCCAAAATATCGGTATCGGCAACAAAAAACTGATATCGGTCGATCCCTAATGTATTAAGTGAAATAAGTTTGCTTTTTGATGAATTAACTGTTTTCCTTATTTCTTAGAACCGCTTCCATCTGTAATCAGTAAAGCAGTTTTATATTTCTTATTTACTGATTTGTGTTGGTTGCATCCAGCACCCTGGGATCTCAAAATCTTCTTTTCTCAGCTGGTTGCGTCCTCTGTCCCGCCTCCCACGCCTCACTCCTGGCTCCTCCTCATGATTGATAAAGGGAGGGGCTGGGCCAGACCACCAATTGGGGAGGTTGTTGTGGTTTGCTGGAGAACCATATCCTGGATGGAAGACTTGGTATGCAGCAACCTGGAGCTCGCCTTGTTCTCTGCGGAGAGCACTGATCAGTTTTTTTGTCATATTACTCTTTAAAGGAATTTGTAGAAGTTTGATTTGCAGTTTTCTAAATCTGCTTTGTTTATAGGAAACGTAAGATACTGTCATTCTAAAAAATGCTAACCTCTCTGAAATGCCAATTGCCTGGCTGTTTCTGGCTTAATTTTTTTGATACTGACCCAGAAAAAGTGTGGCTGATCAGTGGGTGAGAATAGAACCCTTAAAGAATACGTTTGCTTTTTAAAAATGCATATTTCTCTATCGTCGATTGACAGACGCAGCTCCATATCCTCTTAGACCATAGGCCTAGGGCAGTGATGGGGAACCTTGGCACCCCAGATGTTTTGGAACTACATTTCCCATGATGCTCAATTACACTGCAGAGTGCATGAGCATTATGGGAAATGTAGTTCCAAAACATCTGGGGGGCTAAGGTTCGCCATCACTGGCCTAGGGTCTAAGAAGATATGGAGCTGCGTCTGTCAATGGACTTCAGACAAAAGGATTGTACGGTAAGTACAAAAAAGATATATATATTTTTTTTGCGGGTAAAAAAATGTGCAGATCGCTGGTTGCCATACAGTTCTGCAGATCTGTCAGTGTATCTGCATGCCTGTACATCCCGCAGGAGCATGCAGATGCACTGGCAGCAAGGATCAGTGAACTGCCATGGCGCTCCACAGCACTGTGGTAGTTCTTGAGAACTACAAGCCGACAACCGCAAAGGATGTTGGGGCTTGTAGTTCATTCACAAACAGAGCTGTATGAATAAATGACATGGCTGTGTGGGCAGGGCTGTTTTCGAAAAGTGACAGCTAGTACGGGAAATTTCTCCCTTTACTACTGTCACAAGGGGGTGGGGGGAAGTGGCTGCAGCACTGGGAACATGTTACATGTTCCTCCCTAAAAAATGGGTGGAGCATGTTACATGTTCTCAAAGGTGAACTTATCCTTTAAAGTGATTGCCAACACTTTTTGTAATTTTTTTTTATTATACTTGCCCTCTCTAATTGTTTTCTTTGGTCCCCCACTGCCCACCATATCAAGTTTGCTCCTGAACTGGCTGTGTGTCCATAAACAGACAGGCGCTCAACCCTGTACTCCTCCCCCTCCCTCACTGGGTTGAAAAAAAAAAAAACCTTCAGTGCCGGTTCACATTTGTGCAATGCGGGAACGCTGCGAATATGCAGTGTGATCCCGCATCGCATCTGCACCTCTGGCAGTTCACACTGCCATATGCGATACGCAGGGGGTGTCAATAGTTAACGACACCCCCAGTTGTGATCGGATATCGCAGTGCGATCTGCAAGTTCGCACAGAATCGGATCGCACAAGTGTGAACCACTATGCGATCCGATTCTGCTGTAGGTAAAAGCCTCATGTGCGAGTTTATTGCGGATGCGGTGCAAATTCAGCCATACAAAGTGTGTGGCTGAAATTCGCACCGCACATGAGATTGCATGTAATTTAGAAACAGTGCGCTCCGAATTACATGCGATCTCCGCAATCGCACTAATGTGAACCGGGGCTCAGTCCCTTTTTTAATTTGCATACTTTTTCCAGGTCAGTGACTCAAAATTTTAAAACCTTTTGGCGCCACGTTGCACCAGAAAAGCCAGGGAAATCTGGTGTTCTTGGAAGTAAAGGGCAGCATTGGCAGCCTCCGTATTTCTCACTACACATTTCCTTTAAAGTAACTGAAAACCCGATTCCACACTCAATTTTCAACCTACCTTTGTTTGTTTTTTAGTTGATACGACACCAAAGCATCCTTCTCAATCTGCAGTTGGCCAGAAGGGGACTCCTAACTCCGCCTCCAAAACCAAAGACAAAGTTAACAAGCGAAATGAGCGGGGGGAGACCCGTCTTCATCGGGCCGCCATAAGAGGCGATGCACGGCGAATCAAGGAACTAATTAATGAGGGGGCCGATGTCAATGTTAAAGATTTCGCAGGTAACTAATTGCATTTTATTTTGATTCTCCCAAGGTAAAGGTGTACTCGTGGTTTTATGGTGCTGACTTTTGTGGGTGACTCAACAACTAAAGGTGAATGGTTGCATAGTAACCGGCCAAATTTCCGATCCTTGTATGGGCAGGTTGGTTTTACTGAAGTCAGTCAACCTAAAGCGGATTTCCGCCTCCCCTTCCAAAAAGTCAGCAGCTACACACTGCACACGCACATTGTACACACGCAGGAGCTGCTGACTTTTAATATTAGGACACTTACCTGTTCTGGATAAGGTGCCGCCGCCATTGCCGGTAAGGTAAACTGGCAGTGAAGCCTTGCGGCTTCACAAACGGGACCCTACTGCGCATTCCTATTGGCACGGCGGAGGAGGGGGCTGAACTTCCGAGGGACGGCGCCGTATTCCGGAAGTGTGAAAGGGTACCTGTCAAAGGTACCAGTTACCCCTCTCCCCCCTGAGAGGTGCCAAATGTGGCACCAGAGGGGGGGGGGTTAACAAAAGAGAGGAAGTTCCACTTTTTGGTGGAACTCTGCTTTAAGTACAACCAGCCTGTTTTTTTTTTTTTCCTTTCATGCAGTCACTGCTGGGGGGGTTGGGCTATAGCTGCTGGGCAGTGATCATTGTATTCTAATGGCTGGGAAACTACCTGCTGTCAGAATACAATAGTAAGGGATCCCCCCCAGCACTGACTGTTGGGGGAATGAAGCAGTCTTCTTGCCTTTCACTCCTGGCTGATGGAAAGAAAACTGTATAGTGTATGGCTTGCTTAGATAGCTAAAGCACTAAAGATTTGATTTGTGTAGATGTGACATTTCATGCTTACTATTTCATCCGAATTCATCTCTGCTAACCAGAAACAAGTGCCTGCAATGGATAGACAGAATGGAGACCGAATATCAACGAAAATTCCAGAAAAATCACATGATACAAATATTCTAAATGGAGTTGCAGTTCAGTGAGTAAAATAAGTATTTGATCCCCAAGTACAGCATGACTCAGTACTTGGTGGAGAAACCCTTGTTGGAAGCACAGAGGTCAGACGTTTCTTGTAGTTGGCCCCCAGGTTTGCTCACATCTCAGGAGGGATTTTGGTCCGCTCTTCTTTACAGATCTTCTCTAAATCCTTAAGGTTTCTTGACTGTCGCTTGGCAACTTGAAGTTTCAGCTCCCTCCATAAATGTTCTATAGGAATAAGGTCTGGAGACTGGCTAGGTCACTTCATGACACGAACGTGCTGCTTTTAAGGCCGCTCCATGACCCTAATGTGCTTCTTCTTGAGCCACTCCTTTGTTGCCTTGGCGGAATGTTTTGGGTCATTGTCATGCTGGATGATTCATCCATGACCCATCTTCAGTGTTCTGGCTGAGGGAAGAAGGTTGTCATCCAAGATTTTACAATACATGGCCCCCGTCTATTGGCCCCTCAATGCAGCAACATTGGTCTGTAACTTTAGCAGAGAAAACGGCCTCAAAGCATCGTGTTTCCACCTCCGTGCTTGCCTGTATGAACGGTGTCCCTAGGGTTCATTGTCAGCATTTTTCTCTCTTCAAACCGAGTCCCCCTCCTCAAGGAGGAGGAAGGAGGGGTTCCCCTAAGGGGTTGGGACTTTACCGGCACTCAAATAGGACAAAAGTATGGATATCGTTTTTTTTAAAAAAAATTTGTAACAAATTTTTATGACAATTGATTTAAAAACAGCAAAAAAATATATACATATACAAGCAAAGTGGGCAAGCAGATGGTACAGAACAACGCAGTAGTAGAGACGTGCAAATAATATACAGTCAAATACCCAACGCGTTACGCAGCAATTCGCTTCTTCGGGGGTATACTAGAATATTGCACATAGATTTCGGAGTAAGAACATAAAGACATGTTAGAGACATTACAGTATATCTTATAACTTGGTATAGTCTTAAAGGGGGGAGAGAAACTCTGAGTACATACTTGCTTTAGTCTCAAACTGCGTACAGATGATTTTGCTTGCACATATTAAAACCAAAATGGCAGACTCTGCACCTTCTCATGTGTTCCTGGCATAATAGAGGTAAAGGGAAGGTCACTACTAGGTGGAGAGGACCTGTGACTAAAGAAATAGTCACGCTCAGGATGCTGAAGGTTTTTTGGGGATCCCGTCCACAACAGATGATTGCATACGGCTGGAGTCCAAAAAAGGGGGTTCAGGTATAGAGGTGACAACCGACTGTATTTCCTAGAAGTATAAATAATGATGTTCCAAAATGCAGATATGGGTGGGGTCCAAACAAAAAATGATGAAAGGGTTGGGGGTGGGTGGTGATTGGATGTAGATGAGGAAATGAGGTGTGCATATCTAGAAAATGTGTGTGTTAGAACACCTAGAGCCAGGCATATTGGGAAGGTTCCGGTGCAATGTGTGTATGGTCAGACAGATTGGATGACTGACCATGATAGCAAGAGGAGTGCTGGAGTGAGGGAATGGACAATATAACCAAAGCTGTTAGCTAGTCATGCTATGATCAGCAAGTTTAAAATGAAAAGGATGAAAGGAAAGGAAAAGCCAGCATGCAGCAATGGAGTACATACATAGAATTAAAACCAGCATGTTACTTACAGCGTGGAGCAGAAATTCAGGAGAGCCAAGTCCAAGTAACGCCGTGTCAGCAGACACGGTAGAAATGGAATGAGTAAGAACAGTGCAAGCTATGATATAGCTTGTCAGATTGAGGTAATGCAACACAGCTGATGAGTGTAAGGAGGGGCTGGGAGTGTACTATGCAAAATAGCCTGAACCTAATAGGGCTCCCTGGGAGGTCGGGGCTCGACGCCGCCTCCCCCTCCGTGTGATGCGGAGGGGCGGGGCCACCGTCCTCCTCGCACAAGGCAAGGGAGCGGGACCGCCATGAAGCCGTGGCCAGCCCACATCCTCCCACCGGCACGGAGGCTTCCCTCCCCTGTACACACGACAGGGAGGGGAGTGACGAGCGGGGGTATATGGGCTACAGGTGCCCTGGATGGACAAAATACCCAAAGCACGTCACAGTGGCGCTTCCATAGGAAGCGGTCTTGCCCGTGCCGGGTCGCATGCAAAACTAGATGGGCGGGAAGTGTTTGCAAGAAATAATGTACCAACAAATACTAATATAAGTGTCTTGGCAAAAAATGATGGCAAAGGAGACATATGGGACAGATAGCCCAAATGCTATCCTCTAATGCCGCAGCAAACCAAATGTGTTAGTGATGTGGGAAACAAGGGAAGGTGCAGAGCCGCCAGAATGGTATGCAAAGAAGAATAATCAAAAGGCATATAAACATTGGTCAAAATGATGGTATACAGACAATGGAGAATACACAGACATGAAAAGTATCACATAAAGATAAAGGCAATTCAAAATGCAAACGGAATTACATGGCAAATAACAATACAATGTACAGAATTGAAAATGTGAAGAAAGAACAGTAGAAAAACAAAGGGGGAGGGGGAAAAATGGGAGAAAATAAGGGGGCAAAAGCCGATCAGGGCAGGTGATCGCTGGAAGGATGGTTATTTTTCCATACCACCTGAGGAAAAACCTTCCAGGAAAGGTCTGAATTAAATAATGTCATTTAAACCCGGGGGCTGGGTGGCTTTGTTTACTATCCACCTGAGCTCCATCTGGAGCAGGACCTTGTTCCAGTCCCCTCCTCTGGAGCTCGGGTGGATGCGGTCAAGTATGAGGAACTTGATTTTGGGAAAAGAAGGCACATTTAGTCATGCCAATGAACATCAACATGATTCAGAGGAGGATTGGGAGAAAGTGCTGTGGTCAGATGAGACCAAAATTGAGCTCTTTAAAATGAACTAGACTTGCCATGTTTGGCAGAAGAAAACTTCTGACTATGACCCTAAGAACACCATGCCCTTCAGTCACCATGCCCTTCAGTCACCATGCCCTTCAGTCACCATGCCCTTCAGTCACCATGCCCTTCAGTCACCATGCCCTTCAGTCACCATGCCCTTCAGTCACCATGCCCTTCAGTCACCATGCCCTTCAGTCACCATGCCCTTCAGTCACCATGCCCTTCAGTCTCCAATGGAGGTGGAAACATGATGCTTTGGGACTGTTTCTCTGCTAAAGGTACAGACCGACTTTGCCGCATTGAGGGGCCAATGGACGGGGCCGTTTATTGTAAAATCTTGGATGAGAACCTTCTTCCCTCAGCCAGAAATATAAAGATGGGTTGTGGACGGTTCTTCCAGCATAATGACCTAAAACATACCGCCAAGGCAACAAAGGATTTGCTCAAGAAGAAGCACATTAAGGTCGTGGAGTGGCCTAGTCAGTCTCCAGACCTTCATCCTATAGAAAATTTATGGAGGGCGCTGAAACTTCGAGTTGCCAAGTGACAGCCAACAAACCTTAAGGATTTAGAGAAGCTCTGTAAAGAGTTTACCAAAATCCCTCCTGAGATGTGTGCAAACCTGGTCACCAACTACAAGAAACGTCTGACCTCTGTGCTTCCCAACAAGGGTTTCTCCACCAACTACTAAGTCATGTTTTGTTTGGGGATCAAATACTTATTTTACTCACTGAGATTACATTTGTATTATGTGTTTTTCTGGATTTTTGGTTGATATTCTGTCTCTATCATATAAAATACATCTACGATAAAAAATTATACACCCGCCATTTCTATGTAAGTGGGCAAACTTACACAATCTGCAGGGATCAAATCATTATTTTCCCCCACTGTATCTGTGCACCTCTGTTACAAGCACCAATGTTGGGTGGAGTAGTGATTTGTAGGGGAATGGATTCCGGTGTGGTTGGGAGAGTTGTCATCTCAGCCAGGCTACTTAGATCGGTATTCACTCTATTGGGACATCCCTGCAAGCTGATGTTTGTTCAGTGTCAGTCTTTGTGCTCGTGATATAGAGACTAAGCGATTTGGTGTAACAGTATTTACATTGGTTGCTTTTCTTTTTTCCTTAATGTAGCGGCCTCTAATGGATTTGAATTGTGAAATCTAATGGAGGCCATGACCTTCTATTTGATCAGGAAAGGGCTGTGTTTAGTCAGTTTGCAGTAGTTACCTGATGTCAATGGTTTGTGTAACCGTTGTTTAGATGGTTCAGCCCTGTTTTTTGTGTTTGCAGGTTGGACGGCCTTGCATGAGGCATGTAATAGAGGTTACTATGATGTGGCAAAACAGCTCCTGGCTGCGGGGGCAGAGGTCAACACCAAGGGCTTGGATGACGACACCCCCCTGCATGATGCGTCCAACAATGGTCACTTTAAGGTAATTACTTGTATTAAAAAATACATTAACATCCGATCCTGGGGTTTCAGATTCGGGGAAATTATTAAATTGTAAATCTGCACCCCCCGGCTTACTCAAGCTTTGTGTTTCCTAACTCTTTTCTTCCTAAAGAGTAGTCCAGATTCCAGATATTCTTAACACCTTGAATCCGGCTTTTCCTAGTTTAGTACCGCTGGGCTTGTATACATTGATACAATTAGGTAAAATACAGATCAGTGGTTATTTTCCATACAGATCTGCATATATGTAAGAGAAATTCAGCTTTTCCCTTCAAAGTGATTGTAAAGCTTCAATTTATTTTTCCATTAAACACATGTTATACTTGCTGCTCTGTGATGGATTTGCACAGAGTGGCCTGGATCCTCCTCGGGTCCCACGTCAGCACTCCTGGCCCCTCCCTCCTGTCAGGTGCTCCAACAGCAAGCAGCTTGCTATGGGGTCCGCCAAGCTGCGGACGCAGCCATTGCTTGGCCCCGTCCCCTGATCTACTTACTGGCTGTGATTGACAGCAACGAAGCCAATGACTCCCGCTGCTGCAAATAGCCAATCAGGAGTGCGAGTCCCCGGAGAGGCTAGGCTCTCGTGGACATCGCTGGATTGAGAGGGGACTTGGGTAAGTATGGGAGGGGGCACCTAATTGCGCACTTTCTTCTACTGTTCCTACCTCCCCTTTCTCTCCTTCATTCTTTCTCCACTTCCACTTGTCTTTAATGGACCCCTTTTGTATGTTTAAATCAAATACTATTTCATGGAGGTCTTTCATCAAAGTTTGGGAAATTGAATCTTCTCAGATGTGTGGTCTGATAGCTGTGTCTACATTCCAGGTTGTAAAGCTACTGTTGCGGTATGGAGGCAATCCTCATCAAAGTAATCGGAAGGGAGAAACCCCTTTAAAAGTTGCAAATTCTCCAACCATGGTCAATCTTCTCCTGGGCAAGGGTACCTACACCTCTAGTGAAGAGAGCTCGACTGGTAAGTGGAAATGAGTTTGAACATTTTGCTCTTAGAGGTTGTAAACCCACTTTAAATGCGTTTGCCTATAGGTGCTATAAATATCTCCTAAACATGCACAGTTTAGGAGATATTTACAGTGCATGCAGCCGATGACGTCATCTGCACATGCGCTCTGAAGGCACGGTCACCCGTGCCGTTCCTTCAGAGCCCTATGCCGTGAACGGCGGCTCTCGTGCGCATGCGCGGGAGTGATATAATCGCGCCCCCGGCCAATCAGATGGCTGGAGGACGTGAACAAGGAAGCAGGACGGTCGGACATGTCGGCCTCCCTGTCGCTGAGCGGGCCGCACTACGAGGGCTTCGTTTTAAGGTATGTATTTCATAATGAGCTAGTATGCGATGCATACTAGCTCATTATGCCTTTGTCTTTACAGGGTTTTTTTTCTAATTTTTTTTATGTGGGTTTACGTCCTCTTTAAAAGTGCGAGCATATCTCTGCGTTAAATTTGCAAAGCTACCAAAGTGAAGTGAAATCCCCAGGATTCCAAGGGGTTTAGAATAACTGAATTTGGGCTCTTATTCCCTCATGGCACAACATGCCTTTCCTTTCCTTGTGCCAAGTAGTGGTTTTAACTAGGCTATCCTGCAAGTGTACCCCTATAATAAGCAGATTGCTATGGGGGCACACAGTAGAGGTGGTGTCGGCACCAGCAGGGGGGGGACCCCAGAAGAGGAGAGAAGGAGCTGCTCTGTGCAATACTATTGCACAGAACAGGTAAATATAACCTGTTTTAGATTTAAAAAAATAGACTTGAGACTTTAATATCGCTTTAAGAATAAAGCAAGGAGTTGAGAACAGGTGAAGGGTTTGCAGTTTGGACAGTCAGTACTGTGATGTTCATACCTGTACAAGTCGGAAAGATCTGTCTGCTTCTGGTTTTACTAATACCAGAATTTAAAGGGCATCACCTGGCTGTGCAATGTTTAATTGATAAATTGGGTGAATTAAATGAACAATGGAAACGTTGGTAAACGGAAGTATTTCCACACTGTATTTAGAAATCTGTCGACCACTTTATTCTAAGCTCCCAAGCTTGACTCATTTGTGGGCAGCTTTTCAATGTAATTTTCTAAATTCCTCCTTTTTAAGGGCAACCAAACTAATGAGGCATGGAGGAGCTCCGCTATAAAGAGAGATTAGAGGAACTGAATTTATTCTCTGGAGAGATTTGGGGTGGAGGGAATATGATCACCGTGTATAAATACATAAGGGGGATATGATCTCCATGTATAAATACATAAGGGGGGGTATGATCTCCATGTATAAATACATAAGGGGGGATATGATCTCCATGTATAAATACATAAGGGGGGGTATGATCTCCATGTATAAATACATAAGGGGGGGTATGATCTCCATGTATAAATACATAAGGGGGGGTATGATCTCCATGTATAAATACATAAGGGGGGGTATGATCTCCATGTATAAATACATAAGGGGGGGTATGATCTCCATGTATAAATACATAAGGGGGGGTATGATCTCCATGTATAAATACATAAGGGGGGGTATGATCACCATGTATAAATACATAAGGGGGATATGATCTCCGTGTATAAATACATAAGGGGGGATATGATCTCCATGTATAAATACATAAGGGGGGATATGATCTCCATGTATAAATACATAAGGGGGGATATGATCACCATGTATAAATACATAAGGGGGATATGATCTCCATGTATAAATACATAAGGGGGATATGATCTCCGTGTATAAATACATAAGGGGGGATATGATCTCCATGTATAAATACATAAGGGGGGATATGATCTCCATGTATAAATACATAAGGGGGGATATGATCACGTGTATAAATACATAAGGGGGGATATGATCACCGTGTATATATACATAAGGGGGGGGATATGATCACCGTGTATAAATACATAAGGGGGGGTATGATCTCCATGTATAAATACATAAGGGGGGGTATGATCACCATGTATAAATACATAAGGGGGGATATGATCACCATGTATAAATACATAAGGGGGATATGATCTCCATGTATAAATACATAAGGGGGGATATGATCTCCATGTATAAATACATAAGGGGGGATATGATCACCGTGTATAAATACATAAGGGGGGATATGATCACCGTGTATAAATACATAAGGGGGGGGATATGATCTCCATGTATAAATACATAAGGGGGAGGATATGATCTCCATGTATAAATGCATAAGGGGGGGATATGATCTCCATGTATAAATACATAAGGGGGGGATATGATCACCATGTATAAATACATAAGGGGGGGATATGATCACCATGTATAAATACATAAGGGGGGATATGATCTCCATGTATAAATAAGGGGGGGGGGATATGATCTCCATGTATAAATAAATAAGGGGGGGGTATGATCTCCATGTATAAATGCATAAGGGGGGGATATGATCTCCATGTATAAATACATAAGGGGGGGATATGATCACCATGTATAAATACATAAGGGGGGATATGATCTCCATGTATAAATAAGGGGGGGGGGGATATGATCTCCATGTATAAATAAATAAGGGGGGGTATGATCTCCATGTATAAATGCATAAGGGGGAGGATATGATCTCCATGTATAAATGCATAAGGGGGGGATATGATCTCCATGTATAAATACATAAGGGGGGGATATGATCACCATGTATAAATACATAAGGGGGGATATGATCTCCATGTATAAATAAGGGGGGGGGGATATGATCACCATGTATAAATAAGGGGGGGGGTATGATCTCCATGTATAAATACATAAGGGGGGGGGGGGGGGATATGATCTCCATGTATAAATACATAAGGGGGGGGGATATGATCTCCATGTATAAATACATAAGGGGGGGGGATATGATCTCCATGTATAAATACATAAGGGGGGATATGATCGCCATGTATAAATACATAAGGGGGGGATATGATCACCATGTATAAATACATAAGGGGGGGGGATATGATCACCACATATAAAATACATAGGGGGGATCTGATTACCAGTTATAACTACATAAGGGGGGATATGACCACCATGTATAACTACATAAGGGGGGATGTGATCTCCATGTATAAATACATAAGGGGTTCATATAGTGAACTTGGTGGTGTTCACTTTAAGGTCATCAGAGGACAAGGGGGCGCTCTTTATGTCTAGAGGAAAGCGATTTAGTCTACAAATATGGAAAGGTTTCTTCACAGTAAGAGCTGTGAAAATGTGGAATAGACTCCTTCCAGAGGTGATTCTGGCCAGCTCAGTAAATTGCTTTAAAAAGGCCTGGATACTTTCCTGGGTGTATATAATATAACTGGATACGAACATTTTATAGGTAAAGTTAATCCAGGGAATATCCGATTGCCTCTCTGGGGATCAGGAAGGATTTTTTTTTTTGCCCCTGCTGTAGCAAATTGGATCATGCATTGCTGGGGGGTTTTCGCCTTCCTCTGGATCAACTGTGGGTATAGGATTGTGTATATGGGATTGTATGGTTAAAGGTTTTCTTTGGTTATTTTTTTTTTATTATTTGGGCTGGATGGACTTGTCATTTCAACCTAACAATGTAATTATATGTGAATAGGAGTTGCCCCAGCACTGCCAGGCATGTGTGTGGGAAGCTCACCAGTTTTGTTTAGGTTTTTTAGTTAACTGTATTCCTGAGGTTTTTTTTTTTTTTACTTTGCAGAAAGTTCAGAAGAGGAAGATGCACCTTCATTTGCACCTTCCAGCTCGGTGGACGGCAATAACACGGACTCTGAGTTTGAGAAGGGCACTAAACACAAAGGAAAACATCAGGATGCACCAAAAAGCACGCCGGTAAAAGACGAGTACGAATTTGATGAAGATGACGAAGAAGATCGCGTGCCTCCAGTTGATGACAAACATTTGCTGAAAAAAGACTTTCGGAAAGAGACTAAAGCGAACAGTGTTGTTGCTATTCCTAAAATGGAAGTAAAAACGTATGTTAAAAATGCAACTGCGCCAAAGAAAGCTGCTCGCCGTATCCTGTCAGACACTTCAGACGAGGACGACAGTTCCATCACCATAGTGGCCCCTGAAAAGCTCTGCCTGACGGCTCATACAGTTCTACCGAGCAATAAAACCAGGGAGCAGCCTGTAGCAAAGCATAAAGAGAAAAGCAAAGTCAAAAAGAAGCGGAAGAAAGATGCAAAAACAAAGGAAGTAAAGTTTGAGAAGAAAAACGTATTTTGTTCCTCTGAAACTGAAAGTGAAAACTTAGAGAGTGACGTAGAAAATGATATTCTTTCCTTAGAAAATTCAAACTGTGTAAAAGACTCTGCCTTAGCATTGAAGGAGACTTCTTTGTTTAGCTCTCTTTCAGCATCTTCAGCATCGTCTCAAGGGAGTTTAGCATCACAGAAGCACAATGCTAATATCCCTGACCAGCACTCCAAGCACTGGAGAACGGACAATTGGAAAACTGTATCTCCCCCTCACTGGTCAGATGTTAGCTCATTATCGGACTCAACAAGGACACGATTGACTAGTGACTATGATTACTCCTCGGAAGATTCCAGCGTGGAGTCTGTGAAACAAGTTAAAAAGAAACATGAGCACAAAAAGAAAAGTAATCTGCATAACAGCATATACGAAAAGAACTCTTTTCATCTTCACGTTGACGGGGCAATTCCAAAACTAGATAAAGAAGGCAAAGTAGTGAAAAAACACAAAACTAAACACAAAAATAAAGAAAAAGGGCAGGTTCAGGCTGGACAAGACGTTAAAATCCTTAAAAGCTTTTCTATTGAGTATGACGACTCTAAACAAAAATCAGACAAGCCATTAAATTTGGATTCCGACGTTCCTGAAAAATTAAAAGTATTAAAACATGAAAACGAACACCTCAGGAAGGAGGACAAACTTTCAAAAGTGAAATCTGAGAAAGAAGACTGGGCCTACCGAGATGAGAGTAATAAGGTTACCAAAGAAGAGAAATCATCAAAAAAGGTTAAAGATGGCAAGGAGAGTAGTAAACTTTTTAAAGAGGACAGAGACCGCTCTGGAAAAACAGAAAAATCTGGCAAAGAAAAATCCCCCAAAGAAGAAAAGAAAGTCCACAAAGAAGAAAAGAAGAAGAAAACGAAAGAAAAGTCCTCCAAATCTGAAAAGAAAAATGAGCAAAAAGAGGAGAAAATTTCTAAACCCGAAAAAGACAAAGGCTTCAAAGAAGAGAAGGTCAAGAAGGAAAAGACTCACAAAGATGAAGCACCATTTGAAGAATTAAACAGCAAAACCAAATTTTTAGAAGAGGAAACCAAGTACAACACATCAGATGATCAGGGCTTATGGATTTCTGAGATGTCCTCAGATTCTTCTTTTGACTTCAAAGCTGAAGATAGCTGGGACTCCTCCTTTACAGACTTTAGAGAAAGCAAAAACGATGCCATCCCCAAGCTAGTTGTAGAGTCTATCAAGGAGGAAGTCAAGGAAAAAGACTCCAAAAACAAAGACCGGAGAGAATATGGGGAGAGGCAACCAGAGAAGGAGATTGTAAAAAGAAAAGATCGTGATTCTACTGACAAAACTTCTGACAAAAAGAAAGATCAGGCAGATGTACACAAAGGTGCCACCTTGTACACGGGTGAGCGCGAGAAGAAGAGGAAAGACTCTCTCGACACCACTAAAACACGAAAGGAAAAAGATGTCGACTCCACAAGGAGGGATTCTTTGGGAAGCAAAGAACGGAGGGATTCTAAAACTAAACAAGAGGATCAGTATAAAGAAGACCTGAATGACCATGGAACAGAGACCTTCTTTAAAGAAAAGTCAGAACAAGAGCCAATTACCAAGAATTCTGAGACACGAGAGAGGCATCACTCTGGCAAGGAAAGGAGGGACGTGGAGAAAAAGGAAAAATCGAAATCTGAAAAACATCGTGAGAAATCAAGAGATTCAGAAAAGCCTGAAAAACCTGACCGAAAAGAAAAAGAAACGGAGAAAGGGTCTCAAAAGAAGAAAGAGGAAAAGTACAAAGATAAGAAAGTATCCTCTGAGCTGAAAACTGAGAAAAAAGAAAAGGATTTTGGGGACAAGAGAGAGGACAAGAAGGCCAGAGGTAAAAACTGGTATAACATTGCAGACATATTTACAGATGAAAGTGAAGAGGAGGATAATCTATTTCTGCCAGGCTTCAAAATCTCCGAGGTATATAGCAATGAGCTGCACAGAATGGATAGTTATGAGCGGGAGAATCCTTTACAAGACAAAGATCCTTCCCAGTCTGATAAACACAGAAGGAATTCTAATGAAAAACATTTGGGTGAAAAACAAAAAGATCGGGAACCAAAAGAGAAGAAAAAAGATAAAGGTCAGTCAGAATCGGGGAAGGAGAAGAAAGAAAAGAACACTGAAAAACACAAAGAGAAAAAGGATAAGGAGTCCCTTGACAAATACCGCAAAGACAGAGCGTCAGTAGATTCCAACCAAGACAAGAAATCTAAACAAAAGGTACCAGGTGACAAAAGTGAAAAGAAACACCAGACGGAGGAGAAAGTCAAAACCAAACACAAGGAGAAATCTGATAAAGATCACTTTAAAGATCGAAAGTCCTCTAAAGGTGATGCTGAGAAGAGTCTTCTGGAGAAATTGGAAGAGGAGGCCCTCAACGACTACAAGGATGATTCCAATGACAAAATCAGTGAAATCTCTTCCGACAGTTTTACTGATCGGGGCCCAGAAGCTGGCCTTGGAAACCTGTTGGAAAGTGCTGTAGTGACCACTATAGATTCAGTAGAGGAAAAATGTAAAGATTCCGTACCGGGTTTAGCAGAAAAGTTGAAGGAAAAGGAAAGAAATAGGCATTCTAGCTCCTCCTCGAAGAAAAGCCATGACAAGGATAAAACACGAAAAGACAAGTCTGATAAAAAGGCTGAAAAACTGGATGATCCGAGGGACACCTATAGCAGGAGAGAGTCCATGCAGTATGAAAAGGAGACTCCAACAGCAGATGGCGATACTTTCTCTTCATTTTCTGTTAAGACTGAAACCGAAGAGGAGTTGGATAGAAGCATGGACTTTGTTTTTAGTTCTGAAAAAGAGAAACCTGAATCTGAAAGAGACTCTCTAAAAAAATCTGAAAAGGACAAAGCATACTCTTCCGTTGTGAAAGAAAAGAAAAAGAAAGATAAACATCGTGACAAAAGCAAAGATGAAAAACACAGAGACAAACATTTGGAAGCCTTCTTTAAGCATCACCGGGAAGAACCGAAACCTATGGGTAGAGATAAGGAATCTCCATTAATCTTGAAAGAAAAATCTAAAGATGAGGTGGTAAGATTTGGTGATAAAATCAAAGATAGAACAAAGGAGAACTCTGAGAAAGAGACGGTTAAGATCCTGAATGGTACCGAGAAAGTCACCCTTAATAAGGATGCCAACAAGAGAGACAACCGGCCTCGGGAAAAACTTCTTGGAGATGGAGATCTAATGATGACCAGTTTTGAAAGGATGCTGAGCCAAAAAGATCTTGAGATTGAAGAGAAGCATAAAAAGCACAAAGAAAGAATGAAGCAAATGGAAAAGATGAGGCACCGCTCTGGGGATCCGAAGCTAAAAGAAAAATTAAAATCAGAAGAGCAGCGTAAAAAAAGTTTGGACTTGACTGGCAAGAAACCTTTGGTAATTGATTCTCTCCAAAAAGATAAGAATTCTAAAGATTTACCATCCAACGCAGCACCACCTGAAAATAAAGCCCCAGCCATTACTGGGAATGATTCGAAAGATTGGCTCAATGGTCCACAAATTAAAGAAGTGCTCACAGCTTCTCCAAGACCTGATCAAAGCAGGCCAACAGGTGTCCCCACTCCTACATCTGTCATCTCTTGTCCAAGTTATGAAGAAGTAATGCAGACCCCAAGGACCCCATCTTGCAGCACCGAAGACTATCCAGATTTGATGTTTGACTGTTCAGATACGCAGCACTCTTTGCCTGTGTCTGCAATGTCTATGAATGCATGCTCGCCTACGTTTTTTGACCGGTATTCAGCAACATCTAGTGTAATGCCCGAAAACCCAAGTCAGACACCCACTAGGGTGCCTTGTTCTGTAAATCGTAGCCGCTCTGTGTCTGTTGATGTCAGAAGAGTTCCCGAAGAAGAGTTTCCTCCAGAAATGAAATTTTATAGACAGCAAAGTGTGCCAGCCGCTTCTAGCTTCAGTTCACCAATGCATATAATGACGGACGATAAGATCCAACCACATGTTCCGGAAGAAAAATTCACATGCGAGTCCCCAAGTTACTTTTACAGGGCAGCATCTCCAAGAGTTGACGATACTTCCTGTACGCCTGCAGCTGTGGCCAGTATTGCTCCATCACCCGATCGTGGCTATTCAGCTGTTCAGGCAAAATCACCACCATCAGAAAGAGATGACTTTCTTGAGCCTTCTACAGAAAGTGCTATTCCTCCTGATCTTGGCCTGCCATGTGACTCTGCTGAAGCACAAAAAGCTACAGAATCTATTTTATCCCAAGAACCAAGCTATTCACCACCTGAGTCGAATTTTCTGCAACAGGAACCAGCCTATTTAGAGACTGATAACAACTTTATGACAAATGATAATAGCTTTTCAGCAGCACCTGACTTTATGCCGGAGGAGGAGGAGGAGGAACCTTATATACCCCAGGAACCTGCCTACATTCCTCCACAGACAGACTTTCTATCCCAGGAGCCAGAATATTTGCCTTCAGAGCCATCCTTTATGCCACAAGAACAGGGTTATGTTCTTCATCCGGGATCTAGTTTTCCCTCCACAGAGACTTATTTGCCCCCTGAATCTGGATTTCATACCCCACATACAGAAGCTTCTTTTCTACCCCCTGAACCTGCCTTTTTACCACCACCTACAGAATCTGGTTTCCTTCCACCTGTTGAAGAAAATACATTTAGCTCAACAATTTCTGATCAGAATTTAGAATGGGTCAGTCCCCCTAATAGAAATACAGACTCTGTTATCCCCCCAAGTTTAATCAGTAACCCTCCCGATCAACCTGGGAGCTGGTCAATGACACCTGAGCTCTTAAAATCTCCTCCGAGATTCACAGAGTCACCTAAGGATTTTTGTTCACCCGAAAAATCTATTCCTGCTTCAGTTCCATTTATTTCTTCCGATTCACCTTATCCAGTTTCTCCCATTCCCTACCCCTTGTCCGAATCAGTCCCAGATGAACTGAAAGAGGATAGGGAGGATGCGGAAGAGGACATGCCTCAGCCAGATGATCAAGGTCCATATGAATCTCCAACTCTTACCAACTTTTTAAATAACTGTGATGATCTATCAGATAATACACAGGCATTGGCTCCTGAGCCACAACTAAACACCGAACCTCTAGAAGATACATTGGCCTCAGTTAAAGAAAGTTATGTGGAGCCCAGTGATGTTCAACCACCTACTCAAGATCCAGAACCATGGCCTGACCCATTTTCTTCAGCTGTGGAGGATCTGGATCTTGGACCATTTTCTCTACCTGACCTTCCACTTCCTGTCAAAGAAGAAAATGATGCTGAGATTTGTGAACAGCCAAGCATCATTGCTAGCAGTCCCGGTGTTCCTCTTGATGTGTCCAATGAGGATGACAACGTTGAAATGCCTCACGATGAAATGGATCTCCCAGAGCCAGTGACTCCTAAAGAAACAAGTACCGAAGAAACCAGTACTGTGGAAATGGAGGAACCAGTACCTGAAGTTCAGGAGCAGAAAGATGACCAAGCGGTAGAACCAGCGGTAGAACCAGCGGTAGAACCAGCGGTAGAACCAGCGGTAGACCCAATGGTAGAACCAACGGTAGAACCAACAATAGACACTGCAAAATTATCCCAGAATATAAAGCCAGTGTTTGAACCAACAAGCTTTGCAATACCTTACGTACAACTGGAAACTCTTCAAGAAGTAGAGAGTAAGGTACAGTCAAGCCTAAGTTCTTCTGCAGACTCCTGCACTCCGGTGCTACCAAAGCACATTGAGGCTGATGTGAAAGAAAGTGAAAGTCCGCCCGTGGAAAATGTTAGTGAACCTGTTGTACAAGTTGAAGCCCCTCCAGTTAACCCTCCAGTAGAAGTTCAAGAGCAAATACCAAAAATAACAGTTGATACTCCAAAACCCCCCAAAGTAGAAGAGATACCGCTACGGATGACTCGAAACAGGGCTCAAATGCTGGCAAATCAGAATAAGCAAAACTCTTCCACACCAGAGAAGGAACAACCTGTAGCAAACCCACCATCAACTCGTGGAAAAAGTAAAGTAACCGAGGAGGAAGATTCCCAAACGCAGCACCCCCGCAAGAGGAAGTTGCAGAAGCCCAATCAACTTCAGCAGCAGATAATTAGCACCACCAGTCAGCAGACGCGTGAGATGATCCAGCAGACCCTGGCAGCCATCGTTGATGCCATCAAGTTGGACGAAATTGAGCCATATCACAGCGACAGGTCGAATCCATACTTTGAATATTTGCAGATTAGGAAAAAAATTGAAGAGAAGAGGAAAATCTTGTGTTACATCACTCCTCAAGCCCCTCAATGCTATGCTGAATATGTGACTTACACTGGCTCTTATTTATTGGATGGCAAACCTCTGAGCAAGCTTCACATCCCAGTGGTGAGTGCACCATCCTGCTCTTCCTTGGGATGCTGGGGTCTAAGTGTGGAGGCTTTTATTTTTGTTGTAAATTTTAAAGTCAATCATCCATTTTATTTGAATGCTTTAAATGTTTGTCTCCTTAAAGGGTTAGTGTACCATAGATGAGACGCTCAGACCAATCCAATGCTTTGTGTATGGCCTCAGCAACTGCCGGCCAGGCCGATGACTCATTCCGCCCTGCCCTTGGGCCCTGGTCACCAGGCACCCGGTGGACAGGGCAGAATGTGTCAGCCGGCGTGGCCGAAGCAAAGCTGAGGCTTTACACAACTGGGTCGGTCTGAGCATCATCTCAACTACGATACACTTAACACCTCTGGATGAGTGAACTGAGCCCTCCGCTCCACATTCTGAGCAACGGCGGGGAAACGCCTCCAGCTTTGAGCGGCTCTACAAGCCTTTTCTTCCTTTTTCCTCACCTTTGCTAGAAAACTGTCTCTGCAGATAAAGGATGTCTGTAGATAAAAACAAGCTGTGCAGCTTGGACTCAAGTTGAATAATGCCCTTCCTAATAGGTGAAGGCCATTTACGTATTTTATGAAGCCTTACTGGAAAACTCCCAGGATGTTGCTAAGAGAGGCCTAACTTACTATTCTACCTTCACCGACACAGGAGTGAGCTCTCAAATTCCGAGGTCACAGCTACTGTCAGGGGGGAGAGTGCATGTGGGGGGGTTTAAATCAAATTCTGTGATGGCAAAGGAACAGCAAGGCCTCTTAGCAATGTCCTGGGTGTTTTCCAGTCAGGCTTCATGAGGTATGTAAATGGCCTACAACACTTATATCAAAGGCAGCATTTCATTTTTGGTCAGATTTTCACAGCTTGTTTTTATCCACGTTTCTCCTTTATCGTCATGGGCAGTTTTTTTTTATGGTAAAAGTAAATAAGCCCTTTAAAGTGGTAGTAAACCCAAAGCTAAAAATGTCATATTGCAGCTTACCAATCAGATATGGCGGCTGCATTTTAGTTTTTTTTTTTTCATCGGTTTCACCTGGTGATCTGGCCGATAACGCACCACCTGTATTAAAGCGCCCCCACTCTGGATGAAGGAGCACTTTTGTACAGCAGCATCCAGTTTGGGTGGATGGGAGTGTTAGATGTACTCAGATTTAGATATACTAACACGGGTCCCCACCCCCCCAAGGTCGCAGACTGGTAGCGGCCCATGGCCTTTTGATGACTTGCCGCTCACCTCTTGCCATGCCACTTAGTAGGGCTGGGCGATATGGCTGAAAACTATCACGATATCAGTGTTTCATATCGGTCGATATCGATAATTATTGATATTTTTTATTACCCATTTAAAATAAGGACCCTAGGATGAGAATGCAGGGCGGCGGGCATGGTACAGGAGAATGCAGGGTGACTGGCATGGTGCAGGAGAATGCAGGGTACTGGCATGGTGCAGGAGAATGCAGAGCACTGGCATGGTGCAGGAGAATGCAGGGCACTGGCATGGTGCAGGAGAATGCAGGGCACTGGCATGGTGCAGGAGAATGCAGGGCACTGGCATGGTGCAGGAGAATGCAGGGCACTGGCATGGTGCAGGAGAATGCAGGGCACTGGCATGGTGCAGGAGAATGCAGGGCACTGGCATGGTGCAAGAGGATCCGGGGTTGTGGGCATACTACATGAGATGCAGCTGTGGGCATGGCAGCTAGTGAAGCTGTTTCACTTACCTGTTCCAGAGGCGCCTTCATTTTAAAAATGGCGCCGCCCGGCGCCGACACGTCATTGCGCACGCGCCGCCACCGCTCGTGTAATTTCGGCTATTCCCGGCTTCTCCCGAGCGGCGGCGCGTGCGCGGTGACATTTATGCGACGGACGGCGCCATTTTTAAAGCTTAAACCCGTCGGAGCGGACTTTTCGTTTTATCGTTCGAAGCCTTTTATTGCTATCGAGCACGGGACTATCGCGATACCTATCGGTATCGTTTTATCGCCCAGCCCTACCACTCAGGTTGTGTTTCCTCTCCGGTATCTTCTCCCGGGCCGCCAGTGTCATCCTATCAGCAGAGCGGGGTGCGGGAGGAGCTGGAGATCTGCACAGAGAGCGGGAGATTTGATATTAACAAGCGGGTAATCGCCTGCTTGTTAACATAAGTTGCACAGCTCTTGCTCTTTGTCCAGATCCGCAGCTCCCCCTGCCCTGCTGATAGGAGGAAATTGGCGGCCGAGCAGGAAAGCACACACGGGCTGATAACTGCCTCTGCCCTGCGAAAGGTAGGACTGTGCAGGGGAGGCAAAGATTTACAGGGGGTCACTGTTATGTTAGAAGGGGGGCAGGGGCATGACTGCAAGGCTAACTGTGATGGGGGTCTGTGATTACTTGGGGCACTAGATATAAAGGGGACTGCACTGTGAAGGGGAAATGAGGACAATGTGGCACAGCTGTTGAGCGACTCTGTAAATATCCACACCCTTCCTCCCCCCGTCCATGAAAACCGGTCCCTGCTGCCAAAAAGTTGGGGACTGCTGCACTAACAAATTGAACCCAAACTCCACCTCACACTTTATAATCTGTTACAGCAACAGTTTTTGCCTTTTGAACATAAAACTGACCACTGTAAGCACCCCTGCCAGTGGTGATTGGTTTGTCCCAATCCTAACTGCTACATCTGCAGAACCGCTTGTCCTATTGAAGAAACAGACTTACTGGCAGGATCACCAGGTAAAAATAAAGAACCTAAATGAATGCAGCCATCGCATTTAAACGTTGGTAAGTTGCAATATGATTGTTTCTGGGTTTAGTACCGCTTTAATATGTAGTTGTGCATCCCCAGCAGATCGAGCAAAGGGAGATTCCCACGGGGGGCGGGGGGTCGCCTCCTCTGGCTTCTTAAAGTGGAACTTAACCCCTAACAACTTGATAAAAATAAGTCTTTACCCACCTGCTGACCACGCCATAGCCGAAAGACAGCTACAGCATGGTCATCCAATTCTGGGAGCGCATCAGTAGATGCCCTCCCAGAAGCCACACCTCCTGCGGTGCGCATCGGCCGTGCTCTGTGACAGCCATGTCCTAAGGACACAGGTGATCACAGATCTGGGTATGGAGCCAATCACAATGGCCCTTTACTATGTGATCAGCTGTCCAATTACAGCTGATTACATGTAAACAGACTTGCCGGTTATCGGCAGTCCTTTCCTCCCACGCTGACTCTGTTAATTAAAATCAAATTTCTTCATAAATTTAGGCCAATTTGTATTCTGCTTCTTATTTTTGGTTAAAAAAATCCCAATAAGTGTATATTTGGTTTGTGCAAAAGTTATCGCGTCTACAAACTAGAGGATTACTTTTGGCATTTTATTTTTTTACTAGTAATGGCGGCGATCAGCGTTTTTAGCAGGATTGCGGCGGACAGATTGGACCCCTAACTGACATTTTTGACACTTTTGGGGGCGACCAGTGACATCACTACAGTAATTAGTGCTAAAAATATGCACTGTCACTGTACTAATGACACTGGCAGGGAAGGGGTTAACATCAAGGGGTGATCAAAGGGTTAAATGTGCTCCTAGCTGGTGCTTGCTAACTGTGTGGGGGAGGGGCTCTGACTGGATGAAGACAGATTAATGTTTCTGCTTAGCAGGAACACAAGATCTCCATCTTCTCCCCTATCAGAATGGCGATTTGCCTTGTTTACATCAGATCACCATTCTGCGTTTCTGGAGAACGATCTCAGGTGCCGATGTCTGCTAGTCCCTCTGATTGGCATACCCTGTGTCCAATCAGAGTGCAATCATGCCTCCAGCGGTGTGTGTGCACCACCCAGTGGCTATTGCACAAAATGACGTACATTTTGAGCAATAGAGCCGACCTGCTGCAGTAAATATGCGTTCAGGTGTCTTCAAACCATGGCCCTCCAGTTGTTCAGGAACTACAATTCCCATCATGCCTAGTCATGTATGTGAATGTCAGAGTTTTACAATGCCTCATGGGATGTGTAGTTCTGCAACAGCTGGAGGGCCGTAGTTTGAGAATCCCTGCGTTCGGTGGTCTGCAGGTGGATAAACAGGTACAACTTATAGGAGGATTTGTCATCTATTACCAGAGGAGGCACTTCACTTGCTATATGGAGGGTTTACTACCCCTTTGAGACATGCCATATCAGGTGTATTGGGTAAAGAATTTATTAAAGGGGAAGTCCAGCCTAAAACTAAAATCTCTAAATCGACTTGCAGGCCCAATCTAAGACTAACCTATCTCACCCCATAAAGTAAAACTCACTATATACACCTTTTCTGAAGCCACTCCGGTCCGGTCTCCAATGATGGAATCTCTGCAGAGGACACGGCCGACAAAGGCTGTGAAATGAATGGGGAGTGACGTCACCCATAGACTTTTATTATGGGGCTTCCATTGTCGCCTCCACAGCGAAGCCCGCGCTGACGGCTCAACGTGGGATCGGATCCACTTCAGAAAAGGTGTGACTAGTGAGTTTTGCTTTACAAGGTTAGATAGGTTAGTCCTAGTTTGCACCTGCAAGTAGATTTAGGGCCGGATCACACCAAATGCGGTCCAATGCATTTTTTTTTTCTGCATCAAAAATGCATGGATAACAGGTTATAAGGTTTCCAATGGCATAGTTCACACCAGTGCCGTCAGTTCCAGAAAAAAAAACATGCTGCATTTTTTCTGAACTGTACTGGAATGCAGGAAAATGCATTAAAAACGTACTGGGACGCACCAAAAAATGTGATGGAACGCACATCCTTAAGGTGAAGAAGAAAAGGGGACAAAATTTACCAAAACATGTCAAAAACGCACACGCAAAAAAGCATCCAGACTGCGTTTCTATGGTGTGAACTGGTGGCCCTTGGAGATTTTAGTTTTAGGCTGGACTTCCCCTTTAAGACCAATGGTAATACAGCCAGCATTGTAATACTTCCTTCTAGATGGCGATTGGTCAGATTCCACAGCATGGCAAACTGTATACAAAACCTAAATATATATATATATATACACTATATTACCAAAAGTATTGGGACGCCTGCCTTTACACACACATGAACTTTAATGGCATCCCAGTCTTAGTCCGTAGGGTTCAATATTGAGTTGGCTCCGCCCTTTGCAGCTATAACAGCTTCAACTCTTCTGGGAAGGCTGTCCACAAGGTTTAGGAGTGTTTGACCATTCTTCCAGAGACACTCCTAAACCTTGTGGACAGCCTTCCCAGAAGAGTTGAAGCTGTTATAGCTGCAAAGGGTGGAGCCAACTCAATATTGAACCCTACGGACTAAGACTGGGATGCCATTAAAGTTCATGTGTGTGTAAAGGCAGGCGTCCCAATACTTTTGGTAAGATAGTGTGTGACGCCCCCCCCCCCCCCCCCCCCCCGTGTGAAGTGGTGGAGTCCTCGGACAGGTCTCTGGGTCCTGTCTCTCATTCTTGCATGTATTGGAGATTTCTCTGTGCTCCAGGATATATTGGATTAAGGAGACAACTTCTACTGTTATCCTTTGTTTCACTTTGTCCTAACTCTGCTGTGTGTGGGTTTTTTTTTTTGGGGGGGGGGGGGGGTTGGGTTTTTCTTTTTTTCTTCTTCCTGTATTTGTGTTTTTTTTTTTATTAGGACTGTTTTTTTTTTTTTTTTTTTTTTTTTTTTTTGTTTTAAATGACTAACTGTAAATGTAAAAATCCTTTCAATAAATATCTGAATAAAAACAAATATGCATGTCGGTGCTTAAAGTGTGTTCTTTCTGTAGATTGCACCACCGCCATCGTTATCGGAGCCGCTAAAGGATTTATTCCGGCAACAGGAAGCGGTGAGGGGGAAGCTTCGCCTGCAACACAGCATTGAAAGGGTAAGCCTGACATGTTATGTCTTCTAAAACATATATTCCTTGTAAACTAAAATACCCGCGCTTAGTTTGACCACACCAGAAAAGCTGCGACACCAAACAAATCCTGAAGACCGGATTAACATTTTACAATGCCTGGCAAACTACCCAGAGACATGCCATTTGTCTAATGTGGTTTGTTTGATGAACTGGGTGACCACCACATGTGGTTGAGCTCCCCTTTCACACGGGGTGGATCTGCCCACTCAGGGGATCTCTCCATTGATCGCCACTGAGCAGGTGGATGACTGGTCCGTGTCTGCTCCCCTGATGCAGAGTGGACACGGACCCAGCCTGTTGTACTCTAT
This sequence comes from Pelophylax lessonae, assembly GCF_965119305.1. Classification (NCBI taxonomy): domain Eukaryota; kingdom Metazoa; phylum Chordata; class Amphibia; order Anura; family Ranidae; genus Pelophylax; species Pelophylax lessonae. The sequence continues at coordinate 237,570,299 of NC_138777.1, read as the reverse complement.
AAGGGTTGTCGGATGGAAACAGACCGCCTGTCTGATCCGATCCACCATACTGATCCCCATTCGTCTGTTTCGATCTGATTGGATGTCAGCGGGTGTCAACAGAAACATGTCCGTTGACAATTACCACTCCATAGAGTGCAATGGGTGGTCCGATTGGGTCAGCCTGAAAAACTGACATGCGGACCCAATCGGTCCATCAGTGTGAAAGGGGCCTTAGAGTTCCCTAACCCAACTGACCAGCTGGTGTGTTGGTAGTCATTCTAGCAAGTTGGAAAAACGCTTCTAATCACCATTAGCCCAAAACCCCCCACCTGTGTTTATGGATCCGCAAGGCTGTACAGGCGGTCCCCGGGTTACATAACGGAGAGAGACAACAGGAAGTGAGGAGAAATCTCCCCCTAGGAAGGGAAATTCACTCCTGGAAGTGTTCTCATGGGAAAAGGTGTCTCCACTGAAGCTTTATCACCAATCCTTGTTTCCACAACAACCCAAAATTTTCAAAATCCAGTTGTCATAGGGACAGAAGATGGGGGTGAAATCTTCTGAACAGAGGTATAGACAGCAAAACAAATCATACAGGGGTGTTAACCCTTCCCTATGCTATCCAAAAACTTAAATTATTATTTTGGCTGGAGCTACACTTAAAAAATGTTCCTGTTCTGAATTACAAACAATTCAACTTAAGAATAAACCTACAGTGCCTTTTTTTGTAATCCGGGGACCGCCTGTAATGTCTATGGGCACATCTGGGGAAGTTTGTAGTCTTATTCACTTGAAGCTGACTGGTCTGATCTCTCACTGTAGGAGAAACTCATCGTGTCTTGTGAACAGGAGAACCTCAGAGTTCATTGCAGAGCGGCCAGGACAATTGCCAACCAGGCTGTGCCTTTTAGTGCCTGCACCATGCTGCTGGACTCGGAGGTGTATAACATGCCTCTGGAAAATCAGGTGAGTGCCGGGTGCGGCTCTAGGCATGAAGGTGAAGGCGGATTATTTGGAAATGAACTGCGTTTGTATTTGTGTGCAAACACTCAATAGTGTACCAAAGCAGCAACTCAACCATGAGATACTTAACACTGCGATAAATCCTAAATATCAGAGCTAACAGGAACTTGGGTAAAATAAGTGTGATTGTCAATATAAATTCCACAGTGGAGACACCGGTGTATAAAACAAAAAAGACAAAGTCCTTGTGACTCAACAAAGCATTCAAGTGTGTTACCCTAAAAAAGATAAAAAGTGCCATACAGTAACAAATGCCGGCAACTCACTTAACACCCGCACTTCTGGGATCACTGAGACACGATGACGTCCGCCCCACCGTGGAATTTATAATAATTGACAATCGCACACAGATGTTTGTTTTTACTAAATTCTTGTTAGCACAGCTCTGAAATTTGAAAAGTTGGAGTCGGGATTGAAGCTGTCCTGAGATGCACAGAAAACGATTTCCTAGATTTATTTAGTATCTGCACATGACTTATTCTTTAGTGTTCTCTTCATTCCCTGCCTCCCTTTTCATGTAGGGAAGTTGGGTTGTAGAAGTGTTTGCTGTATAGATTAGGGATCGACCAATATAGTTTTTTTCAGGGCCGATTCCGACCTTCCTGGCCCCCTTTCAGGCCGATTGTAGGTGCTGATATTCTGTATATTTAAATTTTTACGCTGTCCTTTTTTACATTTTTTTTAATCCCTTTTTATTGCTATGGGAAGGAATGTAAACATCCCTTGTGACAGTAATAGGCAGTGACAGGTACTCTTTATTGTGTGATCTTTACAACCCCAAACCCCTCCTCTGCACGTAAAAGCATTCAAAATGCCAAGTTTGGCTGTTTTGAATACTGTATTTTTTTCAAAATCTGGCACCTTTAAGGCTCCAGTAACAGGAAGTGATGTCATGGCATTCTGGGTTACTACATCAGAGCCGATTCCGGCTTTGTTTGGGTCTTCGGCCAGCCGGCCAAATTGCTGGCTGGTTGCTCGGGCCTCCCGTGGGACGGAAGACCCTGGAAAGAGCTGCAGGGAGGGGGGGGGTGCATCCCCACATCCCTTCACCCTCCGCATCCCTTCACCCCCCGCTGCTTGTAATAACAGTTGAGTAGCTAATTAGCTGCATTGGTGGTTACAAGAAAGCCAAATGTCGGCTTTAAAAAATGGTACCGGGTGATGCCTGTAGCTGCAGACATCACTCTGATACAAACCCTAGAAGCAATATCTGCAAGTTTAAAAAAAAAGTGAATATCGATAATCGGTCGATCCCTAAATGCTGAATGCAGAGGAGTCCATTCACCTTTTCAATCTTGTGTTGCTGAGCTGCCAAAAAAAAAAAGTATATCCAGAATTCAGTAAAGCCTCCTGTGTACTCGGCGGATCTCTGAAATCTTCAGCCTTATCTGCTTGTTTTAACATTTTACTTTGTTCTGTGCAGGGAGATGAAAATAAATCTGTCAGAGATCGGTTTAATGCCCGACAGTTCCTATCCTGGCTGCAAGATGTGGACGACAAATATGACCGAATGAAGGTGAGTGCCGCATATACCTGCAGCTGCACAGCCATTGATCCCAAAAATTCAAATAAAGCATTAGGACATCAGCTGGGTAGATAGGTTTTGGAAAGCTGGGCCAGTGGAGGGCACACCGCTATTTCCAGTGCAGGTCCCATAATCTACTTTTCTCTTTCGTTTATCAACGGACACAGAATAGTGGGTTATATCGCCTCCTCCAGGAGTAGGACTAGGCAGAGCAAAAAACACCTGTTTACGCCCATGGTCCGTCCTCAGCTTGTAAATAACCCCCCCTCTGCTCTAGGTAATCAGTTTTATTCTGTCTAGTCAGGAGTCAGGAGTAAGGAGCAAGGCTCCCGGCTGGGATCTCTGGTCCTAGCAAGTTTTTTTTTTTCTCCTTCCTTACATCTTTTTTGTTTTTTCTCTCGGGAGCTCTGCAATCAACTGCCAGGCTGGGCGATGGGCTGGATAATCTAGATCCAGTGGTCCACCCAGCCAGCGCGTGCGGACCGCAGCTACGCACTAGGTTGGCCACAACATACCCTTATGGACAGAAGCTGGCCCGGGAGTTAAGTCTCACAGGGTCACATATGACCGGGCTTGGGTCTAAGTGGCAGCGATTCCTTAGCCAACAGCTCCCCTACTTCGGTGGCAAGGATTCTGGCTGGAGGGTTAACTGCACCATGGAAGGGTAAAGTCCCCCCCTCTCCCCTTTTGACAGTTTTTTTTTTTTTCTTTTTTTTTTTTTTCTTTTGGGGTGGACGCTGGCAACCTCCAATAACCGTTGGACCTGCCTGCAGGTTCCCTCCTCCCATCTTTAAAAATCCCTCAGTGAGCTGGGCTTCTCCCCCTCCCTCCCCCCCCCCCCCCCCTGTCTGCAAAGTACATTTTTAAAGTGGAGTTCCACCCAAAAGTGGAACTTCGCTCATCAGCATGTGGTGCTATCCCTTGGATGTTCGGCCTCCTTCCCCTGCCATCGAGCCAATTAGAATGCGCTGCACGATTCGCACATGTGCAGTAGGGGTGCAGACATCGAGGGCTCCCTGGGCAGGTAAGTGTCTATATATTAAGTCAGCAGCTACAGGATTTGTTCCGGATTTGTAGCTGCTGACTTGAATTTTATTTTTCCCAGCAGGATCACCACTTTAATACGAATGTACAGCTGCAAAACCTACATTTTATATGAATGCAGATTGATGTAGGATTCACTGCAAACATGGGGGGGGGGTTTAAAGAGGAAAAAAAAAAGCCGGAACTCCTCAGTGACCATCATTGCCGCCTCATCAGCGCACATCAATGAAGGAGAAAATTTACTTAGTTACAAAAATAGGAAAAAAAGTAATAAAACTCCCAGTGGTGATTAAATACCACCAAAAAGAAAGCTCTGTGTGAACAAAATGATAAAAATTCTATATAGGTGCAGTGTTGCTTGACCATACAATTTTCATTCAAAGTGTGACAGCGCTGACAATTGTCCTGGGCAGGAAGGAGGGTGAAAGTGCCCGGTATTGAAGGGGTTAAAGCGGAGTTCCATCCAAAAGTGGAACTTCCACTTTAGGTATTCTAACCCCCTGACATGCCACATTTGGCATGTAATTTTTTTTGGGGGGGAGCGGGTACCTAGATTTGACAGGTACCCGCTCCCACTTCCGCTCGGAGCGCCGCGGCGCCCTGAACGGAAGTTCTCCTCTCTCCCTCCCTCCCTGCAATCTTCTGGGACATGTCAGAGGTCCCAGAAGATTGCCGGCCAATCAAGACGCACAGCGCGACTCGCGCATGCGCAGTGGGTACCCGGCTGTGAAGCCGCAAACTGTCACAGCCGGGTGCCCACAGCAGTGATGCTGGCGCCGCCGAGACCAGAGGGAGAGGATGGAGGCTTCTGGCGGCCGCATCGCTGGACCGTTGGACGGGTGAGTGAAATGGCTGGAACTCCGCTTTAAAGGCTTTTGTAAAAATATGTAAAAAAGGGTTTTTGACATTTAAAAAAACTGCTACATTTGCGATTGTTTGCTGTAATGACGCAATAGCTGCGTTCTTTTAATGGTTGTCTTTTGCCGTCTGCAGACATGCGTGTTAATGAGACAGCAGCATGAAGCAGCCGCCTTGAACGCTGTCCAGAGGATGGAGTGGCAGTTGAAGATGCAGGAGCTGGATCCAACCGGACACAAATCCCTTTGCGTCAACGAGGTTCCCTCTTTCTATGTGCCAATGGTGGACGTGAACGATGACTTTGTGCTCTTGCCAGCATGACAAGGCGGACTCCGGGGTTTTTGGTTTTATTTTATTTTTTATTTTTTTCATTCAAAACTGGCAAGGGCCGGCCCCCTTGGCTAAGAAGAGCTCAGTTTTCGCTTGCACAGCTGCATCGAGAAATAAAGCCCCCCCTCCCCCACTCACCGTGCAATCTTCAGTTGCGGAACCGGCAAATTGAAATCTTTTAAAATGATCTTTTTAATTTTTTTTTTGTTGGTCTTATGTTCCACCTTGTCGGGACATGGTGCGATGAGGCAAAAAGAAGCCTTCAGCCGCTGACTACCTCAGGTCAGCCTACGCCGGGCCTACTTTGCAAAGCAGATGGGCCTTTTTTATTTTTAATGGATTTTCTGTTCCTGGAAACTTTCTGCAGGTCCTGCATGTGGTTCATACTGGTTTAGGATCCTCACCTCTCCCCCGTGTGCTCCTATCCAGCAGCAGCGAGCATGGCTGTCCTGAATTTCATTTTAAAAGGAGACTAACACCCGGTTTGTGTCACACGTTCCCTCCTTTTTCCCCATCTTTTAATCTCGGGCATTTTGTTTTCTCTTTTTCGGAGAACTTTAACTTGAAAACACTACAGAGCCAATACTCTCCTATATGTATAAAAAAAAGACAAAAAAAAGTATCTGGTAAATTCTGTACAGTTTTTTATACACATTACCCGATGTACTTTGCTGCCTTCTAGATAAATTATTTTGCAAACACATTACTGCACAGTTGTAAATAACTTATGTACTGTAACATCACTTTCAGTTTTGTGTAAAGAAATAAATTAAAAACTAAAAAAAAAAAAAAAAAAATACTTTGTAATATATAGAGTTCCCGCGAGGCAGCACCTTCCTCCAAGAGCTGATTTATGGGAGTTTTGGGTGACAGATGGGCCAAAAAAAAGTGCTGTTATGTTCAGTATTTTGCTATATTGTTTTTGTCTCCATATGTGATTTATCATTATTCATGCCTTATGGAAAACGGTCACTTTAAATTCTGGCAATGGTTGGACCTCGCGCTGCAGAAGAGGACGCCATTACAGCTTCACACCATTAGACTTCATTTGGTGACATCCACCTTTTTTGGTTATAGTTCTCCGTGAATATATTTTGGTTTGTTTTATATTGTCTTGGTACTTGTGGCTGTTAAATAGGAAAAAAAAAAATTCCCTGTGTTGTGAACATACGATGGTGGTCATGGAGCTCAGCTTGGCCTAGACCCCCCATAGAAGTACCATGGTGACCCGGAGCTCAGCTTGGCCTAGACCCCCATAGAAGTACCATGGTGACCCCGAGCTAATCTTGGCCTAGACCCCCCATAGAAGTACCATGGTGACCCAGAGCTAATCTTGGCCTAGACCCCCCATAGAAGTACCATGGTGACCCAGAGCTCATCTTGGCCTAGACCCCCCATAGAAGTACCATGGTGACCTGGAGCTCAGCTTGGCCTAGACCCCCATAGAAGTACCATGGTGACCCGGAGCTAATCTTGGCCTAGACCCCCCATAGAAGTACCATGGTGACCCAGAGCTCATCTTGGCCTAGACCCCCCATAGAAGTACCATGGTGACCTGGAGCTCAGCTTGGCCTAGACCCCCCATAGAAGTACCATGGTGACCCGGAGCTCAGCTTGGCCTAGACCCCCCATAGAAGTACCATGGTGACCCGGAGCTAATCTTGGCCTAGACCCCCCATAGAAGTACCATGGTGACCCGGAGCTAATCTTGGCCTAGACCCCCCATAGAAGTACCATGGTGACCCGGAGCTCATCTTGGCCTAGACCCCCCATAGAAGTACCATGGTGACCTGGAGCTCATCTTGGCCTAGACCCCCCATAGAAGTACCATGGTGACCTGGAGCTCAGCTTGGCCTAGACCCCCCATAGAAGTACCATGGTGACCTGGAGCTTAGCTTGGCCTAGACCCCCATAGAAGTACCATGGTGACCTGGAGCTCAGCTTGGCCTAGACCCCCATAGAAGTACCATGGTGACCTATGTGAGGGGTTCATTGACCTGTAGCATGTCACCCGGTCTCACCTTCTATTCTCTGGAGAATATAGAAAGGCCACACAGTGATATCCCATCAACGAGGACGCCAGCGTGATCAAATTGGCACACCTATGGAAGCTCCTTGTGCCCGCCATAGATATGACTGTTGAATGCGTTTCTCAGGCTGTACGGTTGGCAGTGAACGCTTTTCTAGGGCCATCCAGTTGTATGGTTTATGACCATCTTTCTTGTATTTGTTCGGTTTAGTTTGAATTCAATTCTGTCCTCCAGAGCTGATTTGTTCTGGCTGGTGTGTGTGAGAATAACGTAGCCTTCAGAGTTAATTTGCTCTGGCTGGTGTGTGAGGGAGTAACATAGCCTCCTAAACCCTCCCCCCCCCCCCCCCCCCAGTCTTATGTCTATCAATGGGGCACATGGAGATTTTATCAAGACAGGAAGGACTTGCATAGTTGCTGTTAGGTGTACATTCCTGGCACAGAGAATTGTGTTCTTGAACCAGTTAGGCCTCATTTACATGAGCATTCCACAATGTGTGCCTGTGAGATGGCCGTGTTTGCCCCCCTTGGAGGTGCACAGGTGTTATGCATCCCCATGCAGGTAGTCCTATTCATGTCCATTAGAACGCAGCGGCTGTATGGTCACAGCTTCTGCTCCCAGGTTGACATCATGCTAGGGCGTGTCCCCAAACTGTGTGCACGGCTGTCAAATTGGCAGCGGCTGAGTCCCAATTTGACAGGAATAGGACTGCCGCACCGGGATGCACAGAACACCTAGGCATCCTCATGCATGCAAGCACAGCCCTGGCACAGGTGTACGCTGTACTACACCCGTGTGAACACGGCCTTCTTGTAGCCTGAGCCCTCCAGTTTAGGTAGCCTGACCATTGGCTTTAAGAATTTCTGCTCATCACACAAGCTGGTACTAAGTTTCCTGGAAGATGTCAGGGCTGAACTTTCCTCATCTCGGATCAGAGCGTGGTCTATGGATGGGGGGGAGGCGTGGTCTATGGATGGGGGAGGCGTGGTCTATGTACAACGATTAATACCATTCTCTGTTTTCAGCTCATTTGTCTTCAGTAACGGATGGAAAATAGTTTATCACATTTTTTCTTTTGTCTCGGACTGTTTAGATGTGCTGAGTGTTGTCAGGTTGTCTTGGTGATTTCCTCCTCTTCCCGGTCTGCCTGGTTTGTCCAGTCATTGGTTAGAGAGTCTCTTTGGTTTGTCCAGTTATTGGTTAGGGGGTCTCTGTGGTTTGTCCAGTCATTGGTTAGGAGGTCTCTGTGGTTTGTCCAGTCATTAGTTAGGGGGGTCTCTGGTTTGTCCAGTCAATGGTTAAGGGGGGTCTCTCTGTTTTTTCCAGTTAATGGTTAGGGGGTTTTCTCTGGTTTGTCCAGTCATTGGTTAGGGGGTTTTCTCTGGTTTGTCCAGTCATTGGTTGGAGGGGCTCTCTGGTTTGTCCAGTCATTGGTTAGGGGGGTCTCTCTGGTTTGTCCAGTCATTGGTTGGAGGGGCTCTCTGGTTTGTCCAGTCATTGGTTAGGGGGGTCTCTCTGGTTTGTCCAGTCATTGGTTAGGGGGGTCTCTCTGGTTTGTCCAGTCATTAGTTAGGGGGTTTTCTCTGGTTTGTCCAGTCATTGGTTGGAGGGGCTCTCTGGTTTGTCCAGTCAATGGTTAGTGGGGTCTCTCTGGTTTGTCCAGTCAATGGTTAGGGGGGTCTCTCTGGTTTGTCCAGTCAATGGTTAGGGGGGTCTCTCTGGTTTGTCCAGTCAATGGTTAGTGGGGTCTCTCTGGTTTGCCCAGTCATTGGTTAGGGGGTCTCTCTGGTTTGCCCAGTCATTGGTTAGGGGGTCTCTCTGGTTTGTCCAGTCAATGGTTAGGGGGGGTCTCTCTGGTTTGTCCAGTCAATGGTTAGGGGGGCTCACTGGTTTGTGCTCCATATAGTTCATCCTCCTGAGGATTCGCAGTTTTTATTGTTTTACATGTATTTGTGGTCTTTGCTGTGAGGTTTCTGGTTACATTCCACAGTACAGAACGATCGGTCAGAGCGAGTCTTTTCTCTCCTGTAACAGTTATTGGGGCCATGAAGATGGTATGTCCCATTGTGCACATCATTAGACGCTGACTGGCAGGTCATTCCTGGCTTCTGAGCCGGTATCAGAACAGACAGGATATGACTGAGGATTTATCTCTACTTTCCCCAGCAAATATTTTTAGCAGTCTGTGAATTGAGAACCAGATTAGACATCCAGGCTGGGGGTGCCGGAGTTCGCTATTTTTTATCCCAAGTTCATTTTTGATTATACGGTGTCAATGGTATGCAAGTTATAAATGGATGAATACAGGTACCCTGTTACTGCAGATTCAATAGCAATTTATAGCCCGGGCCCGGAGTGCTTTCTGATCCCCTGTCTCTATACGGAAAATGGTAACTGACCTTTTGGCTGGCGCTAAAATCTGGAATTGAGTTTTGGTTCACATTTAAAGTGACCACTAGGAGGCATACTTGCTCTTTTAGGCGTCATTTGCTGCATCATATTAGGGGTTAGCATTGCCCTTTGTGTGGCTGGAGGTGGAAACAGGTCAACTTTTTGGCCTCATGAACATGTGCAGATTGGGTGCGTACAATGTAAAATTATCTGCAGCCGGGAAGCCCAAGTGCTGTGTACAGTCGCCTATAGATACAAATGGCTGTACACAGGTATACGCCAATAATTGAATGTACAGTACAGCGTACAGACTTGTTCTGAATAGGTCCATGTGCCACACGTAGGTCTATGTGAGTACTGGCATACAAACCATGCAGCCATTCATATCCATGGGGGGCGCTATGCAGCACCAACTTGGGTCCGAGTACTGGCATACAGCCTCACTGAATACTGCCCCCCCATAGACATAAATGGTTGGGCATCTACTTGAATCAGCATACTGGCATACAGCCTGGCACAGCCATTCATATCTATGGGGGGCACTATGCAGCACCTACTCAAAGCCGTGCGCTGGCATACAGCCATTCATGTCTATAGGGGGCTCTATGCAGCACCAACTCAGGCCTGAGTACTGGCATACAGCCTCGCTGAATACGGCCACTCAAAGACATGAATGGCTGGGCATCTACTTGGATCAGAGTACTGGCATACAGCCTGGCACAGCCATTCATACCTATAGTGGGTTCTATACAGCACCTACTCGGTCCGAGTACTGGCATACAGCTTCGGTCGATACTGCCCCTCCATAGACATGAACGGCTGGGCATCTACTCAGATCTGAGTATTGGCGTACAGCCTCATCTGTATACTGCCCCCTATAGACAATGAATGGCTGTGCAAGGCTCTGTGCCAGTACTCAGACTTGCATAGTGCCCCCCTCCCCCCATATAGACATGAATGGTGTACACCTACTCAGGTGTGAGTACTGGCATACAGCCTGGCACAACCATTCAGGTCTATGGAGGGGTCAGTACATGGCATCTGGGCTTCCTGAGTTGGTGCTGCATACTGCCCCCAAATAGACATGAATGGCTGTGCCAGGCTGTATGCCAGTGCTTAAACCTGTCTATGGGGGACAGTATGCAGCACCCACTCAGATCAGAGTACTGGCACAGCCATTTGTCTCTATTGGGGAGGGGCAGTATGCAGCACATACTCAGGTCTCTGTATTGGCATACAGCCATTCATTTCTATTGGGAAAGGCTCTATGCAGCACCCACTCAAATCTGAGTACTGGCATACAGCCTGGCACAGCCATTCATATCTATGGGGGCAGCAGTACGCAGCATCTGGGCTTCCTGTATGCCAGTACTCAGACCTGTCTATGAGGGGCAGTATGCAGTACTCGGATCAGACTACTGGCATACAGCCATTCATGTTTATGGGGGGCAACATCTGGGCTTCCTGAGTGGGTGCTGCATACTGCTTCCCATGGACATGAGTGGCTGTTTGAGGCTGTATGCCATTACTCAGACCTGTCTATGGGGGGCAGTATGCAGCACTCAGATTGGTGCAGCCTCTGGGCTTCCTGAGTGCAGCAAAAAAGCCGGAATTATACGCTGCATGAGGCTTTTGTAAGCTCAGTATCGGCACGCCATCCTCCACTCCCGGGTAGCGAATGACCAACACGTTGCTGGTTTCTGGGATTTGAATTGTCTGCATATTGGGTTATAAATGGATTCTTCAATTATAATGGGGCATTATAAAAACACTGGGAGCTGCTCATGCAAGTCACAGGCCCGTTCCATCCAATTCCATCACTAGAAGGTGACCATTTCGGGGGTCATTCCTTCCTTTGGTATCACATTGTCACCCCTGAGGAAGGGGCCAGGATTGGAGCTGTGTGCTGTGACAACACCCTGGGGGTGGGGCTGTGAATAGCATTGGGGACACCCCAATGTGTTGTGCTTTCGGGTGGCAGAGTCCCTGAAATCCTCGTTTTTTAGATGTTTTTTTAACGTGACCTTTCCTGACGGCTCCTATAGGGAATTGATTGATGTCATATTTTTTTTTTTTTTTTAAGCTCGTTTTCCAGTACCAAGGCATGGAGTCGTTCACAATCAGAAGTTAAAACTGAAAGATTTTTATTTATTCTTTTAGCACACCTGTGTCTCCTTTTCTCTCACCTGTGGTATGTTGATTGATGTCTCAACAGATTGTATATTTCCCTCCTGTATTGCTTCTATGAGACATTGTATATATATGTAAATATGGATCTTAGCAGGTCACTCCACACCCTTTGTAACAGTTCACTTTGCGTACCGTGTGTGGATGGATACAGCAGCCAGATTGCGTTCTTAAATGTAACAATGTAATTTTTTTTATTCTTTTTATTTTCCACTTGGTTGTGTACATATTGTTTGGCAGTGCTGGTGCTGCCTGTGCACTGCGCTGCCCCTTTTTTGCGGTTCAATCATTCAGCTGTATACAACTTCCTGCAGAAATACGACACAAATGTTATTTTCTACAACTGCATGTACAGAGAGAAGGCCAGAAATGCTGTTGTCCCTCAGAGATAATGTTCGTAAATAAATTTAAAAAAAAATAAAAAAATTGTCGCATTTTTTTTTCATTCTACAACGATTTCGTGATCCTAAAAGCTGAGTACATCCCGGACCAGCCCCCACATGGGGGGACCCTTATAGTAACTTGGGGAACCCCTACTAATCACTGTATACAAAGCTCTATATATATATATATCTCAGTGGTAAGAATGATCCTTACATTGGTGGTCAGTGGGAAGAATGATCCTTACATTGGTGGTCAGTGGGAAGAATGTTCCTTACATTGGTGGTCAGTGGGAAGAATGATCCTTACATTGGTGGTCAGTGGGAAGAATGTCCCTTACATTGGTGGTCAGTGGGAAGAATGTTCCTTACATTGGTGGTCAGTGGGAAGAATGTTCCTTACATTGGTGGTCAGTGGGAAGAATGCCCCTTACATTGGTGGTCAGTGGGAAGAATGCCCCTTACATTGGTGGTCAGTGGGAAGAATGTTCCTTACATTGGTGGTCAGTGGGAAGAATGTTCCTTACATTGGTGGTCAGTGGGAAGAATGTTCCTTACATTGGTGGTCAGTGGGAAGAATGCTCCTTACATTGGTGGTCAGTGGGAAGAATGATCCTTACATTGGTGGTCAGTGGGAAGAATGTCCCTTACATTGGTGGTCAGTGGGAAGAATGTTCCTTACATTGGTGGTCAGTGGGAAGAATGTTCCTTACATTGGTGGTCAGTGGGAAGAATGCCCCTTACATTGGTGGTCAGTGGGAAGAATGCCCCTTACATTGGTGGTCAGTGGGAAGAATGTTCCTTACATTGGTGGTCAGTGGGAAGAATGTTCCTTACATTGGTGGTCAGTGGGAAGAATGTTCCTTACATTGGTGGTCAGTGGGAAGAATGATCCTTACATTGGTGGTCAGTGGGAAGAATGTCCCTTACATTGGTGGTCAGTGGGAAGAATGTTCCTTACATTGGTGGTCAGTGGGAAGAATGTTCCTTACATTGGTGGTCAGTGGGAAGAATGCCCCTTACATTGGTGGTCAGTGGGAAGAATGCCCCTTACATTGGTGGTCAGTGGGAAGAATGTTCCTTACATTGGTGGTCAGTGGGAAGAATGTTCCTTACATTGGTGGTCAGTGGGAAGAATGCTCCTTACATTGGTGGTCAGTGGGGAGAATGTCCCTTACATTGGTGGTCAGAATGCTCCTTACATTGGTGGTCAGTGGTAAGAATGCTCCTTACATTGGTGGTCAGTGGTAAGAATGCTCCTTACATTGGTGGTCAGTGGGAAGAATGTCCCTTACATTGGTGGTCAGTGGGAAGAATGCTCCTTACATTGGTGGTCAGTGGGAAGAATGCTCCTTACATTGGTGGTCAGTGGGAAGAATGCTCCTTACATTGGTGGTCAGTGGGAAGAATGCTCCTTACATTGGTGGTCAGTGGGAAGAATGTCCCTTACATTGGTGGTCAGTGGGATGAATGCTCCTCCTAGAACATCTCAGCCTGGGTTTTATAGAACTTCAGGGTTCCTGGACTGACCTACTTGGTAGAGGGTCTGTGGGCGGGTGATGATGGGGGCAGCTTGGGGGAATTGGCTCCAAATGAGTCCGGCCCGACTGTAGAAAGATGGCAGTAGGCCCTTTTGGAGGGCTTGGGCTGCTGCCTTTAGGTATGGCCTAGTGGTAGTTTCCGAAGGTGCTGGTGGTAGTAGGTTAAAGGAGCACCCAATATCAAAATAAGAGACCAACTTAGATAAAAAAGGTCTTTGTTTTAATGGTAGTAGCAGAACATGTTAAAGCCAACGCTTTTCGGGGAACCCACATCCCCTCCCTTCAGGGCTGTTATATGCTAATGGTGCATGAGAATTTAATCCCACTGGTCTATCTGTGGCACCATGAAAAAAAACATTGTTGCTGGTCAGATTTGGCAGTGACATATATCAACATCCTTGAAGAAGGGGGGAGTCTCTGTTCCCCCGAAACACATTGGCTTCAACATGTTCTACTACCAATGAAACGATCTTTTTATCTAAGTTGGTCTCTTATTTTGATATTGGGTGCTCCTTTTAACCTACTACCACCAGCAACCTTACATTGGTGGTCAGTGGGAAGAACGCGCCTTACATTGGTGATCAGTGGGAAGAATGCTCCTTACATTGGCAGTCAGTGGGAAGAATGCTCCTTACATTGACAGCCAGTGGGAAGAATGTCCCTTACATTGGCAGTCAGTGGGAAGAATGTCCCTTACATTGGTGATCAGTGAGAAGAATCCCCCTTAGATTGGCGGCCAGTGGGAAGAATGCTACTTACGCTGGCAGTCAGTGGGAAGAAAACCTACATTTCTCACCTAGGTGGGTGCAGCATTGATCAGCTGTCCCCTGTTGGCTCGTCACTGAGAACTGAGCGATCAGACCACTGATTGTAATCCGTTCTCAGGTCCGCTCTAAGCAGAAAGCAGTGATTGTCGGTCGCCAACTCTCTGCTCTGCCCCTTCAGCACTCATTCACCAACACAAAGAGTTGGCTGTTTTGACAGAACACCGGCTAAGAAGGAAAAAAGTTGTTGCTGCCAGGGAAGCGGCCATGTTGGTTATTAGCAAGCGGACTAACCATGTCCACTCGTATCATGTACCGTAATGTATGCGCTGCCGGTGTTCTGTGAAAACAACCAAGTCATCAATCTGCAATTACTGCTGCTGGAGAGTCACCGGAAGTGACGTGGTTGGAGATCTAAACGGGTTGGAGTTTGAGGCAGAACATTGGATTTATGGGGGTGTACTTTAGTGGGCGGAACCATGAACAATGGTGCTATGTAGGTAACCGTCCAGCCTCTTCATATCAGCAGAGGTTTTGATAGGGCTAACGAGGCGTTTGGCAGTATAGAATGCAGAACAAAGCTGAACTGGTTTTTCAGAGACAGCCAAGGGGAAGGACAATGGGTCCGACTTTGAGATGACTACTGGTGGTAGAGGACACTCTAGTTCATCAACCCACCAAGAGAAAAATAAGGTGCTCACAGAACAGATTTTTTGGCTGAAGGAACCCTGGAGTTCCATGAAACCCAGGCTGAGATGTTCTAGATCAGCCATTTTCAACCAGAGTTCTGTAGAATCCTCGGGTCCCCCACAGGTTGCTAGGAGTTCCTCAAACTGTGACTGACCTCCTAATGGGCAATGCCATTTGGCAGAAAATTAGTGGACATTAAGGGTGGGCAATGCCATTTGGCAGAATATTATGGGACAGTAAGGGTGGCGTTGTTCCCACTGTATAGCACTGTAAGTGGCATTTTACTCACTGACCCCCATAGAATTTGTTCTGTTGGAGGTTCTTTGGGCCTTGAAAATTTATTTAGGGGCTCCTCTTAGGTTAAAAGGTTGAGAGAGGCTTTTCTGTATGCTGGGCTCTCTGCCCATCAGAATATTTGATTTCTATGTCAGAGGAGCCATTTCTCATTAGTCATTTTATTAATGTTGCACCACATCTACTCTACATTGGATACGATTTACATAGAAAAACGGTGTCACCACAGGGTGGCACTGTGGACATTAATAAGATGCATTATGCCTTGTCCTATTCTGAAGTTTTGCAAGGAGAAAATGGACTTTCAGACATTTAGAGTAAAAAAACATCTTAAATATATATTAATCAGACCGTATCAAAATATGTTATCCAAATATTCTTTGACAAGGATATACCCATGGCTTCCCATAACCCCCCCCCCCCCCCCCCCGAACGCTGCTCCAGTACCTCCAGGACTGACTATATAATGGCAAGGTGTGCTGCAGGGTCTATTGCTGATGGCTGCTGAGGAAGTCTGTTGCTAGTGGGGGATCTATTGTTACTGGGGGTGGGTCTTATGTTGCTGGATGGGATCTGCTGTTAAGGGAGGGTTCTATTGATGTTTGCTGTGGGGAGATTTGTTGTTGCTGCCTGGAGTCTATAGTTGCTGTTGGGGGTTGTTGCGGGTAGTCAATTATTGTTAGGGGGATTTTTTGCTGGGTGCAGGGGATCTATTTTACTGCTTTTCTGATTACCAAATTCCTTACAAATTATTTAGCACCATAAAATTATACTTGGGTTTGGTAGGGGGTGGAACCAAGGAATGGTGCTTGGAGGGGGGTAGGGGTGTAGAGAAGGGGTGCATCAGAAAGAGTGAGTTCCTGCACCTATTCTCTGAGAAAAAAAGCCCTGGGTATACCAATTACACCTATACTCCACATTAGACCTCCTGTTGGGTTGTTGTCTGTGACCCCTTAGGGGAGATTTTTCTTCATTTCCTGTCCTGAAGATGCAGCAAAAGGTGACATAAAATCCCACTTCTTGACACTTTATCACAGGAATATGTACCTTTTTTTTTTTTTTTCTTTGGAGGCCTCCTCACGGTCTTACCTGATGACACTGACCAGTAGGAAGGACGGTGGGGACACAAGAAAAGAAAAAGTTCCCCGCTTAACTTAAATGACATTTATGGCTGTTGTTTTCCCTACCACCAGTTCTGTGATCGCACCTAAAGTGTTACTCAACTTTCTTGCTCTGTGTAATGGTACCGCCTCCTCTTCTCGGGTCCCCTCCTGGCAATTTTGGCCCCTCCTCTTTGTGTGTCCCAATAGCAAGTCGTTTGCTATGGCGCCTGCTCGCTCTTGAGCCGCGGTCAATAGACACGCACACAACAGGGCTTAGCACCGCCCCCCACTGCCTCCTCCCTGCATTTGATTGACAGCTGCAGGAGCCAATGGGTGTGTGAAAAGGAAGAGCGGGGAGATGCAGCTCTGCATATGAATATAAATTGTTTTTTCTCTTTCGTTCATTGACGGACACAGCTCCAGGATCTTCTTGGCCATTGGGTTATGTTGCCCCCTACAGGAGTAGGACACTAGGCAGGAAGAGCTTTACCATGCCTATTGGGTATACTCCCACTTCTGGCTATAGGCATTCAGTTTTTTTTCTGCCTAGTCAGGAGTAAGGACCTAGTTCCTTGCTGGGATCTCTGGTCCTGGCATTTATTCCTTTTAAAACAAATCTTGGTGTTCCTCCAAAGAGGTGTGGAACAGCGCCTGGCCTTGAGTACCATCAAGGGCCAGGTTTCGGCCTTGACGATTTTCTTTCAACCTCCTTTGGCTACACATTCCTTGGTTCGCACCTTTGTTCAGGGGGTTCGCCATTTGGCTTGGCCTGTGCGGTCTCAGGTGCCTTTGTGGGACCTCAATTTGGTGCTGTCGGTTCTTCAGAAACCGCCTTTTGAAAATATTTCCAAGATTCCTCTGCTTACATTGTCCCAGAAGGTGGCCTTCTTGGTGGCGATTACTTCCGCACACAGGGTGCCTGAGCTGGCAGCTTTGTCTTGTCCCCCTTATTTGGTGGCTCACAGAGATAAAGTGGTTCTTCGCCCTTGTCGATCGTTACTTCCTAAGGTTGTCTCCGGTTTCCATCTGAATGAAGGCATTGTGTTGCCTTCCCTGTGTCCGAAGCCTCCGAAGGAGATTGCGTTGCATTCTCTGGATGTGGTTCGGGTGATCAGGATGTACCTGGCGGGTCATTTAGGAAATCAGACTCGCTCTTTTGTCCTTACAGATGGACCTCGCATGGGGTTGGCCATGTCTGCCGTGAACATTTCCAGGTGGATCAGACAGACGGTAGTACAGGCCTATTCCATCAAGGGTCAGGTTCCTCCTTTCCTTGTTGGGGTGCATTCTACGTGGGTGCTTAGTGCCTCCTGGGCCTTTCACCATCAGGCATCAGTGGTGCAGGTTTTCAAGGCGGCCACTTGGTCGTCGGGGCACACTTTTACAAAGTAGATGTGTTGGCATCTGCAGATGCTGCTTTTAGCCACAAAGTTTTGCAGGCCGCTGTTTGAGAGGACCTGGTACTCTTTGAGGGTGTACATTTCAGGTGAGCTCCAGTTATTCCTGGTTGGCTAGGTTTAGCCTTTGGGAATTTTTCTGCTGTTTTTTCCCCACCCCTCATGTTTTTAGGACAGCCCAATGGTCAAGAAGGTTCTGGAGCTGTGTCCATCAATGAATGAAAGAGAAACTGGATTTTTATCTTACCGTAAAATCCTTTTCTCTGATGTTCAATGATGGACGCAGCACCCACCCCTCTATTGAGTTGGGTTATGTATTCTTCTGACACTGCTGAACGACAATACAAAGCTGCCAGCTCGGACACCCTGTGTGTGGAAGTAATCGCCACCCAGAAGTCCACCTTCTGGGACAATGTAAGCAGAGGAATCTCGCAAATATTTTCAAAAGGTGGTTTCTAAAGAACCAACAGTATCAAATTGAAGTCCGACGGAGGCAACGGAGACCTCCCAGGCCAAGCCAAATGGCGAACCCCCTGAACAAGGAATGTTCGAACCAAGGAATGTGTAACCAAACGACGTTGAAAGAAAATCGCCAAGGCCAAAACCTGGCCCTTGATGGTACCCACAAGGCCAGGCGCTGTTCCATACCTCTTTGGAGGAATGCCAAAATTTGTTTAAAAAGGAAAAAATGCCAGGACCAGAGATCCCAACAAGGAACTAGGTCCTTACGCCTGACTAGGCAGAAAAAAACGGAATGCCTATAGCAGGATAGCAGGAAGTGGGAGTATTCCCCCCCCCCCCCCCCCCGGGGGGCAGCATAACCCAATGGTCAAGAAGATTCTGGAGCTGTGTCCGTCATGAACATCAGAGAAAAGGATTTTATGGTAAGACAAAAATCCAATTTCTTACCAAAATGCATTAGCTTTGTATCACTTTTTAAGTGAGAATTTTTCAAAGTACTCATTCCCCCTCTACTGTTCTCATCAAAGAAAATTCTCACTTCCTGTCCTGGTGACTAAACAGGAAGTGAAAGGAAAGCCCTGGAAGGGTTACAGACCGCAATCGTAGAAGAATGTGACACAATCTCTTCGATGCGTTTTGTCATTGGGCACAAAAGGTGAATGATACACGTTGCCAATTTCAAAGGTTGATTATCCAGTAATGGAAAAGTTAGCAAAGAACGCATTGAGCTTTGCATTGTGTGATCAGCAAACAAGGAGAATGTATTCATGTGTGATAGGAACAGTCAGATATAAGAAAAGATTATAGCAGTAAGGCAAAGTGCAGGAACTGAAGGCAATCCATCCTCTCCCCCTGACCTCACTGCTCCGTGCTGAGAATGTATTAGACTTCTTCTATAGGTTGCTGCACTTTGCATATTTAGTTGCATTCTTAAGCCCCGTACACACGTACCGATCGTCGGCCGAACGATTGGCCGTCTTTTGTCCGCGGGCTGTCTTGTCTGTTGAAAAGTGCAAAAGACTGCACACGAATTTTGTCGGCCAACAACAGCCGACTGCAGAAGTGATGTCATGTGATGGTTAACTTTCCTGGTCTTTTTTCTTCTCTGAGCATTCCCAGTCTTGCAAATCTGCTGTCTGTCGGCCGAATTCTGTACTGACTGACGAACAATCGGCCGCTCTGGTGTCGGCATACAAAAATTTTCATGCTTGCACGACAGATTCTGTTCGGCCGAAAGTGCGCTGTCGGCTGTCGGAAGCATCATACTAACAAGCCGAAAATCGGCTGATCGGTCGTCGGCCGAATCTTTTCGGCCGACAATCTGCACGTGTGTACGGGCCTATATAGTCAGGATTGCTCAGCCTGAGCCAACAAAGATCTTAACCACTTGCCGACCGCCATCAGTATATTTACTGCGGCAGTCAGCCGCTCCTGGGCAAACCGACGTAGTACTACGTCACTCGCCCAGGAGCCTGTAGGGGGCAAGCGCGCGCCGCCAGAGGCATGCTCCCGCCTCCGCTCGTGTGACCAGCGGCTCCGATGTCCGCCGGTCACTTGCGATCTCGCTCAGGAGAGGGAGAAAGGCAGACGGCTGATGTAAACACAACCGTCTGTCATTCTCCCTTAGATCATGACGGAGGCTATGCGATCCTGCTATATAGGATCGTATGTCTGTTATGATCTACCAAGCCACTCCCCCTGACGGAATCACGCCCCTAGGGATACATTTAACATTTTACATTTAACCCACTGATCACCAATAAAGTTAACCCCTTCCCTGTCAGTGTCATTACAGTAATGGTGTATATGTATAGCACTGATTACTGTAGTAATGTCACTGGTACCCCCCAAAAGTGTCAAATGTCAGTCAAGGGTCCAATCTGTCCACCGCAATGTCACAGTCCCGCAAAAAAAAAATCGCAGATCACTGCTTATTGCGATTTTTTTTATTTTTTTTTTTTTTTTTTTTTTTACCAAAAATATGTAGCAGAAAACAAATTGGCTTAAAATGTTAAAAAATGTTGATTTTTAAAATTTTTTTGGAATTTCATATAAAAAAAATGTAAAAAATATTCTTTCAGAAATGTCGCTCTTTTTTTGTTTATAGCGCAAAAAATAAAAATCGCACAGGTGATCAAATACCACCAAAAGAAAGCTCTGTTTGTGGGGAAAAAAGGGACGTTTGGGTACAGCGTCGCACGACCGTGCAATTGTCCATTAAAGTCACGCAGTGCCAAATCGCAAAATAGGGCCTGGTCTTTGAGCAGCCAAATCCTCCGGGGCTTAAGTGGTTAAAGCGAAGTTCCACCCTATTTTTGAACTTTGCATTTTCTATTGGATGAAAACATCCTGAAAAAGAATTGGATAGTTATCATTTTTTTTTCCACTTACCTGATTTTTTCTTAAAATTTACTTCCTATTCCTCCCTCTGCTGCTGTGGCCCCCGACATCACTTCCTCCTTGCATTGACTCCTGGGAGATGAGCGTCACCAATCCCAGGAGTCAATGCGCCTGCACCGGTGTGCCTCGTCCCTTCCGGTGCAGGCGTGTCATTCTTTGCCGATGGATTAGAACAGCTTCTGGACATGCACAGAACCCGCTGCGGGATGACGCGCCTGCAGCGGAAGTGACGAGCATGGCATTCTGGGACACACATCCAGGAAGAGAGACGCTCCGGCTTCAGCTGCCCACACCTGAAATGGCAGTGCTGGAGAAGACATTTTCAAGGTAAGTATTTCTTCTTACAGGTAAATTAAACAGGGGACAGTTCAGAGGCTATCGTTGCTTAATGCACTACTCCTGACTGTCCTGGGAGTATTTTTATCTCAAAAATTATTTTTGCCCGGAACTCCGCTTTAAAGAGACCCTGTCACCACTCCACACCACAGGAGAGACCCTGTCACCACTCCACGCCACAGGAGAGACCCTGTCACCACTCCACACCACAGGAGAGACCCTGTCACCACTCCACACCACAGGAGAGACCCTGTCACCACACCACAGGAGAGACCCTGTCGCCACTCCACACCACAGGAGAGACCCTGTCGCCACTCCACGCCATGGGAGAGACCCTGTCGCCACTCTACGCCACGGGAGAGACCCTGTCACCACTCTACGCCACAGGAGAGACCCTGTCACCACTCCACGCCACAGGAGAGACCCTGTCACCACTCCACGCCACAGGAGAGACCCTGTCACCACTCCACGCCACAGGAGAGACCCTGTCACCACTCCACGCCACAGGAGAGACCCTGTCACCACTCCACGCCACAGGAGAGACCCTGTCACCATTCTACACCACAGGAGAGACCCTGTCACCACTCCACACCACAGGAGAGACCCTGCCACCACACCACAGGAGAGACCCTGTCTCCACACCACAGGAGAGACCCTGTCACCACTCCACACCACAGGAGAGACCCTGTCACCACTCCACACCACAGGAGAGACCCTGTCTCCACACCACAGGAGAGACCCTGTCACCACTCCACACCACAGGAGAGACCCTGTCACCACTCTACACCACAGGAGAGACCCTGTCACCACTCCACACCACAGGAGAGACCCTGTCACCACTCCACACCACAGGAGAGACCCTGTCACCACTCCACACCACAGGAGAGACCCTGTCACCACTCTACACCACAGGAGAGAACCTGTCACCACTCCACACCACAGGAGAGAACCTGTCACCACTCCACACCACAGGAGAGAACCTGTCACCACTCTACACCACAGGAGAGAACCTGTCACCACTCCACACCACAGGAGAGACCCTGTCACCACTCCACACCACAGGAGAGACCCTGTCACCACTCCACACCACAGGAGAGACCCTGTCACCACTCCACACCACAGGAGGGAACCTGTCACCACTCCACACCACAGGAGAGAACCTGTCTCCACACCACAGGAGAGACCCTGTCACCATTCTACACCACAGGAGAGACCCTGTCACCACTCCACACCACAGGAGAGACCCTGCCACCACACCACAGGAGAGACCCTGTCTCCACACCACAGGAGAGACCCTGTCACCACTCCACACCACAGGAGAGACCCTGTCACCACTCCACACCACAGGAGAGACCCTGTCTCCACACCACAGGAGAGACCCTGTCACCACTCTACACCACAGGAGAGACCCTGTCACCACTCCACACCACAGGAGAGACCCTGTCACCACTCCACACCACAGGAGAGACCCTGTCACCACTCCACACCACAGGAGAGACCCTGTCACCACTCTACACCACAGGAGAGAACCTGTCACCACTCCACACCACAGGAGAGAACCTGTCACCACTCCACACCACAGGAGAGAACCTGTCACCACTCTACACCACAGGAGAGAACCTGTCACCACTCCACACCACAGGAGAGACCCTGTCACCACTCCACACCACAGGAGAGACCCTGTCACCACTCCACACCACAGGAGAGACCCTGTCACCACTCCACACCACAGGAGGGAACCTGTCACCACTCCACACCACAGGAGAGAACCTGTCTCCACACCACAGGAGAGACCCTGTCACCATTCTACACCACAGGAGAGACCCTGTCACCACTCCACACCACAGGAGAGAACCTGTCACCACTCCACACCACAGGAGAGAACCTGTCACCACTCCACACCACAGGAGAGAACCTGTCACCACTCTACACCACAGGAGAGACCCTGTCACCACTCCACACCACAGGAGAGACCCTGTCACCACTCCACACCACAGGAGAGACCCTGTCACCACTCCACACCACAGGAGAGACCCTGTCACCACTCCACACCACAGGAGGGAACCTGTCACCACTCCACACCACAGGAGAGAACCTGTCACCACTCTACACCACAGGAGAGAACCTGTCACCACTCCACACCACAGGAGAGACCCTGTCACCACTCCACACCACAGGAGAGACCCTGTCACCACTCCACACCACAGGAGAGACCCTGTCACCACTCCACACCACAGGAGAGACCCTGTCACCACTCCACACCACAGGAGGGAACCTGTCACCACTCCACACCACAGGAGAGAACCTGTCTCCACACCACAGGAGAGACCCTGTCACCATTCTACACCACAGGAGAGACCCTGTCACCACTCCACACCACAGGAGAGACCCTGTCACCACTTCACACCACAGGAGAGACCCTGTCTCCACACCACATTAGAGACCCTGTCACCACTCCACACAGCTTTTTTGTAATATATAGGGGGGGGGGGTCAAAGCTGCTTACTTAGCAATTTTATTGTTTACTTACCAAGTCAAATGCAAGAAAAAAAAAAATGTCACCAATGTCCTATTTAAAGCCCTGTTCCATGAGCGAGCCCCTTTTATACTTTGAACACCTGCCCTTCCAAAGGTCTCTGCACGGCCCTGTACCTGAATGATAACCCGCTATACACCTTCACCACGAGCACCAGTAATAGTCATGCAGATCCTGCTAAAAAATCTTCAATTCCTTTGTTGGAGGAAATATCTGAACTTCCTCAGCGATTGTTTATTTTAGCCACGTCCGAAAAATCCGAAATTCCATTCAATGTAAATCAGCTCTGAAGATTTCCGGGTTCTGTTTGTTCTGTATTATGTGGTCACTTGTTAACTAGTTAGAGTTCAGTTGGTCACCACCATTTATTTATTTTTTTTTACTGATTTTGCCGGATAAAAACGTTTCCTGGGGTGGGAAACTCGAAGTGTTTACAAGCCGATCTCATTGTGCAATCTGAGGATTTTCAGTTTTTGTTTACAGTTTCGGATTGATTAAGTGAATTTGTTTTTGCATCGAAGAATCATTTCAGGTCCTTAATAGATCGTTGTTATTAAAGTACAAATTGCGCCAACCTTCAACCTTTTATAAATTATATCGCAGCTGCCCCTTTAAGTGAACAACCCACTCAAAAAATGGTGAAGGCGCTATTCCTATTTGCACAAATATTCTGCGGTATCGAATCTGCTACACAAAACAATATAATTCGGATATGCAGTCAATGTATGAAGTGTTTTTCTATTTTGGATGGGACTAATTATGGATACCAGAGGCGTAACTAGAACCTTCAGGGCCCCGATGCAAGAAACCATGAAGGGCCCCCCAGACCCCTGGCCGGGGCCCTTCCCTTCAAGCCCGGGGCTCTTCCCACTAATCCTGGGGCTCTTTAATCTCATTGCATGGCCTTTTATTATGGTCCCGCATCAGGATCCTTTCACAAGTTCTGCAGTGGGGCCCTTCCTGCAATCTTGGGGCCTCCCCACAGTGGTGAAATGCCAGGGCCCGGTCGCAAGTGTGACCTTTGAGATCCTAGAAGTTCACCCACTGGTTTGCTACCGGGCCCCCTGGAGCATGGGGCCCGGTAGCGATTGCAACCCCTGCAACCCCTGTAGTTACGCCCCTGATGGATACAAGCATTGCACACAAGACTTATTTTGTGTCGTTTTTGGTCCATGGTGGATATTTTTTTTTAATATAAATACACTATATTGCCAAAAGTATTGGGACGCCGGCCTTTACACACACTCTAATGGCATCCCAGTCTTAGTCCGTAGGGTTCAATATAGAGTTGGCCCACCCTTTGCAGCTATAACAGCTTCAACTCTTCTGGGAAGGCCGTCCACAAGGTTTAGGAGTGTCTATGGGAATGTTTCACCTTTCTTCCAGAAGAGCATTTGTGAGGTCAGGCACTGATGTTGGATGAGAAGGCCTGGCTCCCAGTCTGTGCTCTAATTCATCCCAAAGGTGTTCTATTGGGTTGAGGTCAGGACTCTGTGCAGACCAATCAAGTTCCTCCACCCCAAACTCGCTCATCTTTATGGACCTTGCTTCGTGCAATGGTGCGCAGTCATGTCGGAACAGGAAGGGGCCATCCCCAAACTCCTCCCACAAAGTTGGGGGCATGAAATTGTCCAAAATGTCTTGGTATGCTAATGTCTTAAGAGTTCCCTTCACTGGAACTAAGGAGCCAAACCCAACCCCTGAAAAACACCCCCACACCATAATCCCCCATCAGCAGATCCTGGGTGCAATGTCAGGCTCCAAGTGTAAGCTGTCTGCTCCGATCTCGTATAGGCAGGCAGTTACTAAATGACAGAAAGCATCAATGGACTACCTATCAAGCGCCCTGGTGCTTCATTGAGAACTACAAGCAGACATCCGCAATGGCTGACAGCAGAGGCGTAACTAGAACCTTCAGGGCCCCGGTGCAAGAAACCATGAAGGGCCCCCCTTGCTGGGGCCCTTCCCTTCAAGCCTCGGGCTCTTCCCACTGATCCTGGGGCCCTTTACTCTCGTTGCGGGGCCCTTTATTACAGTCCTGCAGCGGGACCGTTCCACAAGTTCTGCAGTGGGCCCCCTTCCTGCCATCTTTGGGCCTCCCCACGGTGGTGGAATGCCAGGGCCCGGTCGCAAGTGTGACCTTTGCAATCCTGGAAGTTCACCCACTGGTGTCAGTAGTTTTTTTTTTTGGTATTTTAATTGTATTATTTTTTATCATTTTATTTTATTTTTTTACAATGTCACTGACTATGACTCTGTCCATTCAGAAAAGGAAGGAGCTAGTAAATTACATATTTACCGACCCCTTCCTGCTTCTCTATTGTGACACATCCCCTGCAGCAGCCTGCAGGAGAGGGGAGGAAGCACAGTGGGGGAGCACAGTGTGTGGGGGGGGGGAACAAGGGGAGCACACAGGCCCAGAGACAGCAGAACACAAGTGAACTAGATAGGAGGAGTGGCGGGGGCAGCAGGGGGGGGGGGGGGGCTGGGGGAGCAGAGACAGCAGAACACAAGTGAACTGGATAGGAGGAGTGGCGGGGGGGGGGGACCAGGGGCGCACACAGGGGCCCAGAGACAGCAGAACACAAGTGAACTGGATAGGAGGAGTGGCGGGGGCAGCACGGGGGGGGGGGGGACCAGGGGTGCACACAGGGGCCCAGAGACAGCAGAACACAAGTGAACTGGATAGAAGGAATGGCGGGGGCAGCACGGGGGGAAGGGGGGGGAACCAAGGGAGCACACAGGGGCCCAGAGACAGCAGAACACAAGGGAACTGGATAGGAGGGGCGGCGGGGGCAGCATACAGAAGAACCAATCTCCTCCATTTTCCTCCAGCAGCTGCAGGAGGAAAAAGGAGGACAGTGATTTCTCTACATGCTGCCCCCGCCGCCCCTCCTATCCAGGTGTACAGGGGAGCCGCACAGGCCCCCTGGAGCATGGGGCCCGGTTGCAATTGCAACCCCTGCAACCCCTGTAGTTACGCCCATGGCTGACAGTAGTTGTAGTTCTCCCGTTAACAGAACTCTTGATAAATGCAGCTAAGGGGGCAATCCCAAAATAAATGATTGGAGCCGGATAGCCCCACACTTAGAGATTGGTTTAAAAGAATCAAATACACTCAAATCGAATATGGAATATCTATTCTAGGTAGTAGAGAGGAAGATTAGATAGATCAGCCTTTCTCAACCTTTTCAACACAGAGGAACCCTTGCTAAAAATCATGACACATTAGTGTGACAGTGGGAAGAATGCTCCTTACTCGTCATCATTGGGAAGAATTACCCCCCTTACAGATAGCTAAAAGAGGCAGAAATTGCCCATTGCTCAAGGAACCCCTAGCAACCTCTGCAGGAACCCCTAGCAACCTCTGGAGGAAACCCTGGATTCCACTGAACCCTGGTTGAGAAACCCTGAGATAGAGTTTCTTGACTAAATGGAGAAAATAGGCGGAATTTAAAAACACCAGCAGATATGCAGGAATTTGGAAGGAATCGGGAGAAGGAGGGACAAGCATAGATAAGTATAGAGAAAGAGGGGAGGACGCACAAGGGTGGAATAGAAGAGTTATGGAGGTGGGGGGGTTGCTGGGAAGGAGAGAAATGTAGTTTTGTGATAGCACTTTTTTGTATTGTTAAACTATTTTGAAACTCACTAAAAATTACAAAAAAAAAAAAAAAACTCTGTGAATGAATAATGTGGGCGGAGCCCCACATGGCCACTTTATTTTCTTTTTTTTTAGTTTTGACAGTGGGTGCGGAGAAGAGATTCCTGGCCTGCGGTCGCAAGGGTGTCCAAACTATGGCCCTCCAGCTGTTCAGGAACTACAATTCCCATGAGGCTTTGTAAATCTCTGACATTCACAGACATAACTAGGCATGATGGGAATTGTAGTTCCTGAGTAGCTGGAGGGCCATAGTTTGGACATAGCTGCTCAGGACTCATGGGGGCTGTTCATCTCATAATGACAGCAGCCCATTACTTCACTGCTTGCAGAACGAACAATGGCACCTCCGCCGCGAGGACTTGTGAGGGAAGAAGTAACTTCTCTGAGCTAAATCCTATAATGATAGAGTAATGTGGTTCCCCATCCCCATGGAAGTCTAAAACCAGCTGCAGGTGACAATTTGAAGACAATTCCCTGACATCATGTAAATGCACTGAGGAATTCATCTCAGCCGGAGGCCTCCTTTAACTTTGGCCTCCAGCTGCTGGGAGCAGAAATTCCCGTCAGACGAGTCGCCTTCTCTTGTGTTTTGAAGGGCAGCACTTGAGCCTCCAAGTGTTTGTATTGCTCTTGTGATGTCACAATGCTCGCTGCCTTCCATTGTCGGTATAGGAGGCACAGAACTGGTTACGCAGTGAATGTCCTTCAGTCATATTTGCATGGCTGCTCCTGGTTTGTGTGTCT
Source organism: Pelophylax lessonae (assembly GCF_965119305.1). Classification (NCBI taxonomy): domain Eukaryota; kingdom Metazoa; phylum Chordata; class Amphibia; order Anura; family Ranidae; genus Pelophylax; species Pelophylax lessonae. Next base: position 237,542,618 of record NC_138777.1, on the reverse strand, counting down.
GAGCAGATCAGATTTCTGGGGAACTCCACCTAAAACTGAATAACAAGCCCTGAGATGGATCCGGAGAGCACAGCCTACCCGTTCAACGCAGTTCTCACCCGCCATTGCTGTACTGCGACAGATCCTGGAGCGCGCCAGCCGGGGGCGCCAGAATGCCTTCCTTGTTGCCTTTTACATACAGCCTAACACTAATACGTTTTTCAAAGCCAACTATCAGATTAGGGGAGTTGGAACGTGATTGGTGATACACAGAGAGAGAAAGTACACCACTTTGTCCTCAGGAAGTTCACTCCTGCACCCCCCCCCCCCCCCCCATACACACCCTCTATAGAGATATCCTGACTAATCAACTGGTTGTAAACCTCAGACATGAAATCTGAACAAAACATGCCCCTCTTTAGCATGTACTTGTCTCCGTCCAGAGCACTAAGCAGTGGCGGTTGGTGCTCCATGGGCTGGGGGGGGGGGGGCAGGAGACGGACCACACCATACCCCCCTGGACCACACCATACCCCCCCCCCCCTGGACCACACCAGCTCGCACACTATACCCCCCCCCCCCACCTCAATCATCCTGGAGTGACGTGGAGGGCAGGTAGCAGCGGCGGTGGCTTCCCCTGCGTCTCCTCCCCATTGGCCAATAGCATGGCCTCTCCTTTTGGCCAATCAGGAAACGGGTCTCAGGACCCGCTTCCTGATTGGCTGGGAGGAGAATCAGTGTGATAATAGTGAATATTCATTCGCTATTGTCACACAACTGGGTGGGCTCGGGGCGCAGTTCTCTGCGCCCCAAGCCCACCCTTTTTTTGAAGCCTATTAGAGCCTCTGGCTCTAATCGCGTGCTTCAAAAAAAAAAAAATAAACCCATTGGAATCCATGCATCCGGCGCCCTGCATGTAGATTAGGGGGCCGGACGCAAGGATGGGGGGGGGGGTGTTGCCTCTGCACCCCAAATGGACGGCCACCACTGGCACGAAGTGTCGTTTCTGTGTGCTGCCTCCTTCCTCTTGCTATCTGCATGAGTCTCCTCCTACCCCTCCTTCCTCTTGCTATCTGGATGAATCTCCTCCTACCCCTCCTTCCTCTTGCTATCTGCATGAGTAACTTCTGACACCGATGGACCTGCTGGTGGGCTGTGTCCAATCACAGCTCAGAGTTCTGTGTTGGCAATCTCTGTTTTATCTCTGAAAAGAGATCTGTTAGTAAAAACAGCACATAATACACACATTACACATTGTTCGGCACACATTTAACCCTTTGATCGCCCCTGATGTTAACCCCTTCCCAGCCAGTGTCATTAGTACAGTGACAGTGTATATTATTATCACTGATCACTGTATTAGTGTCACTGGTGATGTCAGTGGCAGTTAAACCGATTGTAAAGGCAGAAGGTGCATTCTATGCATTAGGATATAAAAACCTTCTGTCTGCATCAGCCCCCCCCTCCCCCTCAGCTTCCCTAATACTTACCTGAGCCCATCTCTATCCAGCAATGTTGCAGGAGTGTCTCAGCTACCCTGAACTATCCCTCCTTGTTGGCTGAGACAGCAGCGCAGAGCGATTGGCTCCTCCTGCTGTCAATCAAAGTTGGCAAGCGGATTAGGAGAGAGAGGGGCGGGGCTCGGTATCTGAATGGACACAGGGAGCTGTGACTTGGCTTGGGTGCCCCCATAGCAAGCTGCTTGCTGTGGGGGCACTCAAAAGGAGGATCGGGGCTGCTCTGTGCAAAACCAACTGCACAGAAGGAGGGAAGTATGACATGTTATTTAAAAAAAAAAAAGACTTTACAATCACTTTAATCAGTTAGTGTCAGATTGACCGCTGCACTATCGCAGTCCCATTATAAGTCGCTGATCACCGCCATTAGTAACTGGTATAAAATGATTTGTAGTATCGGGGTCTGCGCAGGTGATATTCCTGTGAGTCGCGGCTGTACATACGTTGTAGAGATCAGTCTCACCCGGGTGCAGGAAAGTTTCTCATCGAGGTTTTTACACTTTTCAGCCGTCACTTTAATAAGAAGAACAAACAAAGACATTGTAAAGCAGCAAAGAATAAGAGCAAATATTTGAATAGCTGAGAAGTTTGAGTGTTCCGTGAGCGAATCCTCGTCCAATCTGGGAGGAAATGTCAGCGGGAAGACCCCCTGAGCGCTCCGCTGTGCTGCGTTCTGGTCTCATTTAAAGATTTACAGACCTCCTGATACGTCCTGTAAAGCTGGGTTCACACCTGTGTGGGTGGTGCCGCTATGGGACCCACACAAATTCCCGCAGCTGCAGCCACCTGCACAGTAAGACCCCATTCACACTAGCGCGACTTGTCAGGCGACAAGTCGCGGTCGGTCGCCTGCCATTGATTAGCACAGGACCCGTTCTAATAGGAGCGACACAAGTCGCTCCGACTTAGAAAAAGGGTCCTGTACTACTTTGGGGCGACCTGGAGCGACTTGCATTGACTTCAATTATATGAAGTCCACCGCGACTTCACCCCCCCCCCTCTCAAAAGACCCCAAACCCCTCCTCTGCACTTCAAAGCCTTCAAAACGCCAAGTTTGGCTGTCATTTTTTAACCCCTTAGAAGGTTTTACCCCCTTAGTGACCAGGCCATTTTTCGTATGACGCTGAACCCAAATACAATTGATGTCATTTTTTCCCCACAAATAGAGCTTTCTATTGGTGGTATTTGATCATCTGTGCGCTATAAACAAAAAAAGAGTGACAATTCAGAAAAAAAAAAACTATATTTTTTACTTTCTGCTATATAACATTCCCAATAAAAAAAATGTAAAAATCAAATGTTTTCATAATTTTAGGAGAATTTGTATTCTGCTACATATTTTTGTTAAAAAAAAAAAAAGCCCAATAAGTGTATTTTGATTGGTTTGTGCAAAAGTTATCGCATCTACAATCTAAGGGAAAGATTTATGTCATCTTTATTTATTTTATTTTTTACTAGTCATGGCGGTGATCAACGATTTTTAGCGGGACTGCGACATTGCGGCGGACAGATCGGACCTCTAACTGACATTTTTGACACTTTTGGGGGGGACCAGTGACATTACTACAGTAATCAGTGCTAAAAATATTCACTGTCATTGTAATAATGACACTGCCAGGGAAGGGGATATTATCAGGGGTGATCAAAGGGTTAAATGTGTGCCTAGGGGGTGCTTTCTAACCATGTGTGGGGGGATGGACTCACTGGATGAACACAGAGACCTGTGTTCCTAAATAAGAGGATCCCTGTGTTCATCTGTGACAGAACATCGGTCTGCCGTGTTTACTTCGGCAGACCGCTGTTTTGTCTCCATGGGGAGAGATTGCGGGTGCCCGGTGGACATTGCGTCTGCTGATTGGCTCCCCCTCTAGGTAATCAGCGCGTGCCCCCACTAACTGCTGCACAAAATGACATACAGGTACGTCATTTTGAGTAACAGAGCCGACCTGCCGCATTAAACTTTGGTGGCTGGTCGGCAAGCGGTTAATATTTGGCACCTTTAACCACTTAAGCCCCAGGGGATTTGGCTGCTCAAAGACCAGGCCCTATTTTGCGATTCGGCACTGCGTGACTTTAACGGACAATTGCGCGGTCGTGCGACGCTGTACCCAAAGGAAATTGACGTCCTTTTTTCCCCACAAATAGAGATTTCTTTTGGTGGTATTTGATCACCTGTGCGATTTTTACTTTTTGCGCTACAAACAAAAAAGAGCAACAATTTTGAAAAAATAACAATATTTTTGACCTTTTTTTACATGAAATCCTCCCCCCCCCCCCCCCCCCCCCCAAAATGTAAAAATCTAATTTTTTAACATTTTAGGCCAGTTTGTTTTCTACTACATATTTTTGGTGAAAAAAATCGCAATAAGCGTATTTTGATTGGTTTGCGCAAACATTATTGCGTTTACTAACTAAGGGAAAGATTTTTGTCATTTTTATTGTTTTTTTTTTAACTAGTAATGGCGGCGATCTGCGATTTCTTTTGCGGGACTGCGACATTGCGGTGGACAGACCGGACCCTTGACTGACATTTTTGACACTTTTGGGGGTACCAGTGACATTACTGCAGTAATCAGTGCTATAAATATGCACGGTTACTGTAAAAATTACACTGGCAGGGAAGGGGTTAACTTCATTGGTGATCAAGGGGTTAAATGTATCCCTAGGGGCGTGTTTCTGACTGTGGGGGGGGCGTGGCTAGTGATGTAACCACAGAGACATACGATCCTACATAGCAGGATCGTATGGTCTCTGCAATTACTTCAGTGAGAATGACAGGCGGCTTTGTTTCGCGAGTGACCGGCGGACATCGGAACCGCCGGTCACTCGCGCGGGGATGTTAGTGAACGAGCGGGAGCGGGAGCACGTCTCCGGCGGCGCGCGCTCGCCCCCTAGAGGCTTGTGGGCGAGCGACGTAGTACTACGTCGCTTTGCCCAGTAGGGGCTGACTGCCGCAGTAAATAGTCGTGTGGCGGTCGGCAAGTGGTTAAGTCTTCTGTAAACTGGAAGTGATGTCATGACATTGCTCCCGGGTTACTAGATCTGAGACGCAATTTAAGCTGATTTTGGGTACAGGAGAGCCCGGGCGAGACACGAAGGGTGGCAGGAGGTGTGTGTGGGGGGGGGGGGGGGGAATTATTCTATCTTTTCATGTGACAACACTGAAGAAATGTCACTTTGCTACAATGTAAAGTAGTGAGTGTACAGCTTGTATAACAGTGTAAATTTACTGTCCCCTCAAAATAACTCAACACACAGCCAATAATGTCTAAACCACTGGCAACAAAAGTGAGTACACCCCTAAGTGACAATGTCCAAATTGTGCCCAATTAGCCATTTTCCCTCCCCCGATGTCATGTGACTCGTTAGTGTTACAAGGTCTCAGGTGTGAATGGGGAGCAGGTGTGTTAAATTTGGTGTTATCGCTCTCACTCTCTCATACTGGTCATTGGAAGTTCAACATGGCACCTCATGGCAAAGAACTCTCTGAGTATCTGAAAAAAAGAATTGTTGCTTTACATAAAGATGGCCTAGGCTATAAGAAGATTGCCAAGACCCTGAAACTGAGCTGCAGCACGGTGGCCAAGACCATACAGCGGTATAACAGGACAGGTTCCACTCAGAACAGGCCTCACCATGGTCAACCAAAGAAGTTGAGTGCCGTGCTCAGCATCATATCCAGAGGTTGTCTTTGGGAAATAGACGTATGAGTGCTGCCAGCATTGCTGCAGAGGTTGAAGGGGTGGGGGGTCAGCCTGTCAGTGCTCAGACCATACGCCGCACACTGCATCAAATTGGTCTGCATGGCTGTCATCCCAGAAGGAAGCCTCTTCTAAAGATGATGCACAAGAAAGCCTGCAAACAGTTTGCTGAAGACAAGCAGACTAAGGACATGGATTACTGGAACCATCTCCTGTGCTCTGATGAGACCAAGATAAACTTATTTGGTGTCAGATGGTGTCAGGCGTGTGTGGGGGCAACCAGGTGAGGAGTACAAAGACAAGTGTGTCTTCCTACAGTCAAGCATGGTGGTGGAGTGTCATGGTCTGGGGCTGCATGAGTGCTGCTGGCACTGGGGAGTTACAGTTCATTGAGGGAACCATGAATACCAACATGTACTGTGACATACTGAAGCAGAGCATGATCCCCTCCCTTCAGAGACTGGGCCGCAGGGCAGTATTCCAACATAACGACCCCAAACACCTCCAAGATGACCACTGCCTTGCTAAAGAAGCTGAGGGTAAAGGTGATGGACTGGCCAAGCATGTCTCCAATATGTGCACTGCATTCCGACACGCTACAGAATATAGAATTGTATAGAAGTAAAAAAAGAACACAATGCGTGTTACCAAAACTGATATCATGTATATATAAAGTGCTGCGCATATTATAAATACCTGGAGTAGATTAAGGTTTTATTTTTGTGCAGCGCACAATGGTGCACCTCGATGTGCTGCGGAGTACAGAATTATATAGAAGGTAAAAAAAAGAAAATGCAATGCATGTTAGCAGCCGGTTGCAGCACACACTCTGTGCACACACAGGCTCTGCACACACATGCTCTGCACAGAGGCTCTGCACACACACGCTCTGCACACACACGCTCTGCACACACACGCTCTGCACACACACGCTCTGCACACACACATGCTCTGCACACACATGCTCTTCCCACACACATGCTCTGCACACACACGCTCGGCACACACTCTCTGCACACACATGCTCTGCACACACGCTCTGCACACATGCTCTGCACACACATGCTCTGCCCACACACATGCTCTGCACACACATGCTCTTCCCACACACACGCTCTGCACACACACGCTCGGCACACACTCTCTGCACACACATGCTCTGCACACACACGCTCGGCACACACTCTCTGCACACACATGCTCTGCACACACGCTCTGCACACAGGCTCTGCACACACATGCTCTGCACACACTCTCTGCACACACGCTCTGCACACACATGCTCTGCACACACGCTCTGCACACACATGCTCTGCACACGCTCTGCACACACATGCTCTGCACACACTCTCTGCACACACATGCTCTGCACACACATGCTCTGCACAGAGGCTCTGCACACAGGCTCTGCACACGCATGCTCTGCACATAGGTGACATGGCCATCCATTAGCTCAGTAAAGGATTAGAAAGGTGCAACCAAATAAGAGGTGATGATAGAACGGCCCGGCTGAAGGACGAGACGGCCAGACAAGTCTAACCACTCCACCCACTTTGTTTTCCACCAATCCTTTCACCTGGAACCGTCTACAAGGCGGATAAAATGACAAATAAATAAATAAACTCTGCATGACAAAGCCGGACTGCAGGAAAACCGCTGAATACATAGAAGGTGGGAGTGTCCATCCAGTCCTGAGATTTACACAGCTCTGCCACACAGCTAGGAGGTTGGCACCACTTACTCTGTTACGGTTAAAGTTAAAGGCAGAACTTTTTTTTTTTTCTTCAGTTTTTGGATGGAGTGGAGAGGAATTGGACCCCCTGCCAGGTTGTATTGCTGTCTGTAGCCCCTGGTAGGGAGATTCACCCTCTCTATATGTCCTGTTATCAACGAGAAGGGAAAGAAAATTCCAAATTTTGTGTGGTCACTAAAACAGGAATAGAGAGAAGAACTTCCAATGGGGACACTGGGTTCTGGAGGGATTTCCCCTTCCCTGCCAGTGTCATTATTACAGTGACAGTGCATATTTTTAGCACTGATTACTGCAGTAATGTCACTGGTACCCCCAAAAAGTGTCGAAAATGTCAGTCAGGGGTCCGATCTGTCCACCGCAATGTCGCAGTCCCGCAAAAAAATCACAGATCACCACCATTACTAGTAAAAAACATACAATTAATATAAGTAACATAAATCTTCCCCCTAGTTAGTAAACGTGATAACTTTTGCGCAAACCATTCAAAATACGCTTACTGGGATTTTTTTTTTACCAAAAATATGTAGCCGAATACAAATTGGCCTAAAAAATTTTTTTTCAGAATTGACGCTCTTTTTTTTGTTTATAGCGCAAAAAATAAAAATCGCACAGGTGATCAAATACCACCAAAAGAAATCTCTATTTGTGGGGAAAAAAAGGACGTCAATTGTATTTGGATACAGCGTCGCACGACCACGCAATTGTCCGTTAAAAAAAACGCAGTGCCGAATCGCAAAAAAATTCCTGGTCATTAAGGGGTAAAATCTTCTGGTCCAGAAGTGGTTAAGGAATATGGTGGCGTCCTCTCTCCACCCCCAACCTGCTGATTGGACAGTTAGGGAGCAGCAGACTAAGGAGGCTCCTATCAGCTGCCTCCTTGTCAACACAATTCTATGCAGCACACCTGATTGGACCCCAGTCTTCACCTCTCCCTCTCCCAGTCTGAGTGCTGCTGTATGGAATGTTATACTGCACACATGTCAAACACAAGGCCCGCGGGCCGAATCTGGCCCTCCAGGTCTTATCAAGTGGCCCTCGCACCCAGTCCTGCTGCAGGATCATGGTGAAACTCCATTCTACCACCTCCGGCTCTGGCCCTCCGCTCCCCGTTGTCACTTTCACACACAACAGATCCCTGCACACACCAATGGCAGGGACAGATCTCCAGAAGCTGAGAGAGAGAACGACCTCTTTGAAAGGCGAGGCAGAGCCGCCTACACAGGTAGGTACTAGAGCCAGGCCAGGTAGGAGAGAAAGATACAAGAAAGCTTTGGGGGGGGGGGGGGGCGGGTTGCACACTGTGTGTAGTGAACCCTTAAACCTTACACTCTGTACCTAATGCACTCCTGAACTCTGCACTCTGTATGTAGCGCTCCCCGGATACAACCGCCCCTTTGAGGGCAATCATACTGCTTATGCGGCCCTTTGATGGAATGGAGTTTGACACCCCTGTTATACTGAGTCCAATTCAGGGCAAGTAAAAAATAATAAAACCATTCGGGGGCCATTCACATCACTATAAATGGGGAGACTCTCCATTGCAACAGGCTAAAAAAATGACACCTAGGACCTTTTCAGTACACTACAAGGCCCAGTGTGTGCGTTATGATGTGCTGCTGTGCGTTATGATGTGCTGCTGTGCGCTATGATGTGCTGCTGTGCGCTATGATGTGCTGCTGTGCGTTATGATGTGCTGCTGTGCGCTATGATGTGCACTATGATGTGCTGCTGTGCGCTATGATGTGCTGCTGTGCGTTATGATGTGCTGCTGTGCGCTATGATGTGCTGCTGTGCGTTATGATGTGCTGCTGTGCGCTATGATGTGCTGCTGTGCGTTTGCATTATGTGTTGGGGTGCCCCATACATGTGAATGGTGCTGTGTTGGTATGTTCTCCTCCCTGTCATGTATGTGTACAATGTGTGCTGTGGACAGGACTCTGCATGTGGCTTCTATGAGCTGCACCCTGGAGGAGAATATCATGTATATCATTACCCTCCATCAGGGAGAAGATAATAGAATGTGTTCTGCCCCCGGCATACCAGCACCTGACTATTATGTAAGCAGCAATCAGGACCCCTCCTTGTCTACAATATCCCGGACTGCAGAACCGGTTCCAGCGTGTCTGGTGTCACTTCATAAGATCTGACACCTCTCAGCCTGGCCTACAGGGTGCAGTTCTGGTGACCTGGGGGGAGGGGGGTCCCCCCTGGGGTAGGGGGGTGGAGGTTCCCTGGGAATTCCCTTAATTTGCAGAGATTTCCACTTACTTCCTGTTTGGCTATGGGACAGGAAGTAGACGGAAATCTCCGCAGTGGGACAAAAAAAAAAAAAACTGTCAGGGATTATAACCCTCCCTTACTCTATCCAAAATAAAAAATAAAAGTTTTACCCATAGTTCTACTTTAATGGACCTGTAATCTATTTTCGTGAAATTGTTTCTTCCTGTGTTTTTCTGCCTCCTTGTATCATCATACACCTCTGAACCTCTCCTTTTCCCCCTTACTAACTGTGCCGGTTAGTTGCGGTCATGTACAGTACACTGCTCTATGCACACTGCGCAACCCACAGTCCATAGTCCATCCCACAGTCCATAGTCCATCCCACGGTCCATAGTCCATCCCACGGTCCATAGTCCATCCCACGGTCCATAGTCCATCCCACGGTCCATAGTCCATCCCACGGTCCATAGTCCATCCCAGGAGCGACCACAAAAGGGTGGCTTTGTTCCTACATAAAGTGGAACCATGGAGAGCGAACATAGCCATAGTCCCACAGTCCATAGTCCACAGCCAAAAGTCCCATAATCCCACAGTCCATATCCCATGATCCCACAGCCCATAGTCCACAGTCAATAGTCCTATGATCCCACAGTCCATTGCCCAGAGTCTATAGTAAACAGTCAATAGTCCCATGATCCCACACCCCATAGTCCACAGACAATGGTCGCCTGATCCCATAGTCCACAGCTCATAGATTGCAGTCAATAGTTTCCTGATCCCATAGTCCATAGTCTGTCTTGGGAATGAGCAAGAAAGGGTGTTTTGGGGTTAGGGGGTAGAGTTAGGGTTGGATGGATAAGGGTTAGGAGGTAGAGGGATAAGGGTTAGGGTTAGGAGGCAGGGTTAGGGTTGGATGGATAAGGGTTAGAGGGTTAGGAGGTAGAGTTAGATGGATAAGGGTTAGGATTAGAGTTAGGGTTGGATGGATAAGGGTTAGGATTAGAGTTAGGGTTGGATGGATAAGGGTTAGGGGGTAGGGTTAGGGTTGGATGGATAAGGGTTAGGGTTAGGGTTGGATGGATAAGGGTTAGGGGGTAGGGTTAGGGTTGGATGGATAAGGGTTAGGATTAGGGTTAGGGTTGGATGGATAAGGGTTAGGGTTAGGGGGTAGGGTTAGGGTTGGATGGATAAGGGTTAGGATTAGAGTTAGGGTTGGATGGATAAGGGTTAGGATTAGAGTTAGGGTTGGATGGATAAGGGTTAGGGTTAAAAATTTAAATTTGCTCTGTGCCTTGGATACGTGTTATTTAGAATAAATTAAAAATTGGTGAATTCCTTTAATAAAGGTTTTTGTGACGCTGCAGTCACCATGTGCAGTAATGTTACACAATTACCTCAAGAAAAGTCCCAATAAACCGCGCGTATCCCCATCTGTGATAAATCAACAAAAATATATCCCATGCAACTGAGGCACATAACATGTTATACAAAATCAATAAAAATACATTTAAACATACGTGCCATATATACAAAGTCCCAAAATAATCCTCCCAAGTGATAGGTGGTGGTGCTCTTTAATACAGGCGGTCCCCGGGTTACGCGCGCGGGGGAGCCGATGGTCACGGCACCGGACTCTGAAGGAGCGGCCGTTCCTTCAAAGCGCATGCGCCAGTGACGTCACTGACTGCATGTAAGGTAAATATCTCCTAAACGGTGCATGATTAGGAGATATTTACATTAGCTATAGGTAAAACTTATTATAGGATCACCTATAGGTACAACTTGCAGAGGAGGGTTTACATATATATATATATATATTTGTATATATGTTTTCACGTTTTTCTTTTAATTATATTCCTATTCAGTAAAGTTTATAATTTTAGGTCTAGGTATGCATTGTATATTTATACATGTTTTATGTATCTTATTATAGAGTCTATATAATATACTTATGGTCGCCCATTTATGCCGTGGGTCCAACCTGGTATTATCATATATTTTACCAACACACACAGACACGATGGGAGGCTATTTACTTTAACCGCTTGCCGACCGCCGCACGACTATTTACTGCGGCGGTCAGCTCCTCACAGGCAAAGTGACGTAGTACTACGTCACTAGCGTGTGAGGGTCTAGGGAGCGAGCGCGCGCTGCCGGTGCGCTACCGCGCGGTCACGGAACCCCCCTGCGCATGTGACTGGTGAACCTGATGTCCGCCGGTCACTCGGCGATCGTCGGTGCAGAGGGAGAAAGGCAGGCGGCTGATGTAAACAAGCCGCCTGTCATTCTCCCCTGTGTAGAAACAATGATCATACGGTTCTACTATGTAGGACCGTTGATCACTGTTCCTACACCTCAAGCCACAGCCAATCACAGTTAGAATCACGCCCCTAGGGACACACACAGCCCCTCCCTCTCAAAAAAAGTTAACCCCTTCACTGCCAGTGTATTTTTACAGTGACAGTGCATATATATAGCATGATGTCACTGGTAACCCCAAAAGTGTCAAAAATGTCAGTCAAGGGTCCGATCTGTCCGCCGCAATGTCGCAGTCCCGCAAAAAAACCGCAGATCGCCGCCATTACGCGTTAAAAAAAAAACAACAAAAATGACAAAAATCTTTCCCTTTGTTAGTAAACGCAATAACTTTTGCGCAAACCAATCAAAATACGCTTTTTGCAAATTTTTTTTACCAAACATATGTAGCAGAAAACAAATTGGCCAAAAATGTTAAAACATTTTGATTTTTACATTTTTTGGGGGGGGAATTTCATATTAAAAAAATGTGAAAAATATTGTTATTTTTGCAAAATTGTCGCTCTTTTTTTGTTTATAGCGCGTGATCAAAAAATCGCAGAGGTGATCAAATACCACCAAAAGAAAGCTCTGTTTGTGGGAAAAAAAGGACGTCAAATTCGTTTAGTTACAGCGTCGCACGACCGCGCAATTGTCCGTTAAATTCACGCAGTGCCGAATCACAAAATAGGCCCTGGTCAGGAAGGGGGTAAAATCTTCCGGGGCTTAAGTGGTTAATGTCTGCTGCTAGATCAGAATGTCACACTGAGCTCCGAGATGCAAGGCCGCACGTCACTATCGCGGTGTTTTGCCGAAAACTCCAACCACGTCACATTAGCGCACGACTAATAGTTGTCCTGTGGACAGATTCTCCCACCTGAGCTGTGGATCTCTGCAGCTCCTCCAGAGTTCCCATGGGCCTCTTGGCTGCTTCTCTGATGAATGCTCTCCTTGCCCGGCTGGTCAGTTTAGGTGGACGGCCATGTCTTGGTAGGGGCCCGGCCGGTCAGTTTAGGTGGACGGCCATGTCTTGGTAGGGGCCCGGAGGGTCAGTTTAGGTGGACGGCCATGTCTTGGTAGGGGCCCAGCCGGTCAGTTTAGGTGGATGGCCATGTCTTGGTAGGAGCCCGGCCGGTCAGTTTAGGTGGACGGCCATGTCTTGGTAGGGGCCCGGCCAGTCAGTTTAGGTGGACGGCCATGTCTTGGTAGGGGCCCGGAGGGTCAGTTTAGGTGGACGGCCATGTCTTGGTAGGGGCCCAGCCGGTCAGTTTAGGTGGACGGCCATGTCTTGGTAGGGGCCCAGCCGGTCAGTTTAGGTGGACGGCCATGTCTTGGTAGGGGCCCGGAGGGTCAGTTTAGGTGGACGGCCATGTCTTGGTAGGGGCCCAGCCGGTCAGTTTAGGTGGACGGCCATGTCTTGGTAGGGGCCCAGCCGGTCAGTTTAGGTGGACGGCCATGTCTTGGTATAGGCCCGGCCGGTCAGTTTAGGTGGACGGCCATGTCTTGGTAGGGGCCCGGCCAGTCAGTTTAGGTGGACGGCCATGTCTTGGTAGGGTTGCAGTTGTGCCGTACTCTTTCCATTTTCCCATGATGGATTGAACAGCGCTCCGTGAGATGGTCAAAGCTTGGGAGATTTTTTTATAACCTAACCCTGCTTTATACTTCTCCACAACTTTAGCCCCGTACACACGCACCGATTGTTGGCTGTAAATTTTCGGCCAACGTCCGATCGGCCGATTGTCGGCTTGTTAGTATGATGCTTCTGACAACCGACTGCGACTTTTCGGCCGAACAAAATCTGGTGTGCATGCTATAAAATTTTTGTTGGCCAACAACAGAACGGCCGATTGTTCCTCAGATTTCGGCAGACAAAAATGTGATGATCAAGACTGGGCATGCTCAGAGGAAAAAACACACGGAAAGTAAATCAGAGCATGACATCACTTCTATCACATGACATCACTTCTATCACATGACATCACTTCTATCACATGACATCACTTCTATCACATGACATCACTTCTATCACATGACATCACTTCTATCACATGACATCACTTCTGCAGTTGGTTTTTGTTGGCCGACAAAATTCGTGTGCAGTTTAGGCACATTCCAACCAACACAACAGCACCGGACAAAAGACGGCCGAACGGTCGGCCGACAATCGGTACGTGTGTACGGGGCTTTTATCCCTGACCTGTCTGGTGTGTTCCTTGGCCTTCATGATGCTGTTTCTTCACTAAGGTTCTCTAACAAACCTCTGAGGGCTTCACAGAACAGCTGTATTTATACTGAGATTACATTACACACAGGTGCCTCTGCTAGAAGGGGCAGGGTTATGGGGGTGGTGGGCGGTTCTGTTGATTGAAGGGGCAGAATTATGGGGATGGTGGGCGGTGCCTCTGATGGAGGAGGCAGAGTTATGGGGTCGGTGGGCGGTGTCTCTGCTAAAAGGGGCAGGGTTATGGGGGTGGTGGGCGGTGCCTGTGATAGAAGAGGGCAGAGTTATGGGGTGGTGGGCGGTGCCTGTGATAGAAGAGGGCAGAGTTATGGGGGTGGTGGGCGGTGCCTGTGATAGAAGAGGGCAGAGTTATGGGGGTGGTGGGCGGTGCCTGTGATAGAAGAGGGCAGAGTCATGGGGGTCGGTGGGCGGTGCCTCTGATAGAAAGGGCAGAGTTATGGGGGTGGTGGGCGGTGCCTGTGATAGAAGGGGCAGAGTTATGGGGGTGGTGGGCGGTGCCTGTGATAGAAGAGGGCAGAGTTATGGGGTCGGTGGGCGGTGCCTCTGATAGAAAGGGCAGAGTTATGGGGGTGGTGGGCGGTGCCTGTGATAGAAGGGGCAGAGTTATGGGGGTGGTGGGCGGTGCCTGTGATAGAAGAGGGCAGAGTTATGGGGGTGGTGGGCGGTGCCTGTGATAGAAAGGGCAGAGTTATGGGGGTCGGTGGGCGGTGCCTCTGATAGAAAGGGCAGAGTTATGGGGGTGGTGGGCGGTGCCTGTGATAGAAGGGGCAGAGTTATGGGGGTGGTAGGCGGTGCCTGTGATAGAAGGGGCAGAGTTATGGGGGTGGTGGGCGGTGCCTGTGATAGAAGGGGCAGAGTTACAGAGTTCTGGGGGTCGGTGGGCGGTGCCTCTGATAGAAAGGGCAGAGTTATGGGGGTGGTGGGCGGGGCCTCTGATAGAAGGGGCAGAGTTATGGGGTGGTGGGCGGGGCCTCTGATTGAAGGACAGAGTTATGGGGGTGGGGGCGGTGCCTGTGATTGAAGGGGCAGAGTTATGGGGATGGTGGGCGGTGCCTGATACAGGAGGCAGAGTTATGGGGTCGGTGGGCGGTGCCTCTGCTAGAAGGGGCAGGGTTATGTGGTGGGGTTATGGGGCTGGTGATCGGTGACTCTGATAGAAGAGGGGAAGAGTTATAGGGGCAGGGTTATAGGGGTGGTGGGCGGTGTCTCTGATGGAAGGGGCAGAGTTATAGGGTTGGTGGGCGGGGCCTCTGATAGAAGAGGCAGAGTTATGGGGTTGGTGGGCGGTGTCTCTGATAGAAGGGGCAGAGTTATGGGGTCGGTGGGCGGTGCCTGTGATAGAAGGGGCAGAGTTATGGGGTTGGTGGGCGGTGCCTCTGATAGAAGTGGCAGAGTTAAGGGGTTGGTGGGCGGTGCCTCTGATAGAAGTGGCAGAGTTAAGGGGTTGGTGGGCGGTGTCTCTGATAGAAGGGGCAGGGTTATAGGGGTGGTGGGCGGTGTCTCTGATGGAAGGGGCAGAGTTATGGGGTTGGTGGGCGGTGCCTCTGATAGAAGGGGCAGAGTTATGGGGTCGGTGGGCGGTGCCTGTGATAGAAGGGGCAGAGTTATGGGGTTGGTGGGCGGTGCCTCTGATAGAAGGGGGGCAGAGTTATGAGGGTGGGCGGGGTCTCCAAGAGGGGTTAATGAGGGGACGGGCCATGTCAGGTAAGCAGTATGATTTGTAATGATGGCTCGGGGTGGGCGGGGCCGGGATGATGACGGTTATGTGGGATGTTGGGGGTTGCAGTCGGTGATCGGTACCCGGACGGGATGGCGGAGATCAGATCCGATCATCACTAATAGAAGCCCCGCCTGCATCCCCGCCCCCAGCCCTACCTTCGCTCCTCCCCCGCCCCTCCCCTTCACACATGGACTTCGATGGCAGAGTGTGGCCGCTGGCGGGGGGGTTCGGTCGGTACACCCGGTTGGTATCGGCGGTCTCGTGGCTCCCCAATGTCCTCCTCGCCCTCTCCTTCTCCTCCTCCATCCTGAGCGGAGGGGGCCCGGGGTGCCGGACGGGGGAGTGCGAGAACCGGACCGCGGAGAGGACTGACAACTACACCCGGGAGGAGAACTGCTGGCTGGAGGAGAACATCGTCACCCAGGTGAGAGATCTGACCCCGCCCCCACACAGGTGAGAGACCTGACCCCGCCCCCACCCAGGTGAGAGACCTGACCCCGCCCCCACCCAGGTGAGAGATCTGACCCCGCCCCCACCCAGGTGAGAGATCTGACCCCGCCCCCACCCAGGTGAGAGACCAGGCCCCGCCCCCACCCAGGTGAGAGACCTGACCCCGCCCCAACCCAGGTGCGACCCTCAGTGTCAGTCCTCTGACCCCCCATACTATTTATGTCTCCTCGGGGGTGGGGTCACATTCGTTGATCATTCGGACTCTCCCACATTCTCCCGCTGCAATCGTCTGTCGATAGATCTGATTGGGTCGGAACCCCCACATTCCATCCATCTCAGCCAGCGATAACTGGGGGGGGGGGGGGGGGGATAACAGATCGGTGTGTGTCCAACAACCAATCATTATGCAGATTAATGAAATAATTGATAACCCCGTCCCCCTCCCCCCGTCCCCCACACACAATACAACCTGATTGTACAATCTCCTTTCCATCTACCAAGAACTTTGCTGTGTAACGGCTCTCCTGATTGGATAGATTCTCAGTCCTCAGATTTCCTTGTATAAAGATTGTAATGTGTATGGGGGAGACTTAGAGCTGCCAAAAACAAGAAGCTGTCTGATTGGACAGATCGGATTTGTTATGATGTGTGATTTCAGGATGATCGTCCGGCTGTGTTGGCTGACACCTCGGTGCCGTTATCGGTCATCCTGACATTCCGGGAGGTCATTCCATTGGTGGGGGAAGAGATCTCACCTGGTGAGGAGTCGGGTTACCATAGAAACGCAGACCCCCCTCCCCCCATCCGTCATCCTCATCCCTGGCGGGTTTATTAATGGATACAACAAAATAATGATACATTGTGACAAAAACATCGCTACAAAAAACACCATTCACAGCGTACAACTTCCCACTCCCGGTACATCTACCAACAAGTAGTGCCAGGACCGGATTACCTACCGATCGATTCTCCGATCAGAGATCTGGAGGATCTAAGGTGGCTTCAGACAGGGTGACTACATTCCTACATACAGGGGAACCAAGAGAGGGGGGGGCTACATTCCTACATACAGGGGAACCAAGAGAGGGGGGGCTACATTCCTACATACAGGGGAACCAAGAGAGGGGGGCTACATTCCTACATACAGGGGAACCAAGAGAGGGGGGGCTACATTCCTACATACAGGGGAACCAAGAGAGGGGGGGGCTACATTCCTACATACAGGGGAACCAAGAGAGGGGGGGCTACATTCCTACATACAGGGGAACCAAGAGAGGGGGGGCTACATTCCTACATACAGGGGGACCAAGAGAGGGGGGCTACATTCCTACATACAGGGGGACCAAGACTCAAATTAGAGGAGGATGAGAGTGACCGGAGGGACTTTTCTGAGTGAAGAATATGGAGTGGAATAGATTTTTTTGTGACAATTTAGGACCTTCATCTGCTGGTAGTCCGGGGCCCTGGGAAGGCAAATTTGGCCCCGGGCTTTCCAGCAGGGAACAGATTACATATCAGGTTGGGTGAACACGTGGCAGATGTATGTACACACCTCATTGGCCCCGGGGCGTCTCTGCTGAACACGGGAGAGCAGATCTGCCAAATTTCCCCAGAACCAATCGGCTCCGCCCCACCCCCCCACCCCCGCCTTTCCCCCGGGGCAAATCTGACACTTCTCTCCTACATGTAAAATTCAACTTTTTTTTTTTTTGCTAGAAAATTACTCAGAACCCCAAAACATTTTATATATTTTTTTTAAAGCAGAGGCCCTGGAGAATATAATCGTGTGTTTCACATTTTTTTTTCTATCACACGGTATTTGCGCAGCTGTTTTTTTCAAACGCAGTGTTTTGGAAAAATAAGTTGAATGAATTTTAATGCACAAAAACACAATATAATACCCATATATATATATATTATACAATATAATACCCATATATATATATATATATATATATATATAATACCCATATATATATATATATAATACAATATAATACCCATATATATAATACAATATAATACCCATATATATAATACAATATAATACCCATATATATAATACAATATAATACCCATATATATATATATATATAAAATACAATATAATACCCATATATATATATATAATACAATATAATACCCATATATATATATATAGATTACAATAATAATTGTTTTGATAAAACATAAAAGATGATTTTACAGCGAGTAAATAGATACCAGACACGTCACACTGCAAAATTGCACACGCCCTTGGAATGGCGCCAAACTGCGGTACCAAAAAATCTCCATAGACGACGCTTTAAAAGCCTTTCCAGCATGGGTGTCCAACATTTTGGCTTCTCTGGGACACACTGAGTGTAGAGAATTTTTCTCGGGGCGCAAGTGGTGATGGTGGGAGGAGTCAGGAACACTGCACATGCTGGGATAGTTGCACCCCTAGCACATGTGACTTAGGCAGCCAGAAAATGTCATGTCTTTATTCATACATGTATGGACAAGGACATGACATATTATGACAAAACACAATTAGTTATTAAAAAACATATTGCAACAATTTACACACGCTAATGCACAGACCTTTTCTACTTATTTTGCAGACTGCTGGTGCGGGTACTGCTGGCGGGTACTGCTGGTCATGTGGGTACTGGTGGTGGGTACTGCTGGTGAGTACTACTGGTCATGCGGGTACTGCTGGAGGAAGCAGTGGCTGCAGTAGAGAGCAGAGCCGCTGCTTCCTGTATGACTCCTGTCACAGGCGGAGGAGGGGTGCATTTCATATCACTCCGCCTGTGACAGATCCGGAACTATACAGGAAGCAGCGGCTGTCACTGACTGCAGACATCCCCTGCGGCAGCCGGGAGATCGCACGGCACTTGAAGCCTAGTGCGTGCCCATCCAATGCAGACCAAACAGTGCCATCCAATGCAGCCTCACCAGTGAGTGCCCATCCAATGCAGACTGATCAGTGCCCATCCAATGCAGCCTCACCAGTGAGTGCCCATCCAATGCAGCAATGATGCGAAAGGAGAGCCACTGGATTACACAGAGCCGCTGGATTACACAGAGCCGCTGGATTACACAGAGCGGGGATCAGTCCTGCCTCCTGGACCGGCTCCTATAAAAGACGTCACCAATGTGCTGTCTATCATAGGAGCCAGTCCAGGAGGCGGGGCTTCATATGACAGCGGCCGCCGGGTAAGCAGGAGATCCCCGCTCTGTTTGTAATCTGGCAGCGCTTCCTACAGTTAGTTGGAAGTCGCTGTGGCCGTGCCCCTGACTCTACTTTCTTCCTCCCCGGCAAAAAACGAATAAATTGTCAGGGGGCAGTGGGCTGCATTGCCTGCGGTTCTGGGCTGCATGCGGCCCTGGGGCCGCAGGTTGGACAGGTTACCAGTTGAGAGTTACAGAGGAGGTCAGGTGTTAGAATTATTGCTCTCATTCTGATGATCACAGAGATATCTCACATGTGTGATGCGATTGTTGTTTACATACATGTGCGGCAGAGCTGCACGAATAATCATTAAAAAATCGCAATCTCAATTCGAACTTCCGTCGAGTGCCCCCACAGGAAGCAGCCTGCTATGGGGGCACCCGAGCCGAGCTTCAGCTCCGCCTGTCCATTCAGGCATGGAGCTGCCATTCGGCGCCCCCCCCCCCTCTCTCCAATAGGCTGACTGAGTTTGATTGACAGCTGCAGGAGCCAATGGCGCTGTAGCTGTGTCTAAGCCAATCAGGAGGGAGAGTCCCAGGCGGCCGAGGGACTCTGGACATTGCTGGACAGAGAGGAGGCTCAGGTAAGTGGCTAGGGCTGTATTCACATTTTGAGAATGCGAGCAAATTTGCATTCCTTTTTTTTTTTTTTTTTTTGCCACGATTGGGGCGTCTTTAAAAACCGCAACACAAGTGTGACAGGCAACGCATGTGAAATTGCAAATTTTTACTCACATTTTGCGAAACGCTGGAGTGTGAACGCAGCCTGCAAGCACATTCCAACTACGGATCATATTTAGGGTGCAACATGAAGCATGGCTACATTCCCCATCTCCAAAATCTAACCCCTCCCCCCCCTTCTCCCACTTACCTGGATTGTGGAGTCCTGTTGAGTGGCGCTGTGTGTAACTCCGCCCTAAAACAAAATCCTACAATTCCCATCCGCTACAATGACGAATCGCACCGGTAGTGGGTTGCGGATGTCACCACACTTGTACTTATTACTTCCTCCGGTCCCATGATAGGTGGGC
Source organism: Pelophylax lessonae (assembly GCF_965119305.1). NCBI lineage: Eukaryota > Metazoa > Chordata > Amphibia > Anura > Ranidae > Pelophylax > Pelophylax lessonae. The sequence goes on along the minus strand of NC_138777.1, from coordinate 237,522,494 downwards.
ACAGACCCGGGGCTGGAGGCGAGCGACGCTCTGCACACTGACGCAGTGATGTGGTTGCAATGCTCTGCAGGTGTTGGTACAAAAGTTAGTAAAATCCTTTTTTTTTTTTTTTTTTTTTTTTGATTGTTGCTGCATTTATTACATTTGTTATAAGGGCGGACGGTGACTTTACCATACAGAGAAGTCGCAGTCTTTGTTCTATGAAGTGGAATGGAACGCCATGTGACCCTCATTTTCATCTCTGATTGGACTCAGCTGAGAGTGATTGTCTGAGACTGATCTTTATTACTTGTCAATGGACTCTGTATGCTGGATTTCCAGTCACATGGTCCCCCCAACATCATTATATCTATTTTTTAATATACAAAATGTTATCGTCTCTTTAAAGAAAACCTATCCATAGAGATGCATGGAGACTGTCACCCCCCCCCCCCCCCAATCCACTCCTGAAGATGCAGGTTGTCTGGCTGTCACAATAAGATGATGTATGTTTCCTATGTACATCCTGTCCCAGATAAAGGATTCCATGTATTAAAGCAGGAGGATAAACATGACAGCCAAGTAACCAGCATTTGCAGAATGTGACGTTGCTTTGACTGCCTCCATTTTTCTCTGGTGAAAGATTCACTTTACAACGGAACTTTACTGCATGTGAGCGTCACAAACCAAAAATGCTATTTCATTCATTTTTAATGTTCGAAGCAACTCCCCAAACCATCCACCCACGTCCCCATCTATCCATCCATCCACCCATGTCCCCATCTATCCATCCATCCACCCATGTCCCCATCTATCCATCCATCCACCCACGTCTCCATCCATCCATCCACCCATGTCCCCATCCATCCATCCAACCGTGTCCCCATCTATCCTTCCATCCAACTGCGTGTATCCCTCCATCCAACCGTGTGTCTCCCTCCATCCAACCGTGTGTCTCCCTCCATCCAACCGTGTGTCTCCCTCCATCCAACCGTGTGTCTCCCTCCATCCAACCGCGTGTCTCCCTCCATCCAACCGCGTGTCTCCCTCCATCCAACCGCGTGTCTCCCTCCATCCAACCGCGTGTCTCCATCCTTCCATCCATCCATGTCTCCATCCTTCCATCCATCCATGTCTCCATCTATCCTTCCATCCACCCATGTCCCCATCCATCCATCCAACCGTGTCCCCATCTATCCTTCCATCCAACTGCGTGTCTCCCTCCATCCAACCGCGTGTCTCCCTCCATCCAACCGCGTGTCTCCATCCTTTCATCCATCCATCCGTGTCTCCATCCTTTCATCCATCCGTGTCTCCATCTTTTCATTCATCCATCCGTGTCTCCATCTTTTCATCCATCCATCCATGTCTCCATCCTTCCATCCATCCATGTCTCCATCCTTCCATCCATCCATGTCTCCATCCTTCCATCCATCCATGTCTCCATCCTTCCATCCATCCTTCCATCCATCCATGTCTCCTTCCTTCCTTCCTTCCATCCATCCATGTCTCCTTCCTTCCATCCATCCATGTCTCCTTCCTTCCTTCCATCCATCCATGTCTCCTTCCATCCATCCATGTCTCCTTCCTTCCTTCCATCCATCCATGTCTCCTTCCTTCCTTCCATCCATCCATGTCTCCTTCCTTCCTTCCTTCCATCCATCCATGTCTCCTTCCTTCCATCCATCCATGTCTCCTTCCTTCCTTCCTTCCATCCATCCATGTCTCCTTCCTTCCTTCCATCCATCCATCCATGTCTCAATCCTTCCATCCATCCCCCTCCTATTATTTCTGGCATTGGCCATCTTGATTAAGGGAAGATAATTCATGTAGCATTTACTCCATGGAATCCATCTGTCTTTAGCTCAGGCATGCTAGCAGGAGAGGGCATGCTTAGCTAGGAGAACCCCTCCTCCCATGAAGACTCCTGGGATGTATGACATCGTTTGCGGCACAGTGGTGTAGTGGTTAGCACTTTCACCTAGCAGCAGGAGGGTCGTTGGTTCGAATCCCAACCACGACACTACCTGCCTGGAGATTGCATGTTCTCCCTGTGCCTGCGTGGGTTTCCTCCGGGTACTCCGGTTTCCTCCCGCACTCCAAAGACATGCTGGGAGGTTAATCCAAAAATTATATTGCGCTATCTTAAAATGTGAGAATGAGCAGCTAACACCAATCACTAAAAAGTGATGAAAAATACAAAAAAAGAAAAATGTGTAGCGCTAAAAACTTTTGCTCAAAACGTTGCTCATCGCGGACGGTGAATCCTGTGGCGACACTACAATATTTCCTTCAAGCCTGTTTGACCTCTTTGCCATAAGGTATTTGGGGTCCTTTCCATTTGGTGAGCGCAATCTTATTTATACCGTTATTGGTGGAGGGATTTGCTGCACAACTTGGTCACATCATTTGCCACCATCTTTCATGATTGGATTTTTCTTATCATTATTCTATGCACCTTATTGCTGGTTCAATTGGACTTTTTATGTTGTCGGACATTTACTCAGTTTTTAGCGCTACACATTTTTCTTTTTTTGTATGCTGGTAGGTTAATTGGATCCTGTAAAAAAAGAAAAATTGGCCCTACTATGTATGTATGTATGTGAGTTAGGGACCTTAGATTGTAAGCTCCTTGAGGGCAGGGACTGATGTGAATGTACAATGTATATGTAAATCGCTGCGTAAATTGACAGCGCTATATAAGTACCTGAAATAAATAAATTTGCCTAGGCAGAAAAACAGGAAGTAACTAAAGTGTAAAAAAAAAAAAAAGTTTATAACAAGTAAATGAAATACCGTATTTTCCGGCGTATAAGACGACTGGGCGTATAAGACGACCCCCTAATTTTCAAGTTAAAACATAGGTTTTGGGCTATACTCACCGTATAAGACTACCCCCCTTCTGAAGCAAGGCAACACCATTGAAAAACATCAGATTTCTCATAGATCTCCAAGGTACCCCAAGTACTGTAATACATGTAATCTCTCATAATATCTCCAAGATACCCTAAGTATTACCAGTAGATGTAATCTCAAGACGCTGGCTGTGTGGGAATCCTGTACCGGTATACCGTATGTACTGTAGCTTCAGCTACATACAGTATACCGCGCTGAACCAATCACAGTGAGCGGTGTATTCTATTACTGAATGCAAAGCCTGCTCGGATTGGCAGAGTCAGAGAGGCGGGCTGATGTTACTCCACCAATCCAAGCAGGCATTGCATTCAATAATAGAATACATCGCTCTCCCCGATTGGCTCAGTGCGGTACACTGTATGTAGCCGAAGCTACGGTACACCGGTACAGGATTCCCGCACAGCCAGCATCTTGAGAGATTACATCTACCGGTAATACTTACACTTAGGTTACCTTGGAGATATTATACTCAGCATATAAGACGACCCCCCATTTTTGGGGGATTTTTTTGAGGTTCAAAAGTAGTCTTATACGCCAGAAAATACAGTACATTCCTATCTATTGACCAATGCTAGCAGCATGAGGATAAGAAAAATGTTTATTGGGAGAGTGAAGAATCTGAAGCCTGCCGTGGTTCGTATCTCCTGTATTAATCTTACATGGTGTCTCGATGTTCTGTTCTCAGTGGGACCTCGTATGTGATAATGGATGGAAGGTTCCGGTGGCGCAGATCTGCTACCTGGTTGGCTGGCTGTTTGGTTACATCGTGTTTGGCTGCATCTGTGACAGGTAGGTGGCTCCTCGTTGCTGGGATGTTTCATTCTCCATGTTGGTTCATTTTTAGAATCTTCCTTCCTTTATGGGCCCATTCCCACCAGTTCATTGGCGGATTCCTGGTAACGCACATGTGCTGCGGGGTCATTTATTGTGATTGGCCCCCTGATTTGCACCACAATGTGTTGCGACGTGCTTCAGGTTTGATTTTGTCCCCCTGGGGTGCATTGTTGGCCATTTACAAATATGGACTGCCTTAATGCATCGGATAGGAACTGATGTGAATTAAATGCACCACAACGGACCTCCCTGGTGTGAAGGAGCTCTTAAAGTGGAACTTTATGGCCAAATGTAAAAATGGTGGACAGGTAGAATTTTTAATGCAGAAGAGTCGTGCTTTGTGTATCACACCCTTTTCTCAATACTTTGGTGAAGCTCCTTTGGCACCAATTCCAGCCTCCAGTATTTCTGAGTATAATGCTACAAGCTTGGCTCTCCTATTTTTGGGCAGTTTCTCCCATTCTTCAATGCAGGACCTCTGAAGCTCCATCAGGTTGGATGGGGGAGGGTCGGTGCACAGCCATTTTCAGATCTCTCCAGAGATGTTCAATCGGGTTCAAGTCTGGGCTCTGGCTGGGCCACTCAAGGACATTCACAGAGTTGTCCCGTAGCCACTCCTTTGTTATGTTGGCTGTGTGCTTAGGGTCGTTGTCCTGTTGGAAGATGAACCTTCACCCCAGTCTGAGGTCCAGAGCGCTCTGGAGGAGGTTTTCATCAAGGATGTCTCTGTACATTGCTGCATTCATCTTTCCCTCAATCCTGACTAGTCCCCCAGTTCCTGCCACTGAAAAACATCCCCACAGCATGATGCTGCCACCACCATGCTTCACAGTAGGGATGGTATTGGCCAGGTGATGGGCGGTGCCTGGTTTCCTCCAGACATGACGCTTGTCATTCAGGCCAAAGAGTTCAATCTTTGTTTCATCAGAGCAGAGAATTTTGTTTCTCATGGTCTGAGAGTTCTTCAGGTGCCTTTTGGTAAACTCCAGGCGGGCTGTCATGTGACTTTTACTGAGGAGTGGCTTCCGTCTGGCCACACCCATACAGGCTTGATTGGTGGAGTGCTGCAGAGATGGTTGTTCTTCTGGAAGGTTCTCCTCTCTCCACAGAGAAACGCTGGAGCTCTGTCAGAGTGACCATCGGGTTCTTGGTCACCTCCCAGACTAAGGTCCCCCTCCCCCGATCGCTCAGTTTGGCCAGGCGGCCGCTCTAGGAAGAGTCCTGGTGGTTCCAAACTTCTTCCAGTTACAGATGATGGAGTCCACTGTGCTCATTTGGAACTTCAATGCTGCAGAAATGTTTCTGTACCCTTCCCCCGATCTGTGCCTCCATACAATCCTGTCTCCGAGGTCCACAGACAATTCCTTGGACTTCATGGCTTGGTTTGTGCTCTGACATGCACTGTTACCTGTGTGACCTTCTATAGACAGGTGTGTGCCTTTCCAAATCGTGTCCAATCAACTGAATTTACCACAGGTGGACTCCAATCAAGTTGTAGAAACATCTCAAGGATGATCAGTGGAAACAGGATGCACCTGAGCTCAATTCTGAGTGTCATGGCAAAGGGTGTGAATACTTATGCACATGTCATTTTTTTTATTTTTAATAAATTTGCAAAGATTTCAAACAAACTTCTCTCACGTTGTCATTATGGGGGATTGTTTGTAGAAATTTGAGGAAAATAATGAATTGAATCCATGTTGGAATAAGACTGTAACATAAAATGTGGAAGAAGTGAAGCGCTGTGAATATTTTCCGGATGTGCTGTTGGTTCATTTCTCAGCTGTGTTTTTTGTTTTTCAGGTTTGGACGGCGCAATGCGTTTATCAGCGCCCTGGCGTTGGCACTGCCCCTTGGAGTGGCGTTATGTTTTCCTCCCGGATTCCTCGGCTTCCTCCCCCTCCAGGCCGGATTCGGAGCGGCTCTGGCTGGAATCTTCCTATCGCTGTACATAGCCAGTGAGTGCGATCATATGTTTACTGTAATGGAGGAAAGCTCCCCCCCTCACCTTGTCTCTCAGTGTTTGCTTTGGGTGGGGGCCGGGTATGCTGGAACTTTGTGACGGAGATGTGAAATGCAGGGCGGGGGATGGAACGTAGGATGTAGTCGCAGGACGATCGCCAAATTCACTTCAACTCCGAGAGCTTTGTGCGTCCAAAATTAAATCATTTCTTAAAGCAACCAATCACATTTTTTAGGCTTATTTTTGTAAATGTTCTTTTTATTGATTTTTCAATAAAGTAAGAATAATACAGCCGTACAATCTCTAAAAAGAGAAAAGGGTAAAAATATATTCTTCTGTTTTTTTACAAAGTTGACATCGTCCAGCAAGGTTCATCTTTTATAGTAGGTTAGCTTATATCAAAGAAGATAAAAATAAAAACCTACCCAGTTTTTCTAAATGACTAGTTAGCCAAATAAGTATACTAAAATAATAAAAATAATATTAATCATTTATTTTAAATGTAATAAAATTATTAATAATACTAGTAATATGAAAATTGTATAAAAGAGTCTGAACTAATCAATCCACTCCACATCCCTATATTTGTATAAAGATCAATAGGAGGACAATTAGTGACTGGTCCCAGTATCCAGTCATTGTCTAATAGTGTAATGGGACTTTATAGGGGTGGATCAGCTAGTAATAGAGGTAAGCAACAAAAAATTAAAATTTAATAATTTATTACAAAAATATTCATAAAAGTCCAAATCGACACAAATAACATAGAAATAACATGATACAATGCATATGAAGATGATCTTGGGAAGGTGTCCAATATTCGGCGCGTTTCGCGGGCTATTTAAAGCCACATTGTATCATGTTATTTCTATGTTATTTGTGTCTTTATAATAATACTAGTAATACTAATTAATTATATCATTTTTTTTTAAATGTAATAATAACTCTCAATAATATTAATAAAAATAGTAGAAGTAGTAATAGTAGTAGCAATGCATTATAATACATTTAAAGTAATAATAATTAGTATTACTAATATTTTATTAAT